>NC_057744.1:6854326-6878845 GCF_004010195.1 Chiloscyllium plagiosum | reverse complement strand
TTAAAAATACGTGGTAGACCATTTAGGACAGAGATGAGGAGAAACTTCTTCATCCAGAGAGTGGTGGCTATGTGGAATGCTCTGCCCCAGAGGGAAGTGGAGGCCCAGTCTCTGGATTCATTTAAGAAAGAGTTGGATAGAGCTCTCAAGGATAGTGGAATCAAGGGTTATGGAGATAAGGCAGGAACAGGATACTGATTAAGGATGATCAGCCATGATCATATTGAATGGCGGTGCAGGATGGAAGGGCTGAATGGCCTACTCCTGCACCTATTGTCTATTGTCTACTTACAGTGTGGAAACAGGCCCTTCGGCCCAACAAGTCCACAATGACCCTCCGAAGAGCAACCCACCCAGACACACTCCCCTACATTTACCCCTTCACCTAACACTACGGGCAATTTAGCATGGCCAATTCACCTAACCAGCACATTTTTGGACTGTGGGAGGTAACCGGAGCACCCGGAGGAAACCCACGCAGACAGTTGCCTGAGGCGGGAATTGAACCTGGGTCTCTGGCACTGTAAGGCAGCAGTGCTAACCACTGTGCCACCGTGCCGCCACGTAAACAATCATACAGGAGCACCCAAACAAAAGCAAAATACAGGTAGACAATCCTTTATCCAAAATTTCGAAATCCGAAAAGCTCCGAAGTCCGAAAGCTTTTGTGTGAAGTTTTTTTTTATCTTATTAACAAGGTTGCATGGCCTGCAAACAGTTAACCCGACTCCACACCCACTTGATGCATGTCACTCAGATGCAGCGTGGCCCAGCACCAGCAGGCCTCAATTCTCTCTCAAGGCTTGTTTTACTGAGTGAGTCTGCTCCTCCAGTAAGATTTTTAAAAATTTCACCATCAACCTGTCACTTATCCTGAAATTCGAAAAATTCTGAATTCCGAAAACCAGCTGGTCCCGAACATTTCAAATAAAGTATTGTGCAGCTGTACCGCGGACGCTGAAGATCTGAAATAAAACAGAAAGTGCTACAGAATCTCTGCAGACCTGTGGACGGAGTAAGTGTTAATGTTTGAGCCTAATGACTCGCCTTCAGAACTGTCCCTGAATTACAATGTTACAGAATACGTTTAAAGTACCTCTGCAGGAGCAGGTTGTAGTGTTGGCGAATGTATGTGAGGAAGACTGCTGAGTTTTGCGCCATTCTGCACCAGCTGAATGTGACCCTCATATTGATTCTGTGAGTAGAAATCATAGAGCAAGACACATTAGAAAAAAAAACTTGCATTTCTGTAGCACCTTCAGATGTTCCAAAGCACTTTATAATCAACTAAGCATTTTTGAAGTCTATTGAGAAGAAGGAAGAATTATGTCTTGCTATGATTTGTTCTCTAAGTTGTGTGCGTTAAGAGAGGGGAAGACATAGTTTTAGTTTCATTTTTGAATTTGAGTTTTGGTGTCGGGAAATGCCAGGATTGTGGAGACATTCTTCCTCAACGAGGGTTTACAGCGGTGGAGGAGATCTGGAATTTAAAGCTTCAATCTGTTAAAAACAGACAAAACTTGGGCTGTTCTCCAGCAACAATATGTCCAATGACATTCAGAAAATCACTGAATTAGTGTGTCTGTGGGTCCTCAAGAGACTGAAGTCCTGGGTTAGAGAGAAACTGGCTAGAAAACTGTTGACGGTTGAACGCACGGAAAACCCATGTGACTACTCTGAAGTTAGCAATTTAGGAGTCACAAGAAAATAAAGCTCCACAAAATAACTCTAGCCATGCAGTCTGAGCAGATACTTAGCAATGGCAAAAGAGCGACATGGCACTTCAGTCTTCTTGTTCGGGTAAAAGGATTAAAACTTTCATTCAGATATTTGTAATAAGATCGTTTCACATAGTTTGTACATGGCATGACAAGTTTTGTATTTTTTTCTTTTGCATAACATTTATGTTCTTTTTTTTGAAAAAGGTACATTGGCAGCTCCTTGTGAACATGGTCAGTGGCTGAATAACAGAGTAAACAAGCAGCAACAATAAAACTTATTGTACATCAAACCAGGTTTCACGATGACCTGATTTGCCCAGTATTGCTGGGATACTAACAGCCGTCACTGCTGTAAGACAGGAGACATGACACCCCAATTTGCACACAGTAAGGTCCTGTAAATACCAATGAGATAATAAGCAGATGGTCTGTTTGAGATGTTATTCGAGGGATCGATTGTCCTAGAAACAAAGTGGGGTGGGTTTCTTACCTGCATTATTTCAAAATAGTGCCAGGGAACTAGATACAGAGTTTAACAGCCCATCTGAAAGATGACACTGCAGACAGTGTGGCACTCACATTGTATAACACACAGTCATCTACATTCATGTGTTCAGGTCTTTGCAATAAAACCTGAGCACACATTTGAAGTTAGGTTATTCTCCTTTGAATACTGACGATTATGGGGGATTATTTGATAAAAGCGTTCCATTTCATTAATGATTTGCTTAGAGCAAATAAGGAGAATTAGAAGGGTTGTTAGTCAGAGAACATGCACTTTACAGGATTGGCATACGGATCAGAGGTAACATGCATAGTCTCTCTTGTGCTTTCAGCCAATACCACTACTGAGAATCCATGGTCATAGTCATAGAGTTATACAGTATGAAAATAGACCCTTCGGTCTAATCAGTCCATATCAAACGTAATCCCAAACTAAACTGGTACCACCTGCCTGGTCCTGGCCCACCAAGCCTTTCTAATTCATGTACTTATCCAAATGTCTTTTAAATGTTGTAATTATACCCACATTCACCACTTTCTCAGGAAGTTTATTCCACACACAACTCACCCTCTGTAAAAAAAATTACCTCCCATGTCTTTTTGTGGCACAGTGGTTAGCACTGCTGCCTCACAGCACCAGAGACCCGGGTTCAATTCCCGCCTCAGGCGACTGACTGTGTGGAGTTTGCACATTCTCCCCGTGTCTGCGTAGGTTTCCTCCGGGGGCTCCGGTTTCCTCCCACAGTCCAAAAATGTGCGGGTTAGGTGAATTGGCCAAGTTAAATTGCCCATAGTGTTAGGTGAAGGGGTAAATGTAGGGGAATGGGTCTGGGTGGGTTGCGCTTTGGTGGGTCGGTGTGGACTTGTTGGGCCGAAGGGCCTGTTTCCACACTGTAAGTAATCTAATCTAATCTGTCTCCTCTCATCTTAAAAATGTGCCACCTAATCTTGAAATCCCCCATCATGGAGGCTATTTGCTCCTTATCTCTAATGAAGACTCTTCTGTTACAGTATATACTCGAACACTCATTTATTTACACGTGTAAAAGACTGGTTACCAAATATGCTACCTAGTGCAGTGTCTAAGACCTCTCTCTTCACATGCTCATTCTGGATTGGTGTCTTCTCTCTTACTGATGTTAGAATCAGGTCATGAGTTACAGGATCATCATTTACACAGATCTCATTACATTCCAATGAGGAAATCTTTTTCTCTCCACTGCAAGTTGTCCTAATTTGGAATTCTCTGTTTAAAAGGGCAGAAACAGAGCCAATAACTTTCAAAACTGGGTTAATAAATAAAAAGGAAAAAGAAAATGGAGAAGAACAGGGGAGTGAGATCTTTATCAACCAGCTAGCATGAGCACAATGGACTGAATGGCTTCTCTCTGTGCTGCATCATTTTATAATTTTCTAACTCAGAGGGGACAGTGACACCCACCAAGGCATAGCTACAATCAATAATGGATCACAGGGGACGCAATACAGCCTAGTGGCAATATTGCTGGACTGCTAATCCAGGCAAAGTTCCGGGGACCAAGGTTCAAATCCTGCCACGGCAGATGGTGGAATTTGATTTCAATAAAAATCTGGAATCTAATCAAGAGTCTAATGAGAACCATGAAATCATTGTCGATTGTCAGTTCACTCATGGTTCAGTAATGTCCTTAAGGAAAGAAAACTGCCATTCTTACCTATGTGTGAATCCAGACCCACAGCAACGTGGTTGACTCTTAACTGCCCTCTGGGTAATTAGGGATAGGCAACAAATGCTACTTAAACTAAGATGCCCGCACCCTGTGAGGGAATTTAAAACAAAAAGGGAGAGGATGGAATGGCCTGGAGAGTTACTGTGTTGTCTTCTGTAGACCACCAGCACAAAACATTAAGAATCCAGGCTCTGGATCTTTAGAGAGTTGCAGATAGAAACTGTCGTGACTGAAGAATGTCAAGGTGACTTGTGATACAGTTAATCCCACACAGCAAGTGGGGTGCTTGGCACCTACAGGAGAGATTCCCCATCTAGTGGCCAGATCTAGTATTTACAGAAACACTTGGTTCTGGAGCAAATGAATAAACTCTGAGCCGAAGAGGCAAGAAGAAAGTGCTGAGCACTGAAAACTTGAAACAGAACTCACAGCTGCCGGGAATACACTCTGAGGCTGCCAACAGTACAAAGAGAAAGGCAGTCTCCTGAGTTTCAGGTGAAGCTTTCTGAAGGATGAATCGAAGGACTGAAGAACCAGACACAAAACAAACCAAGATAAAAGGAAAACTGTAAATCACAAATTTCAAAATCCCTTGTCAGTCTGAAAAATATACTCAACCGAAAAATCCAAACTCCATTTATCCCTTTGAGTCTTTGACAGACAGGTTGCATATTTCTAGCATTCTTCTCATTACCATGTCACAGAAACACGTGGTATACATTTACTTTGAAATGCTAACTCTGACTCAGCTGGTAGGTGGCGGGTCACTGGTCAGCAGTGATCCCCATGTTCCTACATGTGCTAGACATCCCGCACTGGAGATGTTCGCAAGATCCTCCAAACCCAGTGGATTGAAAGATGGTCCTCCAGCAGGGTCCTCTCCCTGGCATCAAGACATTTAGCCATCATTACCAATTCCGCTGGGTAGGATTTGTCATTCCAACTGACACCAGACTCCCAAAATAACTGCTTCACCCTGACGTCACCTTGCTCACAGACCTCCTGGAGGGCAGTGTAAAGGTTCAGAGCTGTCCTTAGAGCATCCTTGAAGCAATCAAATGTCCCCCGTCGACTCGGGAGACTGACCAAAATGCAACAGGCTCGTCCAAGAGGCAACTGAACAAACGGAGAGATGTCGTTGTCAGGGGAGTGCACAGGTCAGAGACAGTGCGTAAACCGGTAAACACGTGGGCCTTCAAGTGACAGCCTCATCCCCCCACCTCGCTTGGCAAATCATGGACTGAACTCATCAGCCATTCCAACATCCACTGAGTGGTGAGCCTCTCTCTTTGTCTGAGAGTTAATTAATTTAATCCAGGACCAAGGTGTTTCTGCAAATACTCCACAGTGTTAAAGATATAGGGTAGACCATGAGATGAGGAGAAATGGCTTCACCCAGAGAGTGGTGAGTCACAAATTCTCAGCCACAGAAAGCAGTTGAAGGCCAAAACTTTGATCATTTTCAATAAGAAGTTAGAGATAGTTCTTAGGGATAAAGGGATCAAAGTGTGTGGACAGAGGCAGGAACAGGGCAATGAGTTGGAATGATCTGCCACGATAATATTGAAGAGTGCAGCAGGCTTGAAGGACCAAATGGCCTATTCCTGTCCTTATCATTTCATGGAATCAAGTCACTCTTGATCCCTGGGGTCTGCCCAAGGTGGAGGAGGAACACTGGTTAGACTCATGCCAACATTCGTAAGGTTCTCAGTTCAATCATGAGGAGCACGGATAAGGTAAACAGACAAGGCCTTTTCCTTGGAGTGGTGGAGTCCAGAACTAGAGGGCATAGCTTTAGAGTGAGATGGGAAAGATATAAAACGGACCTAAGGGGCAACTTTTTCACACATGGAGTTGTGCGTGTATGGAATGAGCTGCCAGAGGAAGTGGTGGAGGCTGGTACAATTACAACATTTAAAAGGCATCTGGATGGGTACAGGAATAAGAAGGGTTTAAAGGGATATGGGCCAAGTGCTGGCAAATGGAACTAGACTAGGTCAGGATATCTGGTTGGCATCAATGAGTTGGACTGAAGGGTCTGTTTCCGTGCTGTACATCTCTGTGACTCCAAGTCCCACTCCAGCACATGAGAACAAGTATCAATGCTGAAACAGCAGTGCAGTACTGAGGGAGTGCTGCACTGTCGGAGGTGCCTTGTGTGATGGATGAGCTGATAAAATGAGGCGCTCAGGTAGGTGTAAAACATCTCCATGCACTATTTCAAAGAGTTATCCCTGGACTCTGAGTCAATACTTATCTCTCAATCAACATCCATAAAAAACAAATGGTTGCAGTACAATGCAATGTGTGGGGGCCTTGCTGTGGTTAAATTGGCTGATTTGTCTCCTACATTACAATAACGGCAACACGTCAGAAATACTTCACTGTCTGTACAGCTCTTTCAGACATCTTTCAAATTGTTCCATTTTCCCATACAGCCTGGAACATATGTCAATCTGACAACATTACTAAGACAACACACTGTTCGCTACTTTCCAGTAGGCCTGTTATCTAATGGTACAGCACCAAGACAGCTCTCCACCACAGAGGGGCCACCCAAACCTTACCTTGATATTCTCCTTTTGCACCTGGATGTCATGTAGCCTTCTCCGCCAATCGAGTTCCAGGCTCGACCTTCCTGGAATGGAGCTGAAAAAGCAAAACAAACAAATGAAACCTTTTTATTTCTGGTTATTGCTCATCGGGGTGAAGAGGGCAGTGCAAAACAAGACATATCTTGTGTAATGTAGCCACTGCCAGCAACAGAGTCACAAAGCCGGGCTATGCTGAAGAAATAGGTGCTTCAGGAAGTGCTGCTTTCCTGGAGTGTTCCAAAGCCCAATCAGACTGTTCTGCTGTCCACTTACTGTCAAAAAGGGATTTTTCAAGATACTTAATGTTAAATGAAAGAAATTCAAGGACACACACGAAAGCAAACTATTCATCCCAGAGCCAGTCTGTGCACCAAGCTCTTTTGAATTTGCTGGAACACAGGTGTAATGAATTCCTTTACTTTCATTTCGCATCAGTCATTTCATAAGAAAGCAGCGAGTCTAGCTGAGCGAGATTAAAGATTGATTTGCAACAGTTAGACACTGACCTCAAGCTATGAATCTGTAGTTCTGCTTCACTCGCTGCTTTGTCCAGCATCATAACTGCAAACTCCTTCTTGCTCTCCAGGGATTGAACCTGCAACAGCAGAAGCATTCATGATGATTTGCTGAAAGTAAAGGCAAAGTTATTTTCATGTATTATTTATTCCTCGTTGTCAGGAGGTGGGTGTTGCTGGAAAGGACAGCGTATATTGTCCATCATTAGTCAAATTTAAAAAGGCAGTAAAGGATCTTCTTCCTGAACTTCTGTGGCCTGTGAGATTAAGGTAGTTCCAGTTGAAATTTGATGGGGAAACTGACCCAGCAATGACAAAGGATCACATAGGGCAAGCTTTACAGACACTTATAAACAAGAGTACAAGACAATAGCGTTGTTGAATTGAATGCGGATCTGATGTGAGAGGAACAGCCTCATAATCATCATTCTGCTTTCATAAGCAAATCTTAAAGCAGATTTAGACAGAGATGAAGAGGAATTACTTCTCTCAAAGGGTCTTGAATCTGTCACATTCATGACTTGAGAGAGAGCATTAGACACTGGGACACTAAATATATTTGAGGAGGAGATAGACATATTTTTTGTTCGTAAGGGATTAAAGGGTTATGGGGAGTGGGCAGGAAAGTGGAGTTGAGGCTGAGATAAGATCAGCCATGATCGTAATATATGGTGGAGCAGGGCCGAGGGGCTGAAATGCCGCCTCCTGTGTTCTAAGGCAAACTACCTGGACCAAACCTAATCCCAGCATTTCTTTTTCACCCACGGGAGGTGGGTGTCACTAGCTGGGCCAGCATTTATTGTCCATCCCTAATTAGTAGAAACAGGTCTGTAGTTAAGAGTCAACCATGTAGTGTGGGTCTGGAGTTACATGTAGGCCAAACCTGATAAAGATGGCAGCTTACTTTCCTCAAGAAAACTAATGGACCAGATGGCTTTTTCCAAAAAAAAAGGTTTCATTGGTAAATGCTTAATTCCAGATTTTTAAAAAAATTGAATTCAAACTTACTTTCTGCCAGGGCAGGAATCGAACCCAGGTGCCAAGACCATTGCCTGGGATATTAGATAGTTTAGTGATAATACCACTGTGCCATCACCTCCCTTTAAGGGGATATGAAGTCTTTGTTAACTAAAGAGGATTAACAAATCACACGTGATTCCATTTACCAGTGGTAAACCTTTGACAGGGATTGATAAAACATACATATGAAAGGTTCAATTACCTAGTTCAGGCCAAAAGGGAACATTATCATTTGTAACTGGGTTCTGAAGAAGGGAGAAAAACAGAAATGTTTGGAAAGGTTCAGCAGGTCTGGCAGCATCCTATGGAGAGAAAGCAGAGTTAACGCTCCGAATCCAGCGCTCCTTCTTCAGAACGGTTTTCTGAGGAAGGGTCACTCAACCCGAAACGTTAACTCTGCTTTGTCTGCACAGATGCTGCCAGACCTGCAGTCTTCCTCCAACTCTATAACCTAAACCCCAATGTCATAACATCGTCTGAGGCAAAGCACACTGACCTCAGCTTTCAAGGCTCGCTCGGTCTCTTCCAGAACTTTCTTGTTAAGGTCCTGATGCTTGAGCCTCAGTTTTGCCAAATCCTCATTTAACTTCTCCCTGCAATGATCAGTCAAGTCACAAGCTTTAATTCACACATGTGCTGAAGTCAATCTCCCCAGAATTGTTACAATGCAGAAGGCCATTTGGCCCAGTGTCTCTTCACCTGCTCTCTGACCTCGTGCCAAACCCTTGTAACCAATCACATTGTCTGATGACTTCTTCAAATGAAAACAATTCCAGGCAGCACACTCGAAACCCAGTCCACTTGCCATGTGACAATATTCCTTTCTCACCTCACATCTGCTTCTTTTGCAAAACTATTGCGTGCTCTGTTTCTTGATCCTTTTACGATATGTTTCTTTGCTACTCTGTCCAGTCCCCTCATGATTTTGAAAATATCTATCAAATCTCCCCTCAGCCATTTCCTTTGGAAGGAAAACAGGCGCAAATTCTCCAATCTATCCTCATAACTGGAACCACTTCGTAAACCATAGTCTCCGATTTGTTCGCATCCTCTGTAAAATGTAACGCTCAGAACTGTACACAGTGCTCCAGCTGAGGATTAACCAGTGTCCTGTATCAGTTCAGCGTAACCTCGTTCCTCCCACACTCCATGTCCCTGTTAATGATGCCTAGACTAATGGCTCTCTCTACCTACCCTGTCACTTTCAAGAAATTATGCAAACAGCTTTGCAAAATTATTAAAACTGCATCTTCCAGGTGCTCACACATGTTTTTACCCCAAAAGACAAGGCAAAAGAATCAGAATATTGGGGTAGAAATGTCATCAGTAGCTACAAGACATGATTTTTCAGCATATTCTTTTGATTTGACCCTTAGTTGTTAAACCATTGTTACAACACATACTGCATAATTCCCAGCATTTTGGGGTTTGAAAATTAGGCAGTCATGTCATAACAGGGTAGATTTTTGCTTTGAGCACGATCAGAGATCTGTTAGTTCTGTGACATGTTTTATCACTTGAGTTCTGCACACAAATCTCTTGCAATATTGGATGTAAAATCTCCTATGAGCCAGTGTAATGCTAACAAAGTATTTTAGAACATGACTCTGAAGAAGCAATGTCGCTGAAACACGTCGAGGGATGAGTTTTAACGAGTATTAAAATGACACCAATTGATTGAAGTAAATTGAAGTGGATTTGTCACAAAAACGTGTGTTTAATCAAAGTGCCCATTCATCGCCAAAATGATCAGATTTTAAGTAACTGAAAGTAACTTTAAAAAATTAGAGAGATTTACATAAACTGGTAATTTTAGTAATTTTGTTTTTAGTTACATTCAAGGGCTTTTAACACGTGCCTTTAAGTGCCTTTGCAACCAAAACAAACAGCTGAATGTGAAGACTTTGCTTGAAGGCTGGGAAACAGACACAAGTGCAACGCTAAGTAACTTGATCTGGGCTGGACAGTCAGCTTCCAGACTAATAATCTTCCAATTAGCATGAAAGACTGTGTTTAAGATTCCATGATTGCTTGCACTGAGTTTCCCAAATTTCAGGCAGATTGCACAGATACGGTCAGCGTTACCCTGGGGAAACTCAGGACAATATTGTTTCAGCCTCATTGGCGCTCGTTCATAGTCACAGTGTTGTGTAGAAAGGAAACAGATCCCCCCGGTCCAACTCATTCATGCCAACCAAATATTCTAAATAAATCTAACTCCATATGTAAGCACTTGGCCCATATTTCTCTCAACCCTTTCCATTCACGTACCCATCCAGGTGCCTTTTAAAATGTTGTAATTGTACCAGCCTCCATCACTCCTTCTGGCAGCTCATTCCATACACGCAACAGCCTCTGCGGGAGAAAGTTACCCCTTAGATCCCTTTTATATCTTTCTCCTTTCACCTTTAATCTATGCCTCCCAGCTTTGGACTCTGCTACTCTCAGAAGACGACCTTCCCTATCGCCCTATCCATGTCCTTCATGACTTTGTAAATCTCAAACTCTGATGCTCCAGGAAAAATAGCCCCAGCCTGCTCAGACTCTTGCTATAACTGAAATCCTCCAACCCCAGCAACATCTTTGCAAATCTTTTCTGAACCCTTTCAAGTTTAACAACATCATTCCTATAGCAGGGAGACCAGAAGTGAACATAATATTCCAAAAGTAGCCGAACTAAATCCTGCACAGCCACAACATGACTTCCCAACTCCTATATTCAATGGCAAAAGGTGTGGTGCTGGAAAAGCACAGCAAGTCAGGCAGCATCTGAGGAGCAGGAGAGTCAATGTTTCGGGCATTAGCCCTTCATCAGGAACTCTCTTGCTCCTCGGATGCTGCCTGACCTGCTGTGCTTTTCCAGCACCACATCTTTTGACTCTGATCTCCAACATTTGCAGTCCTCACTTTCTCCTATACTCAATGCACTGACCAATACAGGTAAGCATACCAAAAACTTTCTCCACTAGCCTGTCTACCTGTGACTCCACTTTCAAGGAGCAATGAACCTGCACTCCAAGATCTTTTTGTTTAGCGACACTCCACAGGACCTTATCATTAAATGTACAAGTCCTGCCCTGATTTGCCTTAACAAAATGCAACACCTCACATTTATCTAAATTAAACACCATCTGCCACTCCTCGACCCATCTGATCAAGATCCCGTTTTACTGAGATAACCTGCTTCGCTGTCCACTACATCTCCAATTTTGGTGTCATCTGTAAGCTTACTAACTGTATGTTTACATCTAAATCATTTACGTAAATGATGAAAGCAGTGGACCCAACACCGATCCTTGTGGCACACTGCTGGTCAGAGGTTGTCTAGTCTGAAAAACAACCCTCTACCACCTCCCTCTGTCTTTTACCTTTGAGCCAGTTCTGTATCCAAATGGCTAGGTCTCCCTGTATTCCACGCTAATCAGTCTACCATAAAAAATCTTGTTGAATGCCTTTCTGAAGTCCATATTGTCAATGTCCACCCCTCCCCCCCGCCTGCTTCATCAATCTTCTTTGTCACTTCTTCAAAAAACTTCTATCTAGATCAAGAAAAACAAAGACTTACTTCTTGTCTGATTGATCGCTGATCAGAATGGCTATCAAGTTGCCCTTTTCTTCCTGCTCCTTCATCAGCCTACAAACAAACAAAGAAAGACAGACAGAGAGGATTGCATTGAATGGATAGGGGTCAGACTGGAAAATAAGGACAAGAGTCAATTTGGAGCAAAAACTAGAAACACTCGACAGGGTAGGCAACATCTGTGGAGGAAGAAATGGAGGAAAATCATCTGCTACCTTTCTAAGCTGTAAAAAGTTATTTCAGCTAATAACTGGCTTTAGATTGCAAAACCCAAAGTGTGCATATTATTTCTCATCAGTTATTGTGTCGTCTTCTTGTCACAGAAACAAATTCTCATGAAATCAATCATCTGTGAAAACAGCCATTTTATGTCAGAGAGTCATAAAGATGTACAGTACAGAAAATGGCCCTTTGGTCTATCTCGTCTGCATCAGTCAAAAACGAACACCTAACTATCCTAATCCGATTTTTCAGCTCTGGTCCATAGCCCTGTATGCCTGAATCACAAGTGTGTATCTATATACTTCTTAAATGTTATGAAGGTTTCTACCTCTTCCACCCTTATAGACAGTGAATTCCAGATTCCCACCACCGTCTGAGTGAAAACGCTTTTCCTCACATTCTCCTCTAAACCTTCTGCCCCACATCTTAAAGCTGCACAAGAATCAGTTCAGACCGAGCCCATAATGTCATTTATTCAGCACAGAAGCAGAATCCAACTTATCTGTGCTGACCAGATATCCTAAACTGATCCAGTCCCATTTGCCAGCATTTGGTCCGTGTCCCTCTAAACCCATCCAAAGACCTTTTAAATGTTGTAATTGTACCAGCCTCCACCACTTTCTCTGACAGTTCATTCCATACGCGTACCACCCTCTGTGTGAATAAATTGCCCCTTTTCACCAACTCTCCAAACAAACAATTCAATAAGAATCATTGTCCTGCTTTCTCCCAAAAAAACTGGACATACATCCTTTTTCAGATAAAATCCAATTCTATTTTGGTAGCTTTAATAAGGGGAAGGAGGTTGAGCAATGGTATCATCACTGAACTTATAATTCAGAAACCCCAGGAAAAAGCTCTGGGAACATGGAACGAAACCCTGCCAGGGCAAGTGGTGGTATTTTCAATTCAAACAAATCTGGAATGTAGTAATGGTGGCCACCAACTGTTGTAAAAACCCATCTGGTTCACTAATGCCTTTTTAGGGTGGGGAATGTTTCACCTTTACCTCGCTTGTGATTCCAGACACAGCAAATCTTAACTGTTTGACCCATTATAAACGTTATCAACATCCGCGAGAAAACATGATTTTCCAGTGTATTATTTTGATTTGACCCTTAAGTACACTAGCTTGGTTTGTCATTTCTACCTTATACAACGGAGAAAGTAAAAACAAGACAGTGTTCCTCCAGGACGAGGGTGCTACATGGACAGCACAAACTACACACTCGTACATGGCATAAAGTGCATAAGAAGTGCAAAACACGCAAGTTACAGTGTAATAGAAGAATGATAAATAATAGACATTTTTCTAGCAGCAATTAGAAATCGGACAAAGAATTTCAGATGGGAAAGAGTCCGATCATACTGTGGTAAGGAGCCTGATGGCTCGGGAGGAGAAACCGTTGCACAGTCTGGCCGTGAGAGACCAAATGCTCCGGTATCTTCTGCCAGATGGCAGGAGGGAGAAGAGTTTGAGTGAGAGGTGTGTGGGGTCTTCCACAATGCTCTTAGCCTTTCAGATGCAGCGTGTGGTGAAAATGTCTGTCGTGGAGGGAACAGAGACCCTAATAGTCTTCTCAGCCGTCCTCACTATCTGCTGTCGGGTCTGACAATCCAAGACAGTGCGATTCCCAAACCAGGCAGTGATGCAGCAGCTCAGGGTACTCTCAATGAACCCTCTGTAGAATGTGGGGAGGATGGGGAGTGGGAGGTGGGCATTCCTCAGCTTGTGCAGAAAGTAGAGACACAATTGAGCTTTCTTGGTTATGGAGCTGGGGTTGAGGATCCAGGGGAGATTCTCCGCCAGGTGGACGCCAAGAAATTTGGTGCTCTTCACTGGGGAGCTGTCGATGTCCAGCGGAGAGTGGTCACTCTGTGCTCTCCTGAAGTCAACAACCATCTCTTTCGTCTTGTCCATGGTCAGAGACAGATTGTTGGCTCTGCACCAGTCCGTTAGCTGCTGCACCTCCTCTCTGTATGCTGACTCGGTGTTTGTGCTGATGAGACCCACTATCGTCGTATCATCAGCGAATTTGATGGTGTGATTCAAACTGTGCATCGCTGCACAGTCATGTGTCAGTAGGGTGAACAGCAGTGGACTGAGCACACAGCCCCGGGGGTATCCCGTGCTCAGTGTGATGGTGCTGGGGATGCTGTTCCCGATCCAGGCTGACTGAGGTCTTCCAGTCAGGAAGTCCAGGATCCAGTTACACTGGGAGGTCATTGTGGGGTGGTGGGTGAGGGTAGGGTGGGGCGGGGCAGATGGACTTCCTCGCTGCCACGTCGTTTCGTGCCTCAAACCGTGTGTGGACATTGTTCAACGTATCTGGGAGGGTGACATCACCAGCAGAAGCAGACAATGCTGTTCTGTGGTTGGTGATGGCTGGATGCCTTTCCACATGCTCCACATAATGCTACTGTCCTGAGAGTGGCTGTGTATTCTCTGTGCGTATGCACACGTCACCTCTATGATGGCCTGGGTCAGGTCAGGCCTTTAAACATTAAGCCACTGTTACAACCGGTACTGCTTAATCCCAGCATTTTGGGGTTTGAAAATTAGACCATCGTGTCATAAGAGGGTAGAGCTTTGCTTTGAGCACTCAAAGTTCTGTGAAACATTTTATCCCTCGAATTCTGCACACACATTTCTTGCGATATTGGATAGAATATCTCCTCTGAGCCAGTGTAATGCAGACAAACTATTTTACAACATTACTCTTAAAAAGCGATATTGCTGAAATATATCAAGGAATAGGTTTTAATGAGTATTAAAATGACACCAAATGATTGAAGTAAATTATTGTCTTCTAAAGTGACATATCCAGTGCTTCAACTCAAGGACAGTTGCAAGAAATACCCATAAAGAATTAGTCAAACAAGAAGCTGTCTCCCACACTCTCAGACAGTGTATTAACTGCTACGTGTGAAAAGCTTTTCCTAATTAACTTTTGGTTCTTTTGCCAATTATTTCATAACCGTGCCATTAGCTTCTCAAGCCTTTCACAATTGGGAAACTATTCCTCGTGATTTTGAAAATCTTGACTTCTTCTCTTTTTTGGAATAAACCCCACCCCCTCTCAACTATCCACTTTAGGTTTCTCATCACCAGAATTATTCCCGATAATCTTTTGTACACCTTCCCTAATATCTTCACTACCTTGCTGAAGTGTGGCTCCCACAATAGCACATGATATTTGAGATGGAACCAGTGATTTATAAACCCATAACTCACCCATTACCTCCTTGGTTTTTGACTCAATGCTTCTGGAATTGATGTGTACAATTCTAAAGGGGATGCGGGAGCAGCAGGACCTCGGTGTATATGTGAACAGGTCACTGAAGGTGCAGGACAAGTGAAGAGAGAGGTTACTAAAGCCCCCACTGTCCTCAACTTCACTAATAGAGGCATAGAGTACAAGAGTAAGGAGGTGATGTTGAATTTGTATAAGACACTTGTTAGACCTCAGCTGGAGAATTGTGTCCAGTTGTGGGTACCATGCTTAGGAGCTCCACTTCACAAAGCAGCAGTGCTCCAAAAGCTTGTGATTTTAAATAAACCTGCCGGACTGTAACCTGGTGTTGTGCGACTTCTGATCATATCCCTTTAGATTTTTCATAACCATCTACCCATCCAAATGTCTGTTAAATGTGTAACTGTACCAGACTCTCCCACTTCCTCTGGCAGCTCGTTCCTTATACATACCACCCTGTGGGTGAAAATGTTGCCCCTCAGGTCCCTTTTAAATCTTTCCCCGCTCACCTTAAACTTATGCTCTCTAGTTTGTACTCCCCCACCCTGGGAAAGACCTTAGCTATGCACCCTATTCATGTTTTTATGAACTTCTATAAAGTCACCCCTCAGCCTCTTACACTCCAGGGAAACAAAGTCCTAGCCTATCCAGCCTCTCCTTATTACTCAAACTCTCCAGTCTCGGTAACATCCTTGTAAATCTGTTTTGCAACCTTTCCTGTTGAGTAATACCTTTCCTATAGCAGGGTGACCAGATGTGTATGCAGTGCTCGGAATGCGGCCTTACTAAAGCATTGTACAGCTGCAACAAGATATCCCAAATCTTGCACTCAGTGCTCTGACCGATGAAGGTTAGCATGCCGAATGCCTTCTTCACTATCCTGTCTACCTGTGATGTCACTTTCAAGGAACAATGTACTTGGACCCCTGGGTATCTCTGTTCAACAACACTCCCAGGGCCCCACATTAACTGTGTAAGTCCTGCCTTGGTTTTTTTCCTAACCAAAATGCAACAACTTGCATTTATCTAAATTCAACTCCACCTGCAATTTCTCAGCCCACTGGCCCAGTTGATTGATGCACTCTCAGGTGACCTTCTTCACTGTCCACAACTTTGGTGTTATCCGCACACTTACTAACATGCCACCTATATTCTCATCCAAATCATTTATGTAAATGATGAATAGCAGTGGACCCAGCACTGATCTTTTGCAACACACTGTTGGTCACAGGTCTCCAGTCTGAGCAACTCTCTATCATCACCCTCTATATCCTTCACCAAGCCAATTTTGTATCCAATTGACTACCTAACTATCCCTGGATCCCACGTGATCTAACCTTTCTAATAAGATAAGGAATCTTGTCAAAGGCCTCAATAAAGTCCATGTAGACAACATTTACTGCTCTGCCTTCATCTCTGTCCTTGGTCACCTCTCCAAAAACAAACTCTAATTTGTGAGACTTGCTTAGAGCTCTGTACATATAGGTAGCCCACATCAACATGGAAGAAACATCCCATTTCCTCTGTTCACATCTTTTAGAATGCACTTCCTTGGCTGGTCTGCCATGTTCGATCTAAACGATACCAAAGGACAACTCTACACCAAATCTGAACGCCCTCACCTGCCTTGCTCAGCCCCACCCTGTTGCCTCATTAACAACCCTTTCCCCCACCCACCCCCAATCATGGCTCCCACAGCCATTGGAAAAAGACAGTTTAATCACCTGCTCTTTGTGATGAGGGAGTTCAACATCATGTTATAACAACAGCAGCAATAAGCAATGCCCTTTCACCAGCAAGGGGAAGGAAGAATGTGGGACAATGAGCGGGAAACAAAAACAAAGGGCACATATGCAAACTTACAAAAAGTACTCTGTTTCAGGCAAACAATGTTAGGGAAGAAAAACTGAAAGAACTGCGGATGCTGTAAATCAGAAACAAAAACAGAAATTGCTGGGAAACCTCAGCAGGTCTTGTAGCATCTGTGGAGAGAAATCAAGGTTAACGTTTCAGGTTGACTGTTCTTCCTCAGAACTGCTGTTAGGGAATTCTCCACATCTACAAGAACATAAGGAATTGGAACAGAAGTAGGCCATTCAACCCTTCAAACCCAATCTACCACTCAATTATATGACCTTTTACTTCAAACCACAGTTGCCTGTACTGCCCCCATATCTCTTGGTGAGTTTAATTCGTAGAAACCTATCGATCTCAGTTTTCAAAGAACTGAGGCTCCGGGTGGAGAATTCTAACGTTTTACGCATCCACCCTGGGCTGAAGAAGTTTCCCTCACTCTTCAGTCTTCAAGGTGCCCCTTATTCTAAGACAGCGACTTCTGGTTCTCCAGTTCCTAGCCAGGGGAACATCTTTCCTGGTACACCTCTCTCGAGCCCTAAAAGAATGTATATTTTTCAATGGTAACAGCTCTGCATCCCAGAGAATAATGCCCAGACTATTTAATTTTTCCTATAGTACATTCCTTCCATCCGAGGGATCAGTTTAGTGAACTTCTGGTTCACTCCTCCGATGGCAAGTACATTTTACTGCCAGTGAGGAGACCAAAACTGCATAACTCCAGGGTGTTGTCTCACTAAGGCTCTGTAGGCAATGCAGTAAACAAGTCTGATAAGAGATACCAGTATGTGGAAAAGAAATCCAAATGCAGGAGTGAGGATGAAAGCCCTGAAATCACTAAGGAAGCAGCTGGATGCTCCTGTTAGGAGGAGAAACGTTCAGAGTTTTCAGGAAAAATGAAATAAGATGGGCCATCATCATATTCCCATGGTGATCTCTCTATTACACCTCTATACCATTTAATGCATATTTACACTGGGGCAGGGTTTAAAAGCTTTAGTTGCAGTCTTCTAGACAGCTGGAAACATTTCCAAGTCACTGCCATAATGATGAAGCCTTAGAGGTACAGGAATGCCTCTGCAATTCCTATATTTATAGAAAGAGGCACTCAGCCACAAAGCGCTTAGCATTTCAAACAGAAACTAGCTACCAAAATGTACCAGAGCTCATTTTTGATGGAATCATATATCTCGGATAGTGCCTGTCCCTAATGGATTTCCTAATCAAAGCCTCTAACCAAAGGTTCCTCAGGAGCAGGAAAATCGATGTTTTGGGCGGCTTTTGCCCGAAACTTCGATTTTCCTGCTACTCGGATGCTGCCTGACCTGCTGTGCTTTTCCAGCACCAGTCTAATCTAGACTCCGATTTCCAGCATCTGCAGTCCTCACTTTTGCATGGAGGTTCCTCAGGCTGGATCTTTAGGGAAGGGGTGATCATGTTCACCTTTGGGATCCATCATATCCTCATTTGGAGAAAGACTGTGGGTTCCCTGAGATACCAGAAACCCCAGTGTCAGCAGTTACAAGGACAAAGATTGGAAAGACCACAAAGGTCAGACCTTATTAATCCCTGCAAATAGAGCAGGTTGGCATGCACTCAGCTTCCCCCCTCAGTTAAAGCTCAAAATGAGGAGAAATGGAGGTATAATTTGGCAGGTCTCTCACTGCCCTCACCTAACCCAAATTTGCCTGTACTTTGTTAGTTGGATGTTGGTTATGTACTCCGATGTGTAGGGGGTAGGTTAGCTCAGTTGGCTGGACACCTTCCCCCATCTCAGTGTCATGATATTAACTTTCCTGGGTTCAAAGGCAGTACGTGAAGGCCCATGTGCAGATTTAAGTGCCTGTCATAGGGATGAAAAAAAGTCAGTGAAAGGAAATACTCGACTCACTGCTAATGAATCATGGGCAGGCTAGAGATTCCAGTGCAGACTGAGGAGACAATGGTAGTCTTGGTTATTTGAACAATCTGATTCAGAAAGGGCAACAGCAACAGGGGGAGTATGTGGTTGTAGTGAACACCTGAAAACAGCAACATCATATCAGAGTGAAGTCACTATAGTCACAGACGTCCATAGAGTGCTGTCTCATTTGAAAGAGAGTGAGGCAGAGAGAGAGAGAGGCTAGAATTGAACCCGCACTTCCGGCCTCGGCCTGGGCCCGCACCCCCGGCCTCGGCCTCAGCCTGGGCCTGCACTCCCGGCCTCGGTCCGCATTCCCAGCGCAGTGTGGGTCGGAAGGACTGTTATTCTGAACTCTTTATTTCTCTATCTTTCTAACTTATTGCTGGACTTTACATTTCTTTATTTTGCTCATATTCTTCCCCAAGAATCTGGACATAAGAATTTCTACCTAGGTACATTGCTGCCCAAGATGACACCGTAAATAGCGACTTGTAAACTCTTCACTGTATTCATGCGGCAAGTACATGTGACAATAAAGCAAATTCTAATTCTTTTACAGTAAGGAGAATATCAGAGCTCCAGCTCAGTAAATCCAACAGCATGGCCTGAATCACCTCACTTTAACTATTTTGGGACTTAAAAAACATTCAAACCCTGAGTTTCTCCCCTGTTTTAACCCAATATCATACAGTGTGAAACAACTGTTCTCAGATACAATGTCTCTGATACAACCATATTTATCTGCTTTATGAATATTCACTTCAACCATTTCCATCTCACCATCCCACAGATCCAAGAGCCCCAATATCAGCTGAACCTCATTACTTCTCTCTGTCTTTCAAGCCGGGTCAACCACATTTCCCTCATCTGTTCTGGGCTCAAGTTGCCCCTTCAATTCAATACCTATTGTATCAGTTATAATCACAAGTTTGCAGATGAGCAGATGGGAAAATGTGAACTTGTCCATTTTGGCAGGAAGAACAAAAAAGCAGTACATTATGCAGAGCGGAGAGATTGCAGATATCTGCACTAAACAGGGATTGTGGTACATAGGGTCAAAAGATGATCACAAAACAGCAGTTTGCAGGGACAGCAAGTTATTAGACTGGTGAATGGAATATTGGTGCTTATTGCAAGGGCAGGGGAATAAAAGAGTTGGGAAGTTTTACTCCTGATGTACAGGGCCTTAGGTGAGACCACATCTGAAGTACTTCCATTTTCATTCATCCATAGGATGTGGGCATTAATGGCAAGGCCAACATTTATTGCCCATCCCTAATCACCTTTGAGAAGGTGGAGATGAGCTGTCTGTGTCAGGTGGGTACACCCACTGTGCCATTAAGATGGGAATTCCAGGAATATAATCCAGCAACAGCGACAATTTTGACCTCATTTTGAAAAAATGACAAAATTGTGAAGCAGCCTAGAGAAAGGACTCATTCCATTTTTATGGAGGAAGGTAGATTAGGTTGGGCCTTTACCCATTGATATTTTGAAAAATAAGGAGTAATCTTACTGAAACCTAGAAGCTCCAGAGGGAACTTAACAGGGTGCATGCTGAAGGGAAGTGTTTGTAGGAGAGACAAAAACTCTCATCTTTGAGGGACATAGTTGAAGAATAAGAGATGTCACTTTTAAGATGGAGAAGAGGAGGGTTTTTGTTTTGCCAGAAAGTGCTAAGTCTGTCCAATTCTCTATCCGAGAAGACAGAGGAGGTTTTGGTCATTGAATTTATTCCAGGCAGAGTGAGATAGAATTTTGAGACGAGGGAGTCTAAGTTATGGACAGGGAGACAGAAACACTGAGCTCAGACCAACCCGAACAGCTGTGATCCTATTAAATGGTAAAACAGGTGCCAGATTATTTGTTATACAACAATACTGCGCCCACTTTGGAATCTCTTTTGCAAAACAACATCTCCCAAAATAAAGCAACAAAAATACTTTGTTGTTACCGTTTCCCATTTTCATAAAGCCTCGTTACTTCATTCTTCAACTCTTGCTCTTTTTGAACAAACTCTTTCTTCTCCTTTTCAGATTTCTTCTTCAGTTCTTCCAATTTTACTTTCATCTCCTGAACCTGCTTAACATTATCCTGCAATGTCGTGTAAAACAAAAATCATTCACATGTCATTCTTTCAGACCTGGCTGTCATGCAAAACAAAATCGTTCTTAAAAGGAGTTTCACGTTCGGCAGTTCTTTTTGCATCGTGGAATATTTCAGTGTGAAATGCGAATGCTAAAGGCATTATCTTTAATAAACTTCAAAAGAATGATTGAGCTTGACACGAGGAATAGAATTATCATTAGAGACAGCACCAACAGCCGTGGGCATTTTACATCTAACAGTGACTTTGATTCAGCTTCAACATGGAATCAATCTCAGACACGTTCCTAGTAATTCATTTCTACTTCGGATAGAATGTCAAAATGCCTCTGTATTCCCAGAGTTCTGGAAACATCCCATTTGTAGCCACTTTATTTTGAGCCCCCAGATTGGTGCTTGAATAACATGGCTTCAAGATCAGCATCGACAAGTTCATCATCATTTACTAGCTGAGAAAAAAAAACCCTTTCCAGCTGAACAGAGAAAAGCTAAATATTAACTATTTTTATCTTTTGTAAGAGAAAGGGGCATACATAGGGTGAATAGTCTAGATCAACATCTAGAAGGACAAGGGCAGCAGATACATTGGAACACCACCAGCTGCAAGTTCCCCTCCAAGCCACTCACCATCCTGACTTGGAAATATATCACTGTTCTTTCACCGTCAATGGGTCAAAATCCTGGAATTCCCTCCGTAAGGGCACTGAGGGCCTGAGCACACCTCAAGAATGCAGAGGTTCAACAAGGCAGCTCATCAAGGGGCAACTAGGGATGGGCAAAACACGCTGACCTAGTCAGTGAGAATCCCATTGCATGAACACATTTTTAAAACACTGTACAAACATACTCAGCCACAAAAGAAAAAAAAAAGCAGGAAACTATCAATTGAATAGTATTTACTATCATCTGGCTCTCAATGCAATTCAGGTTTGACCAGGAGAGGATGTGAACATTACATAAACAAAAACAGAAATTGCTGGAGAAACTCAACAGGCCGTGGCAGCATCTGTGGGAAGAAAGCAAGATTTTGGGTCCGGTGACCATTCTTCAGAACTGATTGTCGCTAGGAAAAGGTTCCTGTACATGCAGATGAAGGCGGGAGGAGGAAATGTTCGGTGGAGATGGAGCCCAGTGAGAGAGAACACAACATTTGGCCAGACAAAGGATTGGGTAAAGATCAGTCTGGGAGAATCAATAACTGCTAATGGGGATCATTACTAGCTGACAATGGGTTGTATGTGGTTGCAGCCCATGTGATGACAAAGCCTGGTTTGTGGGGATTGGGGTTAGGACATGGGGAGAAGGTGCTCAAGCCCTAAAATCATTGACCTCAATATTGACTCACAAAGGCTGCGGTGCTCTCAAGCAGAAAATGAGGTGTTGTCCTGCCAGCTTGCACTGAGCTTCGCTGGAGCACTGCGACAAATCCGAGACAGAAACGTTGGCCAGGGAACACAGTGAGCATTACATTACCGGTCACACAAATACTTGCTGTTAACTTGCAAATACAGTAGGGAGTTAGCAATCCAAGCTAAGTTCCACTTTTACAAAAACCGATGCAACATTTTTAGCGATTTGTTCCCCGGATAAGATTGTCATTAGCAAGGGCAGCAGTTATTGTGTATCACTTGCCTACGAGAAGGTGGTAATGGCTTCTTGAATGACACAAGCCTATGTAGTGGCAGCATTCCCACATCACTGCTGAGATTGTTGCTCCAAGATTTCGACTAAACGATAGTGAAGGACTGGCCATGTCAGGATGGCGAGTCACTAGGGATGGCAATCCACCTATTGCCACAGTCCTCCTAGGTGGCAGAGGATTTGTACTTGGTATGATTCCAGCCACTGAGAGCTTTCCCATTAAACACAGGAGCAGAAGCAGGCCATTCAGCCCATCAGGTCTGCTCCACAATTCAATGAGGTCATGGTGTATTCTGATCATCCGCACCACCACTTTCCTACCTTTTCCCAGGACCTTTGATTCCCTTAATGATTCAAATCTGTCTGCCTCAGCCCCAAATACACTTAATGACCCGGACTCGAAAGCCCTCTGTGGTAAAGAATTCCACAGATTCACAACTCGTAGAGAAGAAATTCCTCTCAGTCTTACCAGTGCGACCTCCCGTTCTGAGATTATAGCATCTGATCCTAACCATTTCCACAAAGGGAAACAACCTCTCTGCATTTACTCTGTCAGGTCCTTTAAGAATCTTGTATGTTTCCATAAAATCGTCTCTCACTCTCTTACATTCCAATGAGCATAATCCAAATCTACTGAACCTTCCCTCAGAAGACAGTCCCTCACACCTGAAATCAGCCAAGCAAACCTTCTTTGGACTGCCTCCAATGCCAGGATATCTTTCATCTGATAAGGAACCAGTGTCTTCCCGCAGTGATCTGACCTGTGCCTCGCAGAGTTTTAGCAAAACTTCCCTACTGCCATTCTCCATTCCCTTTGAAATAAAGGCCAGCACTCCATTTGCCTCCCTATTACTTGCTGAACCTGCACTGACTTCAGTCAAATGGAAAAATCTCAATTATATAGTAATTGGAACAAAACATGTTTAACATAGTGCATGCAGAGGAATGATTTCAAATGTGCAATAATTCTAGTATGTAAGCAAACATGGAAATCAAGTCACTGACTATATTACATCCTCAAGTACTAACATGGGATTTGTTTACAACCTTCCAAACCTGGACAGTAATTCAACCAACAAAAATAAAAGATAAACTCCTTTTGTTTGTTGTCCCAAGACCAATATTTATTCCTCAACCAATATCATTAATTGTCAAACTGATCATTATCATACTGCAATTTGTGGGAGCATGCGGTGTATAAATTGAGGAGCACATTTCCTACTCTGCGGTGACTATGTTTCAATAATGTGCCTTTTTGGCGACAAAATGTTCTGGGATGTCCTTAAGTTATGGAAGGCTTACTTTAATTGAAGCCTCTCTTTCTAATTGCATTTTACCTGGTAAATATTCTCCTCTTCTTCCTGTCGTGTTTGAAGTTGTCGAACTTTGACCTGGAGCTGGTTCTCCATCTGTATCTGTCTGTCCAACACCTCCTGGTATCTGTCCTTCAAAACCTCCCGTTCAGCCGTCACTTCGTTCTGAAACAGTCCGATGATATCAGATTAAGAAACCGCAGCTACTTAATGTGAACAGAGCGAACCCTTCTTGCTACACTTGTATTACTACTCACTACCTGAAACTACAGATTGGTACAAATGGGTAGCCCAAAGACAA
This sequence comes from Chiloscyllium plagiosum, assembly GCF_004010195.1. Lineage (NCBI taxonomy): Eukaryota > Metazoa > Chordata > Chondrichthyes > Orectolobiformes > Hemiscylliidae > Chiloscyllium > Chiloscyllium plagiosum. The sequence continues at coordinate 6,854,608 of NC_057744.1, read as the reverse complement.
CATTGAGGATAATTACTGTCCAGTTTTAAAATACTATTATAAATGATTTGACAGAGGAGTCCACTTGCTTGCAAATTTTGCCATTTTGTACTTACGTGCTGAACTTTTAATTTAATTCCTTTATTTTTCTACTTTATATTAAGAAGGACTTTAATGTTAACTATTACCTTATTTCATTATTTTGTCAGATCCACACCCCCCTCCAACCCAACCTCCACTCCCGGCACCTTCCCCTGCAACCACAAAAAATGCAAAACTTGCGCCCACACCTCCCCCCTTACT
>NC_057744.1:6840712-6854183 GCF_004010195.1 Chiloscyllium plagiosum | reverse complement strand
CTGCCTTCCTAACCTGCAATCTTCTTCCCGACCTCTCCGCCCCCACCTCCTCTCCAGCCTATCACCCTCACCTTAACCTCCTTCCACCTATCGCATTCCCAATGCCCCTCCCCCAAGTCTCTCCTCCCTACCTTTTATCTTAGCCTGCTTGGCACACCCTCCTCATTCCTGAAGAAGGGCTTATGTCGTTTCTCCTTCTCCTTTGATGCTGCCTGACCTGCTGCGCTTTTCCAGCAACACATTTTTAAGCTCTGATCTCCAGCATCTGCAGTCCTCACTTTCTTTTACCTCTACCTCTGTACCTGAGTATGCATGACAATAAAAATCTAAATCTTAAAAAAAATCTAAATATACCTATACCAATAAAAAAAAGCACAATTCCAGTAAATGCAAAAGTGCTGATTTCTGTCATAACTAACGTCTACTTTAGAAAATCACTTTCTGAGGAATGAGTGGACTTGGGTCAACTCACCCATGGATTGTATAGATGTTGTAAGAACGTTCACTGTTCTCTGGACAGTGCAAGAATGAAGAAAAAGAAGTATTATTGAATTCAGGAACTCCGTAGTTAATAGCAATATGAGTTCACAGTTCACTTACCATGTACTTTTCAATATCTTTGTCTGTGCTGACCTCTGCGTCTACAGTAACACAGTCTGTCTGCAACAGAAAACAAATCACTTAAGTTCCAGTTAGAGAGCCATAGAGATGTACAGCAGAAAACAGTCCCTTTGGTCCAACTTGTCCATGCTGACCAGACATCCTAATCTAGTCACATTTGCCAGCACTTGACCCATATCTCTCTAAACCCTTCCTATTCATATACCCATCCAGATGTCTTTTAAATACTCCAATTGTACCAGTCTCCATCACTTCCCTGGCATCCCATGCCATTCATGCAACACACTCTGTGCGAGAAACCTACCCCTTTAGATCCCCCTCAAACCTTTCCCCAAATCCATGCTTCCCAGACTCGGACTTCCCCACCCTGGGGAAAAGACCCCACCTGTCCACCCTACTCGTGCCCCCCCGACAACTCCACAAACCTCCTCAATGTCACCCCTCAGCCTCCAACTCTCCGGGGAAAACAGACCCAGTTTATTTAGCCTCTCTGCACAGCCCAAACCCTCCAATCCTGGCAACATACCCGCAAATCCCCTGTGAACTCCACCAAAGCCTCAACATCCATCTCACAGCAGGGAGACCAGACCTGCATGCAGCACTCCAACAGTGATCCAACCAGTGTCTCGCAAACCAGCAAGATGAGCTTGAACACACATATACCAACTGGTTCAAGAACAACTTCGTCTTGCCTGTTATGAAAATGCTGAATAGATCTCTCTAACTTCAAGTAACATTGATCTTGCTTTGTGCACGTCTGGTGCAGCCATGACCTTGTATGTCTTGCTCTATCGCAGCACCCCATGTCCCTGTTTGCTATGATCTGCCTGTACTGCTTGCAAAACAAAGCTTTTCACTGTACTCAGGTACCTGTGATGACAGTAAATCAAATCAAATCAACGCTTGCCTTCATCAGTCGGGAAACTGAGCAGAAAATTTAGCAAATTGTGCTGCAGCTGCACAAAACTCTAGCCAGGCCACACCCGAAACATCGCGTGCAGCTCCAGTCCCCACACGACAGGGGGGATGTGGTGGCCCTGGAGAGGCCCACCTGAATGCCAGCCACATGGAGCAGCCAAACAAACCGGGATCACTTCTACCACAGCATCAGAGGCCGACCAGACAGAACTGCATAAAGTCATGAGAGGCCAGAGATCCTCCTGACAGAGGGCGGCCATGTCAAATCCCAGGGGGATTGGCCCAAACTGAGGGGGAAATGTCCAAAGGAGATGTGCAAGTGAAGTTTCTCCACACAGAGGGTAGTAGGTGCTTGGAATGTGCTGCTAGTGGAGGGTGGCAGAAGCAGATACAATTAAACAGGTAGACATGAGGCTCAAACATTTTTTGTGTTGATTTTGTGGGCATCGCTGGCCAGTCAAGCCCAGCTGCCCTCAAGAATGTGGCAGGGAGCCACACCCCTCCCCCTTCCGGACCACCGCAGTCTGGCGGGTTGACCCACAATGCCATGAGGGAGGGTTTCTGACCCAGTGACAGTGAAGGAACAGCAATACACCTCCGAAAGCCAGGATGTCGAGTGGTCCGGTGGGGGATCCCCAAGGTGGCAGTGCCCCCCATCCATCCACCGACAACTCCACCCCCCCATCTCCTCCAAAGATGGAAGTGGCAGTGGACCCTGAAGGTAAGGTTCAGTGATCTCTGGAAAACCCTGCAGTGCGACCACACCCCACCGCCACCAATTATTAATGGCGGAGGGAGCAGATGCAGTGTCAACCAAGCAGAATGCCCCGTCCCAGATGGTCTCAAGCTCCCTTCAAGTGTTGTTGGGGCTGCACTCATCCAGGCCAGTGGGGAGTATTCCATTACATTCCTGACTTGTGCCTTGTAGATTGTGGACAGGTTTGGGGAGTCAGGAGTGAATTATTTCCTGCAGTATTCCTAGCCTCTGATTTTGTAGCCACTGTGTTTATACGGTGAGTCTAATTGAGTTTCTGATCAATAGCAAACCCCAAGATGTTGATAGTGGGATATTCAATGATGGTAACGCCATTAATGTCCAGGAGCAATGGTTAGATTGTCTCTAGCTGGTGATGGTCATAGCCTGGCATTTGTGTGGCGCGAATGTTACTTGCCACTTGTCAGTCCAAGCCTGGATATTGTCCAGATCTTGTTGTATTTGGCCATGGACTGCTTCAGTACCTGAGGAGTCACGAATGGTCCTGAACATTGTGCCATCATTGGCGAACATCCCCACTTCTGACCTTATGATGGAGCGAAGGTCATTGCCAAAGCAGGTGAAGATTGTTGGGTCTCAGACACTATTCTGAGGAACTCCTGCAGAGATGTCCTGGAGCCGAGGTGACTGATCTCCAACAACCACAACCATTCTAAAATGGACTAGGTACGACTCCAACCATCGGAGAGTGTACCTGCAGATTCTAGTTTTGCTCGGGCTCCTTAGTGCCACACTCAATCAAATGCAGCCTTGATACCAAGGGCTGTCCCTCTCCCCTCCCCTCTGGAATTCATCTCTTTTGTCCATGTTTGAACCAAGGCTGGAATGAAGTCAGGAGCTGAATGGCTCTTGCAGAACCCAAACAGGGCATCACTGAGCAGGTTATTGCTGAGCTGGTGCTACTTGATAGCACTGTTGATGACACCTTCCATCACTTTACCGATGATCGAGAGGGCTGATAGGGCGGTAATCAGCCAGGTGGGATTATCCTGCTTTTTATGGAGGGGACATACTTGGTCAATATTCCACATTGTAGGGTATGTGCCAATGTTATACCTGTACTGGAACAGCTGGGCTAAAGGAGCAGCAAATTCTGGAGCACAAGTCTTCAGAACTATTGCTGAAATGTTGTCAGGGCCCATAGTCTTTGCAGTATCCAGTGCCTCCAACGATATCACATGGAGTGAATCAAATTGGTTGACGGCTGGTATGATTAGATTAGATTCCCTACAGTGTGGAAACAGGCCCTTCGGCCCAACAAGTCTACACCGACCCTCCAAAGAGCAACCCACCCAGACACATTCCCCTACATTTACCCCTAACATTACGGGCAATTTAGCATGGCCAATTCACCTAACTTGCACATCTTTGGTCTGTGGGAGGAAACCGGAGCATCCGGAGGAAACCCATGCAGACACGGGGAGAATGTGCAAACTCCACACAGACAGTTACCTGAGGTGGGAATTGAACCCGGGTCCCTCGCGCTGTGAGGCAGCAGTGCTAACCACTGAGCCAGCATGCCACCCTAATCTGTGATGCTGGAGGAGCCTGCAGGAGAGGGATAGCCCTTGATATCAAGCCTGTATTCGACTGAGTGTGGCATCAAGGAGCCCTGAGATGGATCATCCATTCGGCACTTCTGGCTGAAGATCACTGCGAATGCTTCAACCTTATCTTTTGCACTGAGGTGCTGGGCTCTTCCATCAATGAGGATGGGGATATCTGTGGAACCTCCTTCTCCTCCTCTTCCAATGAATTGTTTAATTGTCCACCACCATTCCACAACTGGATGTGGCAGGACTCCAGAGCTTAGATTTGATCCATTGGTTGTGGCATCGTTTAGCTCTGTCTGTCACTTGCTGCTTATGCTGCTTGGCATGCAAGTTGTCCTGTTTAGTAGCTTCACCAGATTGGCACCTCATCTTCATGTATGCCTGGTGCTGCTATGGCCACGCCCTCCTGCACTCTCCATTGAGGAGAAGGTGAGGACTGCAGATGCTGGAGATCAGAGTCAAGAGTGTGTTGCTGGGAAATCACAGCAGGTGACATTTTGGCTATAAGTCCTGATGAAGGGCTTATGCCCAAAACATCGATCCTCCTGCTTCTCAGATACTGCCTGACCTGCTGTGCTTTTCCAGCAACACACTCTCGACTCTGCACTCTCCAGTGAACCAGAATTGATGGTAATGGTTAATTGGGGAGAGAAATAGGTTCAAATTCATGTTACATTGACATCATTATTGGGGAATGTTCCAACCAGACAAGTTCCACCTGAATCACGCTGGGACCAGAGTCCTGGAAAATCACAGAACTAAGGATGTGGATAGGACTTAAAACTATATAGTGGGGTGGGAGTGGGTCCCTTTGCACAGAAAATTGCAGAAACATTTAAAGTTGGGGGAGGGGGATGGCTCAGCAGAGATTTTTAAAGTTTCCAGAACTAGTAAGAGCACACAGAATGTCAAAAGTGTCAGGAATCTAACTTCAGGCATAGCTGATAAGGGGATAACCATGAGAAGGGGGTCAGTTAATGCACGACTGAGGGTGATATACTTTCATGCATGCAGTCTATGACACAAGGTAAATGTGCTTGTAGCACAGATTGAAATTGGCACTCTGAGCAGATTTATAAATCAGCCATGGAACATTTAGGTAGGGGCTAAACTTTATGTGTTTTTCATTCTTAGATGGGATGTGGGTATCACTGGCACCTTTGAACTGAGTGGCTTGCTCAGCCATTTCAGAGAACGGTTGGGAGGCAATCACTTTGCTCAGGGTCTTGAGACACAGGTAGACCAGACCAAATAACGATGGCAGATTTCCTTCCATAACAAACATAAGTGGATCACATTTACTTCATGACAACTGACAGGTGGTTGCTATTGAGGTAACTTTTTTTGAAAAAAAAAACCCAGATTTTATTGAATTCAAATTTCACCATTTGTCCTGGTAGTGCTGTAGGACATGTGTTCAAATCCTTTCTTTCAGCTACACGTCACCTGTTCAGTCACATGATGATAAAGGAATCAAATGGTTTTACATAAGTTAAAAGAAAACTTAAATGATTCCACAAACTACATTTGTTAAAAATCTGTTGGAGAACCACAGGAAAAACTCAGGATCCAATCTGTAAAGGAGGAAAGCAAGGCAGAGAGGTGTGTGGTCTAGCAACCAAAAATGGAGTGATTAAAACTGCAGATGCTCAAAAGGCCAGAGTTGGAAGAGTACAGAATTGTCAGAGGGTCGTGGGGCTGGAGCAGATTACAGAGATAGGGAGAGGCAAAGCCTTGAAAACAAGCCTGAAATGTTTTAACATCAAATTGCTGCTCGATCAGGAACTAGTCACGAAGCCAACACAGAAGTTTAGAAGAATGGGACTTGATGCGAGTTCAGACACCCGGCAACAGAACTTTGGATGATCAAGTTTACAAAGGGTAGAATGTGGAAGACACGTCTAGAGTATGTTGGAATGGTCAAGCCCAGTGGGTAATGTTGGCAAGAAGTAGGTTTACAGTAACGATATACTGAAATGGGGTGATGTTGAAGGTGGAAACAGAAAGTCTTACTGAATGCAAAAATGTGAGATTGGAAGGTCACTTTGGGCACAATTACAACACCAGACTAATGTTACACCAGACTAGTTTAATATCAGATTGCTGCCAGGGAGAGGGATAGAGCTAGAAGCCAGGCAATGGAATTCGGAAAGGGAACCAAAAGCCATGCTATCAATCTTCCCAATTATTAACTGAAGGAGATTTCTGCTTATACAGTTCTGGATGTCAGATAAACAGTCTGACAATCTCTCTACTGTTGCTAAATTATGGGATGCTGGTGGTGAGATAGAGCTGAGTGTCGTCATGGGGAAACTAATGATGTCAGTGAGGGCTAGATGGGAAGGAAGGGGGGAGAAAGAATAGATCCTCCAAGGACATCAGAGGTAAAGGCATAGGAGCAACAGGAGAAGGTGATTCTCTGGTTACAATCACACAGGAACAGAGCCAGCACCAACAGTACCCTCCTCAAGTGGCACACCACTGGGGAAGTGTTAGAGAAGGACGGTACAAGCAAACCTCGTCAAAAGCTGCAGACAGGTCGAGAAGGAATAGCAGCAAACGTTTACCTTCATCACAGTCTCTGCAGATGGCATTTGCAGCTTTGGCGAGAGCTGCCTCAATACTGAGGGATTCATATCCAACAAAGAGCACCTCTGACTGTGCAGCACTCCCTCACAACTGCACGCGGAGTGTCAGCCTAGACTTGGTTTCCAAAGCACAATAGTGAGACTTGAACCCACAACCTTCTGACTCATAATGAGTATATATGACACGCCTATTACCTGTGCACATTCTGGCTTAGACTTACCTGCACTGCAAAATCTATGAACGACCTCATTGTTGAGACTTGCTTCAAGCTGTTGTGCTCTGTCTCCAGGTTTTCATTTGGTCCCTCTTTATACAATGTTTCCACCACAATCTCTTCATGGGGTGGTACTGTTTCCCCCGTGCTCCAATTCCCTCTATCTTCCCCATAACCAGTGGTTGGCTTTGTGCATTGTAATGAATCATGGTACTGTCCCTCAGGTGTATCAGTCAGCCAGCACTCTTCAATATAGCCTGGCACATAAGGATGTAAGGTTTCTCCATAATCAATGAAGGGCACCGAATGCTGAATTCCATTGATGAGTCTGGGTACTGTATGGGCACCCATTACATCTGGGAAATACTCAACAAACTCCTCCTCAGCTCTGTTTTCTGGGTCCGATTCATAGATATCATCAAAGTCCTCTGCAAGTAATCCAGGATACTGTGAGGTGGTGAGCAGCCCAGGCTCGGAGGTTGCAGGAGGGGGATGTTGATCAGACGAAGACAGGTCCGAATCACTTGAGGTAGCCGGGGGAAACAAAGGGAAAACAAAATTATGCCAATAATTTGTAACTCAAGACATTCTAATCTCTTAAATATGGTTTAAACCATCAGTATCAATTAAAGTGGGACATTTATCTACATTTCAAAAGGAAACAAGCTCTTCCCTCCAATGATGGGTCAGTAAAATAACTTGGGCACTGCAGACTGACTGCATGCTTATTTTCACTTCTGACTGAAGGTCCCCACTTTCAGCAAGGTAGCAAAATTAATAAAAATGTACTTGTTTCACAAATAAATTTTGTGTTAACCAGCAGCCACTGGCATCATTGGTTCCAGCAAATCAGAAATGCTGATGAACACATTTTAGTAAGTGGTATGGGGAGGAGTCAAAGTGAAACTTGCTGTTATGTATAAGGCAACTTGTCGAGCCTTAGAACATTCGACTCTTTTCTCTGCAAGCACAAAGGGAAAAGCATCTCTACCTTGAGCCAGCTCCTTTACAATCACTTCAAACTGACAATAATCAGCATTTCATATCATAACCATGGTGTCAGGTTGGGGTGAGGAGATACTGGAGATGGTGAAGTGCCAGAATACAGGGAATTTCTTGGAATTTGTATCGAACAAGACCTCAGACTTCACCCATGCCAAATTCAAAATCTACTGGCCCTATCCAATCTGGTCAACGTGTGAATCCAGACACAAACAAAGTGGGTGATTCTTAAATGCCCCTTGAAATGGACTAGATAGCCATGTCGTTCAAAGACAGTTAGGGATGGGCATTAAGTGCTGGCCTTGCAAGCGATACCCACATCTCACAGAGAGACCTACAGGGTTCAGGTATATAATTCTTTGAAGTTTGTGTCACAGGTAGGCAGGGTGGTTAAGAAGGTGTTTAGCTTGCCTTTATTGCTCAGACCATTGAATATAGGAATTGGGGTGTCATGTTGATGTTGTACAGGATGTTGGTGAGGCCTGTTCTGGAGAACTGTGTCCAGTTCAGATCAGCCTGTTATAGGAAGGATATTATTAACTTGGAGTGGGTTCAGAGGAGATTTACCAGGATGTTATTGGGATTGGACGGTTTGACTTATAAGGAGAAGCTGGATGGGCTGGGACTTTTTTCACTGGAGCACAGGAGATTGGAAGGTGACGTTATAGAGGTTTATAAAATCATGAGGGGTACAGATAAAGCGAATGGCAGGTGCCTTTTCCTTGTGTTGGGGAATTTCAAGACTACCAGGCATATTGTTAAGGTGAGAGGAGAAAGATTATAAAAAACACGAGGGCAACATTTTTACACAGTGAGTGGTTTGTATGTGGAATGAACTACCAGAGGAAGTGGTGGATGCAAGTACAGCAACAACATTTAAAAGACATTTGGATAAGTACATGAATATGAAGTGTTTGGAGGGATAAGGGCTGAGTGCAGGCAGGTAGGACTAGTTTAGATGGAGAACATGGTCAGCATGGATTAGTTGGATCGAAGGGTCTGTCTCCATGCTGTAGGAGAACACAACGCAAGACAAAGTCGCCACAACCCTAACAGATCACAGGGCTGTCCTCTCATTAGAGAGAGAGACAGCTGGTGGTGAGTTTAACCTGAGAGTCACCATGCCTCAGGCGAGGGGTGAGGTTATGAAGGAGAGTCCTTCAGCCAGTGTGGGAACTGAACCCACGTTGTGGTCATCACCGACCAGCCATCTAGTCAACTGAGCTCACCGACCTGTTGGATTGTTATAAAAACCCATCTAGTTTGCAAAACGTCCTTTAGGGGAGAAACCAATCAAACCTACCCAACTGGATCTCTTTGGTTTGGCCGTGGAGTCACATGACAGGGGACTCTCAACTCCCCTCTGAAATAACCTCACAAGCTACTTTATTACGTTCTCTACAAATAGCTAGAACACACCACTTCATGAAGCCCACTCAGTGCACGAGCAATTAGGACAGCACAACAAATGCTGGTCTTCCCAGTGGTGTCCACACCCACTGAATGAAACAAGATTAGAAAATGGCAAAGTATAAATGTGAGCAACCTGTACAGCAATGCTGATCTACACATCGGCAAATGCTAGTGGAATACCTTATAGCAGGATCTGTCAGTGCGGTGTCATGCTCCACAGTAGCAACATATCCAGAAATCTCTGATGACGAGTCAGCAGATGTGGTCTCTAGGGATGGGTTGGCAGATGTTACCTTAGGTTTTTCCTCTAAATCCATGACTTCCACAGGCTCTGTATGTTGACAACAGAATGAGATTTTATCAAAATGTAGGTCATAGAAATTTCACAAGGTTAAAATCATCCTCCCTTAAAAATGACATGTTTTATTGACATTCCTCACATCTCTAGGATTTTAGATTAGATTACATTACAGTGTGGAAACAGGCCCTTTGGCCCAACAAGTCCACACCGACTCGCCGAAGCGCAACCCACCCATACCCCTACATTTACCCCTTACCTAACACCATGGGCAATTTAGCATTTTTTAATTTGCTTATTAAAAAAAATCAGTCAGCTATGTCTTTGCTTCGAAGCCACACTCTATCCTGACTTGCAGCTTTAACTATTGTTTCTTTACTATCATGGAGTTATTTAAGAGCACTACAAATGTCAATGGGACACATGGACTGCAGCCGTTCATAAATACAGCTCGCCAACCCCTTGGAAAGGGCAATGGCGTAACAAATGATGGCCTTGTCAGTGACTCGCATTGCTCCTGAACAGAAACCAGACAACAAATCTAACCATTCAGACCAAAGAACAAACTCCACAGTCACTAGTGAAGGCGTTGGTTAAAGTACATTTAATTTATCTACTCCATCAAAACCTTTCATAACGTTGAACATGGGCAGCACGATGGCTCAGTGGTTAGCACTGATGCCTCACAGCACCAGCGTCCCAGGTTCGATCCCAGCCTCGGGCAACTGTCTGTGTGGAGTTTGCACATTCTCCCAGTGTCTGTGTGGGTTTCCTCCGGGTGCTCCGGTTTCCTCCCACAGTCCAAAGATGTGCAGGTCAGGTGAATTGGCCATGCTAAATTGCTCATCGTGTTAGATACATTAGTCAGAGGGAAATGAGTCTGCGTGGGTTACTCTTCGGAGGGTCGGTGTGGACTTGTTGGGCCGAAGGGCCTGTTTCCACATTGTGGGGAATCTAATCTAATCTAATCATTATCGGGGAGTGGGAAGGACAAAGCTATCAATCATCCACTTGACAGTAACCCCAAAACCACTTGCTCTTGATGATAAAATGGTACAAGCACAGAATGAAGCATTCTACTGTCTTTTGATGGATGCTGTGGAATTTTCTTTCACGATCCTTTTAGGTAGATCATTCTCGGTCATGATCATCAAATCACTGAGTGTCAACAAGATTCCTTATGCCAACTCAGGTTCTGCTGCCAATCATCTTAAAGCTATATGCTCTGGTTACTGGCCCTTCTTCCACTGGCACTACGTTCTCCTTATCTACTCCATCAAAACCCTCCATAACGTTGAACATGGACGGCACGGTGGCTCAGTGGTTAGCACTGATGCCTCACAGCGCCAGGGACCCGGGTTCAATTCCCGCCTCAGGCAACTGTCTGTGTGGAGTTTGCACGTTCTCCCCGGGTCTGCGTGGGTTTCCTCCCACAGTCCAAAACTGTGCAGGTTAGGTGAATTGGCCATGCTAAATTGCCCGTAGTGTTAGGTGAAGGGGTAAATGCGGGGGAATGGGTCTGGGTGGGTTGCTCTTCGGAGGGTCAGCGTGGGCGTGTTGGGCCGAAGGGCCTGTTTCCACACTATAAGTAATCTAATCTCTGGTTACACCTTTCATCGATAGATAGTTGTTGCAATTTTAAATTAATTGGTCTCAAATCTCATCACACTCATAATTATGTTTCAATATCAAACACTTTGATAACACCATTAAAACTAGGCACAAGGAAATGACAAATGAAATCAGAACACAGAAACAGGAGGTTGCTGCACGGCCCCCGTCACCTGTTCCTGCCCTCAATAAGGGCACAGCTTCATACAATCAATACAATCTACACTCCTGTGCCATCCATGATTCTTGAATACCAACAGAATTTCAAATCTAATGTCGATCTTGCTCTTTGTGCACCTTCTCAGGAGCCATGACATTGTATTCCTCACTCTGTTCTATCACCCTAAGGTCTTGTGTGGTATGATCTACCTGTACTGCAAGTAAAGCACAACTTTTCACTGTACTGAGTCACATGTGACAATAATAAACCAAATCCAACAAAAATCACACGTGGACGCACTCCACAATCCACAGTCTGCTAAATACATTCCCTTCAATTATTTTATTCTGCCGTGTGAAGCTGCGAGGTCTTTATAATGATAGTGGTTTCCAGAACCAGGTTCAATTCCAGCCTTGGGCGACTGACTGTGTGGAGTTTGCACATTCTCCCCGTGTCTGCGTGGGTTTCCACCGGGTACTCCGGTTTCCTCCCACAGTCCAAAGATGTGCAGGTCAGGTGAATTGGCCATGCTAAATTGCCCGTAGGTTAGGTCCGTTAGTGCGAGGGAAATGGGTCTGTGCGGGTCACTCTTCTGAGGGTCGGTGTGGATTTGTTGGGCCGAAGGACCTGTTTCCATACTGTAGGGAATCTAACCTAACCTAATAACCAGACTCAAAGTGTGACACACTGGCGGGGACCTCAGAGTAGCTTAAAGGACACATTGTCATGTTAGTATAGAATTCCTAACATTCCCAACTGTCTAGGAAGGAACAGATCCCACCTCATCTTAAAAACTTTCTCAAAGTATCAGCTTAAAAAGACAGTCTAGGCTGACACTCCAATACCGCGGAGGTGCTGCAGTGTCAGAAGCGCCAACTTCCAGGTATTTTACTGAGGCCCTGTTCTGCCCTCATGATGAATATAAAAGATCCCATTGCAAATAAAAACAGAGGAATTTTCCCCAATTGCTATGGCCAGTGTGGACCACAATTATAACAACAGGTCATCTGGTCATTTTCACTTTGCTGTTTGGGGCGTATAAATTGGCTGTCACATTTCCTATTCCAATAGTAGCTGTCATAGTTCTACAGCACCGCAGGATTGCTTTGTCATAGAGAGGGATGACTGGTGGTGGTTTAAGCTGAGGGTCACCACGCCTCAGACGAGGGGTGAAGTTGAGAAAGTTGGGACCTTCATGGTAGCTTCAGCCTGTGTGGGAATTGAACCCATCCTCTTGGCGTCACTCTGCATCGCAAACCAACTCTCCAGCCAACCGAGCTAACTAACTCCCTCAGCCTCTTACAGTATTACAGGAATCACACTTCAAAGTTAGCTTATTGTCTGCACAGTTTTGCGACATACCAGTCAGGAAAGGTGCTATGTAAATGCACAACCCTCATAAAAACTTAACTACTACATGTGTCTTTCTAGGAGTGAAGAACCAAAATGAAACTGCTAATAAAACACAAAGGCGGATTTCTGAAATTCACCAATACTCACTTCCTATGCTGAACACTGCCTCAGTGTTATGAACACTGGGACTGAAAGGAAGCATAAACGTTCCAGCACAAACCTTCCAGCTAATTTCACTTAATTTGGGTTTATACATGATTTAAAAAAAGCTGTGCCACCTTTCCACAGACTTTGCCAATCAAACTATATAAAACACCAGAGAGGAAAATCACTTTTATCATAAACAATGCAGGAAGATTCTGTCAACCATGCTCTTTTTAACCTACCAGTCTCCCTCTAGTCTCCAGGGACCACACGGCTGTACAACAGGAACACAGAATGACCAAGCAGCAACAACAGGACTCATTGGCACAACAGGCTCTACTAAACCTACCCTCGAATGTTGGCCAATAATAAAATGGCTTCAGAGATCGGGTGGGCTGTTCCACAAGAAGGGAAGACCAATAAGACAACAGCAATAGAAAGATGTGGACGGATTGGAGCTACACGTTGAGATATACGAGTTAGACCAGTGTGTGTGTGTCATTCGCCAGTTTGTGTGGGCATGTCGTGATGCAATTTCCTCCTGGATCCAGTCAGCTACATATTGCATGTCACCTCAGTGACACACTGGAAAGAGAGAGGGACTCGGTGAGAGGTGTGTGTGTGTGTGTGAGAGAGAATCAGACAGTGTATGCGTGTGAGAGAGGGAGTATGTGCGTAAGAGACAGACAGAAGGAGAGAAAATATGGGTATGTGAAAAGAGACAAATAATGTGTTTGTGAAATATGTAGTGTCTGTATGTGTGAGACAGAGAGAATCTGTACATGAATGTGTGTGCATATCTGTGTGAGACAGAGGGCGA
>NC_057744.1:6794919-6836765 GCF_004010195.1 Chiloscyllium plagiosum | reverse complement strand
GGAGAGAGGGCGAGCGAGTGTGGGAGAGAGAGGGCGAGTGTGTGTGGGGGAGAGAGGGCGAGTGTGTGTGCGGGAGACAGGGTGAACGTGTGTGTGTGAGAGAGAGACTGTGAGCGTGTGTCTGCGTGTGTGAGCATGAGTGTGTGTCAGTGCGATGTGAGTGAATGTGTCTATGTGTGTGAGAAAGTGCACGTGTGTGGGCATGTGCATGTGTGTGTGTGTGTATTAGCTTTTGTTCAACTCCAGCCTCACAGAGGACTGCTGCTTTTTTGCAGTCCTGTTACAATGACAGTCGGAGTCGAAATGCATCCCTCTGCTGGTCCAATAGTAATTTTACACAGAGTCTCACTGCAGAATAACAACAAATATTTACAAACCTTTTTTAAAAATCAGTATGATTTACGAAAAATAGAGAACATAAACTGGAAAATACTTAACCATTATATGAAAAAGATTTGCAGGTTAGCTAATGGGGTTATAACTTTCTGAAAACATGGAGCATCAACACGAAACTTTTATCAGTTTTCAGAGACTGACGCTTAGGGTTTTTTTTCCCAGTGATTCACTAAAACACGAGTACTTTTCAGAACTAACTGATGAAATGATTGTCCTTGATGAGTGAGAGAGTGACAGAATGAGAGAGTGTGTTAGTGTGTATGTATGAGTGAGTGAGGGAGCGACAACGTGTATATGTTTGTGCTTGAGAGACTATAAGACCATAAGAAATAGGAGTGGAAGGAAGGCCATTCGGCCCATCAAGTCCACTCCGCCATTCAATCATGGCTGACGGACATTTCAATGCCACTTACCCGCACTCTCCCCGTATTCCTTAATTCCTCGCGAGATTAAGAATTTATCAATCTCTGCTTGAGAGAGTTCCAACAGCTGTTCCAAATCTAGCCTCTTAAATCTAGTGCATGTTCGCATGTGAATATCATGTAAACTTTTGCTACAAATTCTGTGCCTTACAATTGTGTCCTCCACAACCACCTGATGAAGGAGCGATGCTCCGAAAGCTAGTGTGCTTCCAATTAAACCTGTTGGACTATAACCTGGTGTTGTGTGATTTTTAACTACGTAAATTGGATGTGATGTAACTTGCCATTAAGAATTATACAAAAACCTGATAAAGACTCCCTTCTGTAGAAGATTTGAGGGTCAACCTTACGTTTGTTTTGACTAAGTGTTATTTGCATAGAGGTTTTGGGAGCATTTTTCACCGTGAGGGATAGTGAGATCTCTCGCTGTGTTCTACCAAACCTGCCTCAATAATTACCTATCCCACCCCTTTGATTCTAGCCTCACCCTACAATTCCGTTCTTGCAAAGATTGCCAATCAATGGATATTTGTTGAAAAACTAGAACTCTTGAGTCACTTCAGCATAAGGCCATAAGATACAGGAGCAGAATTAGGCTATTCAGCCCATCGAGTATTCCCCACCATTCAATCACGCCTGTTATGTTTTTTGATGCCATTTGCCTGCCTTCTCCTCATAACCCTTGATCCCTTTACACATCAAGAATCTATCTATCTATCTATCTCGGTCTTAAAGACACTCAATGACTTGGCCTCCACAGCCCTCTAACAGTGACTTCCACAGATTCAGCAGACTCTGGCCAAAGACATTCCTCCTGGTTTCAGTCCTTAAAGGTCACCCCATAGTTAACAAGCTGCTGTGTGTCTAGAAGGTCACTGCATGGTCCTGTGTATTCAGTCAGAAGATGTGACCAAAAGGAAACTGATTCTCAGATGGGGAGCTGAAGGGCTCCTGGCGGAGGAAATGAATGAGCAAGCACTCAGACAGCAAGTGAACAACCCTGAGGTACAGCCTGATCCAATCAGTGAGCTAAGTGCCAATCCCTGTGCACAAACCGTCCCTCAATGCTCGTTGCTGGTGTGCCCACCTGTGTTTTCTCTGTGTCCTGCAAGAGGATCGCACAGGATCCTGAGAGGTTGACAAATGTCAGATGCCAACCTCCATAGAGAAGAGTGCATGCAGATGGTGCCCATAGATCATGAGGGTGGTGGGGACAGATACTCTCACAATATTTAAGAAGCATCTGGATGAGCACAAGGCATAGTAGGCTGTGGAGCGAGAGAAGGGAGAAAGATCTGTTTCTATGCTGAAAGACTCCATGACTCTTTGTTGTTTGGTGATGAGCAACAAACTGAACTGTTGACCTGAACTACTCCAAAGAAGGGTCACTGGACTCAAATGATTAACTCTGATTCTCTTTGATGCTCCCAGACTTACTGAGCTTCTCCAGCAACTTCTGTTTTTATTTCTCTCTCAGATTACCGTACCTGCAGAAAACTGGCACTCTCGAGTCTGGACAGAATGAGGTGAGGATTCCTTGTCGAGGTTCCCCTCTGTGCTGAACACTTGTACATCTGCAATGATGCTGTCTTCAATTGTGGTCTGAGCTCTATCACGTGGTAGGACTATATCATCATATTCAACGTCTCCGGAGGTTTTGGGATGACACGTACACACCTCTGAGCTTGTGACCGTTTCGCCTGAAATGTCTGGGTTAATGGCCAGAAGTTGAATTCCATCATGGACCACACATATATCACTGTGCTCTGCATCACCAGCAATAGGAGATAATTCATTCTGTTCTGGTGAACATTTTGCACCGTTGTTCCGTTCTTTCTGGCTGTGAATTGCAGCATCAGACACCCAGTAATCCACTTCACCCCTTTCCTTAACATCGTCTCCAACTATCAGAAATGTTTCAGTAGAACAAGGCACTGCCATTTCACCAAACGTCAGCTGGGGGCAACTGCTAAAATACAAACTGCAACTTGTAATAATATTTGACTGTTACTTTTCAAAGATTATATTTAAATACCTACGAAAGAAAAAGCTGGATTTCAAGAGACCACTTTAAAACAATTACAAACTGTGAGATAACTGTATACCATCCTCGCCCATCTCTCTTCATCTCTCTCCATCAATACATCCTCAGGGTCCTTCTCCCTAATGTGATTATCTTTTTCACATTAAAAACTTTTTGTTTTCCCAGGATGTGGGTGTCACTGAGAAAGTTAGCCTTTGCTTTCCACCAGTAATTGCCCTTGGACTGAGAGGCTTGCTCAGTCATTTCAGAGCGCATGGAAGGAGTCTACATGTAGACTAGACTGGTTAAGGACAATAGATTTCCTTCCCTAAAGAACATTAGTAAACCAAATATTTTATTTTAACAGCAATTGATACTAATTATCCTGGTCACTATTACTGAGACTAGCTTTCAATTTGCTGGTCAATAAACTGAGTTTAAATTCTATTAACTACCGTGGTAGGATTTGAACCGATGTCACCAAAGCATTAGCTTGGGGCGGCATGGTGGCACAGTGGTTAGCACTGCTGCCTCACAGCGCCAGAGACCCTGTGTGGAGTTTGCACGTTCTCCCCCCGTGTCTGCGTGGGTTTCCTCCCGGTGCTCCGGTTTCCTCCCACAGTCCAAAGATGTGCAGGTCAGGTGAATTGGCCATGCTAAATTGCCCGTAGTGTTAGGTAAGGGGTAAATGTAGGAGTAGGGGTATGGGTGGGTTTCGCTTCGGCGGGTCGGTGTGGACTTGTTGGGCCGAAGGACCTGTTTCCACACTGTAAGTAATCTAATCTAATCTAATTACAAATTCAGTGAGGAACAGAAGTAGGCCTTTCAGCCCGTTGAGCCAAGAGTATGGTGCTGGAAAAGCACAGCCAGTCAGGCAGCATCCGATGAGCAGGAAAATCAACGTTTCAGGCATAAGCCCTTCATCAGATCCTTGGATGCTGCCTGAACAGAAGTGCTTTTCCAGCGCCACACTCTTGGCTCTAATCTCCAGTCCTCACTTTTAACATACAGCCCATTGAGCCTGCTCCACCTCTCAATAAGATCAGGGCTGATCTGATAATCCTCAACTCTATTTAGCCGCCTTTCCTCATAACCTTGATTCCCTTACTGATTAAAAATCTGTCCACCTGAACCTTGAATATAATTTAACAGTTGAAACTTTATTGCTGGAACAGCACAGCAGGTCAGGCAGCATCCAGGGAACAGGAGATTCGACGTTTCGGGCACAGGCCCTTCTTCAGGAATGAGCAGAGAGTGTTCAGCAGGAGAAGATAAAAGGTAGGGAGGAGGGACTTGGAGGATATAATTTAACAACCCAGCCTCTACTGCCCTCTGCTGGAAAGAATTCCGCAAGTTCACTTTTCTCTGAAAATACAAATTCCATCTCATCTCTGTCAACTCCTTATTCTGAGATTATACCCTCTGGAACTAGACTCTCCCTCAAGGAGAAACTATTTTCCTGCATTTATCCCGTCAAGTGCAATAAGTATCTTATCTGTTTCAATAGGGTCGCCTCTCATTCTCCTAAACATCAATGAGTACAGCCTCACTCCACCATCTGTCTGTAGCATCTCTCTCTGTAGTAGCAATGACCATATTCTTATCACATTTTGACAGGAGGCAGACAAGATTAGGGTACACTGATGGGATCAGATGAGAAGGATGGGAGAAGGCAATTTTGAAGGATTGGACCAAATGGTGGAGAGTTACATA
Organism: Chiloscyllium plagiosum; assembly: GCF_004010195.1. Taxonomy (NCBI): domain Eukaryota; kingdom Metazoa; phylum Chordata; class Chondrichthyes; order Orectolobiformes; family Hemiscylliidae; genus Chiloscyllium; species Chiloscyllium plagiosum. The sequence continues at coordinate 6,832,211 of NC_057744.1, read as the reverse complement.
AGGTAGTTTGTAATTATATTCTCATGGATTCTCCATTGGATTTATTAAGGGCTTTCTTGTACACATAATCCCTAATTTTATTCCCCAATAAACATACCTCACTCCCATTAATTCCCCAGTCTCTAAATCCCACTTCACCTGAGGACTGTTATTGATCTTAACAAAGAGTCACTTTAAATTGGAACTCTTGAATCTTTTTGTACCTTACCAAACCCTTAACAACCCAGCCTCTACTGCCCTCTGCTGGAAAGAATTCCACAAGTTCACTTTTCTCTGAAAATACAAATTCCATCTCATCTCTGTCAACTCCTTATTCTGAGATTGGACTTCCAATTGAAATCATCCTCATATGGAATTAGTATTCAATGCAACATTATCCATCTTACACCACTGCCCAAAGTTATAACTCCTCCCTCCACGAAGGAACGTACCCGTAGAAACCTATTCTGACAACGGGATAAATGCAGGAAGGACGTTCCCAATGACTGGGGAGGCCAGGGCCAGGGGTCACAGTTTAAAGTACATCTGTACTTTTACCATTGATAATAGGCTGCTTCAACATAAATTCATAAATCGGTTTTAAATGTCGACTTGAGGTGTGTTGAATAATGTCTCAAAGCCAACGTTAAAGCTTTCAAAGGGAGTCACTGCTATTTAGCTTAAAATAATAAATTTAGTAATAATAAATAATAAATCCAAATATTGATTTCTTTTACAGTGACAACAATTGGATCCTAATCGATCCTCATAGGAAAAAAGCTCTCTGTTTGGCTACTTTTAAGGTAAATACTACCACCAGGAGGAGCACTGCATGTGTATGAGCAGAATTTTATTCAAGGTAAAAATAAATCATTGGTAGAAATTTAGTAAGGAGGAGGCCATTCTGTCGAGGAAGACTGTACCACCATTCAACCTGATTGTGGCTGATCTGTGACCCAACTCCATACAGTACCCCCCCACCCAATCTCTATTAGTTTTGATGTGGAGGTGCTGGTGTTGGATTGGAGTAGACAAAGTTAAAAATCACAACACCAGGTTATAGTCCCACAGGTTTATGTGGAAACACTAGCTTTCGGAGAGCTGCTCCTTCATCATATACATGCAGTGCCACCTGATGAAGGAGCAGTGCTCTGAAAGCTAGTGCTTCCATATAAACCTGTTGGATTATAACCTGGCATTGTGTTGTTTTTAACTCTATTAGCTTTGGTGAACAGAAACACAATGTGTGTTTTGAATGCACAGTGCCATTAAAGATGCCCACTGGGAGCCAACTGTGAATGACAACCTGAGTTACTTTGGTCTCCGCGTCAAGAATCTCAGTTGACAGTGTGCCCCTACACACATGCTGGTGATGTGACAATCAGAAATGAGATGAGACTCCAAGTTAATGCTTATTGGTTCAGTACAGTCCACTCTCCCTACTCCCTCCAAGGCATCTGACTGGGAATACTAAACTGTGCAGTAATTAGCACAGTTAAGCTTAAAAATGAATTATTGAGTCATACGACACAGAAACAGTCCAACCAGTTCACGCCGACCACAATCCCAAACTAAACTAGTCCCACCCGCCTGCACTTGAGCCATAATCCCTGCAAACACTTCCTGTCCGTGTACTTATCCAAAAGTCTTTTAAACATTGTAACTGTACCCGTGTCCACCACTTCCTCTGGCAGTTCACTGCACACACAAACCACTCTCCGTGTAAAATAAAATTGCCCCCACATCTTTTTTTTAAACCTTTCTCCTCTCACCTTAAAAGTATTGAGAGTTTATTTATATCAAGGTGTTATTACTCTATACAGGCACAGAGACATTACCGGCTGCAAACGAACCAAGTTTCATTTAAATCAGAAGAACTAGGAGCAGGAAAAGGCAGTTCAGCCTCTTGAGTGTGTTCTGTTATCTAATACAATCATGGGTGATCTCATCTCGGCTTCAACTCCATTTTCCTGCCTGTTCCCCATAACCCTTCCACCCATTCCTAATACAAATCTTTCTCTTCCTCACATTTATTCAGTGTCCACCACACTCTGGGAGAATGAATTCCACAGATACATCATCATTTGAAAGGAGTAATTCGACTTCTCTTGTTCTAAATCTGCCATACCTTGGTTTAAAACTATGACCTCTCATTCTAGATCGACCCACAATCACTTTTCTACCAACCTGGGAGTGGCAGGATGCGGCAGTGAGTTATTACTCAAACACGATTCCAAAATATAACTTTCTGAAACAGTCTAGAGTTACTTTTGAATGATATAACGCTAACCGCAAAAAAGGATTTTCCTCAGAGGTAGTGAATCTGTGAAGTTCCTTACTACAGAGGACTATCAAGGCTACGTCATTAAATACACTTAAGGTTGAGATATAGAGGGAATGAAGGGTTAGAGGGAAAAGGTAGGAAAGTGGAATTGAGTATTATCAGATTAGGCACAATCTCATTGAACAGTGGAGCAGATTCAATGTGCAGAATGGCCTATTCCTACACATATGTCTTATGATCAGTTACGATTGGGTATAATGGTGGCTCAGTGGTTTGCGCTGCTGCCTCACAGTGCCAGGGACCCAGGTTCAATTGCACCCTCTGATGACCGGGAGGAGTGCGCACATTCTCCCTGTGTCTGTGTGGGTTTCCTTCCCCAGTCAAAAGATGTGCAGGTGAGGTGGATTGATCATGGGAAATGCAGTTACAGAAATGGGGGTAAGTCAGCATGGACTCAATGGGCCAAATAGCCTGCTTCCACACTGTAGTAACTCAATGACTATATTCACCGGAGTTTAGTAAAATAAGGGATTTACACAGAAACCTAAACAATCCTAACAACTAAATACAGGAAGGATATTCCCAATGACTGGTGACTCCAGGGGTCACAGTTTAGGGATGGGGGTGGGCCATTTGGACTGAGCTGGGGAGAAATGTCCTCAGCTGAAAATGTGTTGCTGGAAAAGCGCAGCAGGTCAGGCAGCGTCCAAGGAATAGGAGAATCGACGTTTCAGGCATGAGCCCTTCTTCAGGAATGAGGAAAGTGTGTCCAGCAGGCTAAGATAAAAGGTAGGGAGGAGGGACTTGGGGGAGGGGCATCCTTTGTGGTTGGAGGGTTCCCAGGCAGAAGATGAGGCGCTCTTCCTCCAACCGTCGTGTTGCCATGGTCTGGCGATGGAGGAGTCCAAGGACCTGCATGTCCTTGGTGGAGTGGGAGGGGGAGTTAAAGTGTTGGGCTACGGGGTGGTTGGGTTGGTTGGTCCGGGTGTCCCAGAGGTGTTCCGCAAGTAGGCGGCCTGTCTCCCCTTTTCCAGCAACACATTTTCAGCTCTGATCTCCAGCATCTGCAGTCCTCACTTTCTCCTCGAGAAATGTCCTCACCCTGGGAGTGCTCAGCCTTTGCCATAGAAAGCAAGTGAAGCTTAAACACTGAATGTTTTCAAGAAGGAATTAGATCTTCAGCCTAAGAACTCATAGGGACTGGGGATAGAGCAGGAACTGGGGTGAATGGTTAGCCATGATTGCATAAAATGAAGGAGCAGGCTCAAAGGGCTGAATAATGAAGGGTTTTTGCCCGAAATGTCGATTTTCCTGCTCCTGGGATCCTGCCTGACCTGCTGTGCTTTTCCAGCACCACTTTAATCTTGACTCAAAGGGCTGAATGATCTACTCTCAATATTTCTCTGATTTAATAGTCTTATGCATATCAAGTGATACCCATTCGGTGCAAACGAATAACTTCAAAGTTTTAAACAACAAATAGAAAGTGAAAGTAAGAGGCAAACCTCCCGTCCCGAACAGGATTCCACCCTGGCAGGTCGGTACATGAGAAACAATTACTAATTATAATAAATTTGGGCCAATGCACTTTAACAGGCGATTAGTCCCACGGCCGGATAACATTGCAATAAGTTTTACACAGAACGTTTAACTTTACAAATGTTTTTCACAGATATCCAACTCCGAGTACAAATAAAAATGGTGCAAAGAAAGTAGCTAAATGCCGATTCAAGTTCGGTTTGTGGAGGAAACAATTACAGCGCAACAGCTTTTGAAAGAAAAGAATTTTAAAGCAAACTTGTGGCGCCGCACTGTCCACTGAGACTGCACGCTTTAGCTCGGAGTGCAGGCAAACACTCCTTCCCTCTCAGCACAATCCCTGCAACTCGGGAATGGGAATGGGAATCAGGCTACAAGGAGCTGACGTTACCACAGAACACACCTGACCTCAAAGGACATGTGCAGTCAGTTTGTTGAAAGAAAAGCATTCCCATATTTGCACAGTGCCCTGTTTATTTTCCATGAGTTCTAACCCCACTTCCGAGCATCAGAAATTGAATGCATTCTTTTCAAAAAAATCCAAACTGCGACGTCGCCTTTTCCCCTCAAGTGTTACCTGACAGTGGCACTGCTCCCCCATGAAGGGAAGGATGACTCGGGGTAGTGAGGGGAGAGGTTGAGAACAAGAATCTTTCACAATCCATGCTGTTGGTATTATCCCTACAGTGTGGAAACAGGCCATTTGGCCAAACAAGTCCATACCAACCCTCTGAAAAGTGTCCCACCTAGACCCATTTCCCTACCGTATTACTCTACATTTCCCCTGACTAACGCTCCTAACCTACACATCCCTGAACACTATGGGCAACTTACCACAGCCAGTTCACCTCACCTGCACTGTGGGAAGAAACCAGAGCACCCAGAGAAAACCCATGCAGATACAGGAGAGAATGTGCAAACTCCACACGGTCACCCAAGGCTGGAATCAAACCCAGGTCCCTGGCACTGTGAGGCAGCAGTGCTAACCACTCAGCCACCATGTCACCCATGCTACATGGGCAAAGTGTCTGTCAAGCCAAAGGCTGAGGGGTGACTTCATGGAGGTGTATAAAATCATGGGCATGGAGAGGGTAAATCGACGAGGTCATTTCACTGGGCGGGGGGTCCAGGACTAGAGGGCATATGTTTGGGGTGAGAGGGGAAAGATATAAAAGGGACCTAAGTGTCAAACGTTTGACGCGGAGGGTGGTACATGTATGGAATGAGCTGCCAGAGGAAGTGGTGGAGGCTGGTACAATTACAACATTTAAAATGCATCTGGATGGGTACAAGAATAGGAAGGCTTTAGAAGGATATGGGCCAAGTGCTGGCAAATGAGAGGAGAAAGTGAGGTCTGCAGATGCTGGAGATCAAAGTTGAAACTTTATTGCTGGAACAGCACAGCAGGTTATACAACATTTAAAATGCATCTGGATGGGTACAAGAATAGGAAGGGTTTAGAAGGATATGGGCCAAGTGCTGGCAAATGAGACTAAATTAATTTAGGCTATCTAGTCATCGTGGACAAGTTGGACTGAAGGGTCTGTCTCTGTGCTGTACATCTCTGTGATTATATGACTCTAACTGACCCCACCTGCCCTGTGCTCCTCCATGCTGTTTCTGCATTCCCTTATATAGACAGGAGAAGGGACTGAGATCCTTAATTCAATAAGGCAAATAAATTGGAAAAGTTGGGACGGGACTGTTTATTTTGAGAAGATTGAGGGAAAGGTAATTGAATGGTTCCCATCCACATGATTTACTGAGATAAAACCTTGTGGGATCACAACACAGATTCTAGATCATCCCTCTCCAGATTATTTCACTTGCTATTCTCTTGGTCAATGAATAAATCAAGAGAATGTAAGATAAGTATTCTATCATGGGTGATTCTAAATACAAACCAAAGAACTGCAAATGCTGGAAATCAGAAATAAAATCAGAAATTGCTGGGAAAGCTCAGTAGGTCTGGCAGCACCTGTAGAGAGAAATCAGAACTGAGGAAGGGTCAATGGGCCTGAAACATTAATTCTGATTTCTCTTCACAGATGCTGCCAGACCTGCTAGGATTTTCCAGCAATTTCTGTGATGGGTGATTCCAATCTCTACGTACATTAAGAAAATCGTAGGTAGTCACGAGGAAGAATTTGTGCAGTTTTTTGGGACAGTTTCCGAGGATGTTATATTGTGGATCCAATAGAGCAAGAGGAAGGGTCAATATATTTCTTTAAATATATGTGAAGAGAGAACATAGACCATGAGGAGAATGAGGCTGGGATTATAATAATGGGGAAGCCAGGAATGGCAGGGTAGTTGAATAAACACTGCATGAATCTTCATGGTAGAACACACTAATAATATTCCAAAGATACTAAACAATCGAGGAACATAAATGGGAGAGAAAATCATTGCAATAAGTATTACAGTTAAAAAAAGTATTAGGGAAACTGGTGGGGCTAAAGACTGCTAAGGTCCCCCAGACTGGGTGGGATGCATCTGAGGAGATTAAAGGCAGTAGCTATAGAGATAGTAGATGCACTGGGAGTAATCTTCAAAGAATCATTAGATTCTGGAAAAGTCTTGGAGGATTACAAATTTGCCAATGTAACACCCTTAACCAAAAAGGTGATAACAAGCAGGGAAACTACAGGAAAGTTACCTTAACAGGAGAAATCTATTATAAAGGATGTCATAGCTGAGCATTTAATGAAACATAATGTAATGCAGCAGTTAGCCTGACTGAAAGGAAAATCATGGCTGACAAATATTTTAGAATTGTTTCAGGAAGTCACGTGCAGGGAGATAAACTTGTAAGGTAAGGTAGTAAGGTAAATTTGAAAGGTACTGCACATAACATGAGCCCATGGTGTTGAGGGTAATATATTAGTATGGTTACAGGATTAGCTAACTAATTGAAGACAGAGAGTTGGGATAAATGAGGTATTTTCAGAGTGGCAGCCAGTAAAGTGTGGAGTGCCACAGGAGCCACAATTATTTACAATACAGGCAGTCTCTGGGTTGTGATCAGGTTCCATTCTGGAGTCTGCAAGTCAGAACACAATGCAGGACAACGTAAAGCTGGGGTTAGTGTTAGACCACAGCTTTTCATGTTATACATGAACAATCTGAATTGAATTGAATTGAATTTATTGTCACGTGTACCGGGGCACAGTGAAAAGCTTTGTCTTGCGAGCAATTCAGGCAGATCACAGAGTTAAGTCGCATAGATAGTAAATAATAGGTAAACAGTGGCAAAAACAAAAACACAGGTACAGGTGAATGTTAAGAGTTTGAGAGTCACAGGTACAGGTGAATGTTAAGAGTTTGAGAGTCCATTAAGAATTCTAACAACAGTAGGGTACAAAACTGTTTCGAAACCAGCTGGTGCATGTTAATTAGATTACTTACTTACAGTGTGGAAACAGGCCCTTCGGCCCAACAAGTCCACATCGACCCGCCAAAGCACAACCGCTATATTTACCCCTTCACCTAACACTACGGGCAATTTAGCATGGCCAATTTACCTGACTTGCACATCTTTGGACTGTAGGAGGAAACCGGAGCACCCAGAGGAAATCCATGCAGACACGGGGAGAATGTGCAAACTCCACACAGTCACCTGAGGCGGGAATTGAACCTGGGTCTCTGGGCTGTGAGGCAGCAGTGCTAACCACCGTGCCGCCCACTGTGTGTTCAGGCTTCGGTACCTTCTAGATAATGGAACTGAGGGCATTGTTGCTAAGTTTGCCGATGACATAAAGCTAGGTGGAGGGACAGGTAATGTTGAGGAAGAGGGGAGGCTGCTGAAGGACTTGGAGATGCTAGGCATGTGGGCAAAGAAATGGCAGATGGAATACAAAATGGCAGAGTGTGGGGTTATACATATTGATAGGAAGAATAGAGGCACAGGCTATTTTCTAAACGAGAAAAGGCTTCAAAAATCTGAAGCACTTGGGAGTCCTACTTCTGGATTCTCTTCAGGTTAACACACAGGTTCAGTTGGCACTTGGGAAGCAAATGCAAAGTTGACATTTATTTCAAAGTGACTCAGAACCAAGAGCAGAGGTATGCTGTTGAGGCTGTATAAGGCTCCAGTCAGACAGCATCTGAAATACTGTGAACAGTTTTGGATCCCATATCTCAGGAAGGATGCACTGACATAGGAGGGGATGCAGCAGAGGTTTATAAGAATGATTCCAGAAACAAAAGGCTTGTCATATGAGGAGCGGTTGAGGGCTCTGGGTCTGTACTTGGAGCTTAGAAGAATGAGGGGAATCTGACTGAAACTTAAAGTATACTAAAAGGCTTATATGGACTGGACATGGAGAAGATGTTTTCACTAGTGGTAGACACTATGACCTGAGGGTACAACCTTTGCAACTGAGATGAGGAGGAATTTCTTCAGCCAGAGAGTGGTGATTCTGTCAAACTCCACAGAGGCTTGTGGGGACTGAGTCCTTTGGACAGAGACATTTGGACATGAATAAGAAATCTCTGGTCGGTTATGGGCCAAATGCAGACAAGTAAGACCAGTTTATTTTTGGGATTATGGTGAGTGTGGACCAGTAGGACAGAAGGGTCTATTTCCTTGCTGTATGACTCTATGAGGAGAAAGTGAGAACTGCAGATGCTGGAGATCAGAGCTGAAAATGTGTTGCTGGAAAAGCGCAGCAGGTCAGGCAGCATCCAAGGAACAAGAGAATCGACGTTTCGGGCATAAGAAGAAGCAGGGCTCTCTACCTTTTATCTTAGCCTGCTTGGCATACCCTCCTCATTCCTGAAGAAGGGCTTATGCCTGAAACGTCGATTCTCCTTCTCCTGGATGCTGCCTGACCTGCTGCGCTTTTCCAGCAACACATTTTTAAGGGTGGAGCAGACTTGATGGGCTGAATGACCTAATTATGCTCCTATATCTTATGTTCTTATGGTCTTATAAGCAGCTATTCTAGATTACAGGAAATGTTCAACTGTTGGGTCTTAAAAATTACATCCCTGTATGGGATCACCTTTATAAGCAAGAGCATTTGTAAATCGCACGTTTGCAAATTGGGACCTCTGTACCATTTAATGACTTGGATGAGAAAAGTGAACGTACTATCACCAAGATTGAGAATGAAACAAAAATGGTGGGAAGGATATGGTCAGGATGATGTAAAGAATCAGATAGGCATAAACAAGTTGCATCAGTATGCAAAGACTTGGCAGATGGAATATAATGTGGCAAAATATGAGGTCAATGTGCTTTGGCAAGTAAAATAGAGAGGCTGAATACTTTTTAAATGGAGGAAGTCTGCAGAAAGCTGCAGCACTGACAGATGGGGGTGTCCCCTTATATAAATCACAAAAAAGCTCACATCTAAATTCATCAGGTAATAGGGAAGGCAAATGAAATGTTGGCCTTTATTTCAAAGGGACTGGAGTATAAAAGTAGGGAAGTCTTGATGAAATTGTATGAAGTACTAGGTAGACCATGCTTAGAATATTGTGAACTGTCCTGGTCCCATTACCTGAGGAAATGTATACTGGCATTGAAGGCGGTCCAGATAAGCTTCACTAGAATGTTCCTGGGCTTGGAAGGATTTTCGTATCAGGAGAGGTTCATCATTTAATCTCTACAGCATGGAAGCAGGCCATTTGTCCCATCAAGTCCACACTAATCCTCTGAAGAGCATCCCACCCAGACTCACCCTTCCTAAAGGTAAGAATTTTAAAAGTGAAGATATTTGGAGATGGATTCTGGTTAAGCAAAGCTTTTCAGGCAGGGTAGGTGAGAATGTGTATTAGATCAACTATTGTCTTATTGAATGGTGGGGCAGATTCAATGGGGCAAATGGCTTCTAATTTGTATTTGCTAATAAGACATAGGTTAGCTTTTCAGCTACAGATGACCTGGAGATAGGGCAGAGACAGAAGATGCTATGGAGGTAGAAATAGGCACATACATAATGGCCAGGTGAAACCTTCATTCTCTACGTCAAGTTCAAACCTTTGAGATTTCTGAGTATGTCAACCTCTTGTTAAAATAGGGCAAATGACAACACAAGTTGTCATATTTAATCACCATTAGTTAGCTCTACATTGCATACGATTTTCATCTATTTATTGGGTGTAAGAGAACAATACCCTCTGTCTTCAGCACACTATAGAACAAAGATCAGGATATAAATAATTATTTTATTTGTATTATATGTGACAGAAACCTTTTACAGAAAGTAATGTACAGTAGAACAAAAGTCACTCTATAAACATTCATTAGCAACTTGGGAGATGATTTGCATAAACATTATAGATCCATGACCCATGTGTTCAACTTCAGTTCTGTTTAAAAATGAGTCTGACAGTTAAATCTTTAGCATGTACAATGTAAACAGAACTAGCCATGGAAAGAAATCAAGTTTGGTTAATTCACTAAGATAAACCATCCTTTAAAGCTTTATCAAAATACTATGCACTGGCCTTAAACCTCTTCATGCATAGATTCTTACTCAACCTTTCTCGCTCCAGAAATCACTGACTTTTCCACTTCCGTTCAGTTCCAAAGGTTCCAACGGTCCTCCCGAAACCTAGCTAAGAAGTCACTTTCCACATGAACCACAATGAGTTATTAAACAGTGAACAGGAGCACGTCCAAGCCCAATCTTATTTCTCCCCAGTGGTCACGCAAATTCATGTTGACATTTTCTACGCGAGTCATTGAAAATCAATTAAGAGCAAGAAATCTGGATGTCATTGAATGGTTGGGATTTCAACGAAATAGCATGTAGGTCAAACATTTTTCCAGCAAAATTGAACCTTTTTTAACATTAATGTCGAACCAATGATCAGCAGAACATGTAAAACTAATAATATCTTCTGTAGCACAGTGGATACAATGATCAACTGATTTAAACAGGTTCAGATGTAGAAGGACTTCAGTCCATTTGATCTAATACTTTCAGAATACTGGCTTTACCTGATCACAGTGTAGAGCTACATCTTACATAAGTGCAATGTCTTACAGCTACAGCTACACTCAAAGAGTTTCTCACATTTCTCAAATTTCTCTTATCAAATGCGTTTTGTCTGGATGATGTCACATCTAACTCCAGGCCAAAAACCACATGGATATTTTTCAAAAAGTGCCACTTCTAGCCAACGCTTGTCCAAGGTGAAGAGTCAAATTTATCATTCTCCATTGGAGCACGGCTCCATGCCCAGAGCAGAGTCTCCCTGACAAAATATGCGTGTAGTTTCAAGAGTTTTATGATCTGTCACACTATTTGCCACTCTGAATCTCATTACTAACAAATGAAACATGTGCTGAAACAGATCATTCACTCTTCAAGCCTGCTCCACCATTCAATAGGAACATAGTTGATTGGCTTGTGCTCCAAATTCCACGTTCCGATCTATCTTTGATTCACCTACTTAACAAGAATATTATACACTTATGCCTAAAAAGTATTCAATCACTCTGCCATCATTGACTTATGAGGTACAGAGTTACAAAGCCAGACCTATCCTGTGAGAGAAAGAAAGTCCCCTCATCTCAGTTCCAAAGGAGTGACCACTAATTTTAAAACAATATCACCTAGTTCTGGCCACACAAGAGTTAACATTCCGCCTTGCCAAGATCATTCAACATCTTCCTTGCCCTTTTAAATTCCAGTGGACATTAGACTAGCCTTTTCTGTAGTTGTTCAAGAGAGAGGGTTCTGTTCAAATGGTGAGCAATGGGACTATCGCACTGTCCCCAACTCAACCAGCAGAGAAATGATTGGCTCACAGATTTTTCTGCATTTTTTTTACTTCTTCGTTTTCCTCACCTTATCTCCTAAAGATGTCGGCTTGCCAGGATCTTAACTCTTCACTTTCCTGCCTCAGGAGTCAGTTGTAGATCAGGACCAATCAGGAGCTAAACCAGAATTTCTTTTCCTAAAAGCAGTGTAAGGATATTTAGAAAGATTTGAAGCCATGAAATATGAGCGAGCCCAATCCATTCTTGACAGCACCGGCTGCAGTAATGCATCTAAATTACTTAGCCATAGCATCAAAAACATGTACTGCTGAGACAGTTGTTATCTCAGCAGAAATAAAATCTTAAAATAGATGTTAATTCTTTAAATAAAGCAGGATGATTAACAACTGCATTAAAGATAGATTAATATTTCCAGTGGTTCTCATCACAAATGTGAACTCTGTCCAGCCGATCAAGCACATTACAAGTTCCAGATAATTCCAAATAGTTTTTGGCTTGACTCAAAACTCAAAAGTTACCTAGTAGTTCCAATTAAGCATTTTTAATAAAACATAGGTTAATAAGACATAGGTTAATTTCCATTGTCACTGCACTACTTTGACTTGGATTAATGCGACTTGCAATTAAAAATAGATTACAGTCAGTTTTGACTTCTGGAATTCTGCATTGTCCTTCAAGTTGTTTTTAGAACAAGGTTGCCCTGATGATGAGGCTCATTCTTAAAAAATGGCAAAAGCTTAATGGAAACGTTGCTACTGTAGACTGCCACCAGACATCTGCAGCATTAGCTTTTGTGAACTGTACAATACAAATGGGTCTTATGAACGTGCTGAATTTTTTGACATCCTTGCAGACTGTTTAGATCTATATATACATATATGGCAGTTAAATATTACAATTGTATTTATTCTGCAAACATAAAAGACTAGCTTCCCTCTTGTCAAGATTGCACCATCTACATTTTTCTTCTTCTTGGTTTCTGAAAAAAAAATTTTAAATTGTTTTATCTTTGAAACAGCTTTATGAAGAACAATAATAGGAGGAAAAACAAAAGGTTGGCTTTTCATATTATCAAGGTTATTAAGTGGGTTTGAGAATATAAGGGTCCCCTTAATTTCTGGGATCATTTGAGAACCACGCTAAGGAATTCAGCCAGGTTAAAGTTCTACAATACAGATGCAGGAGATTTCTTTGATTTATTGCTTATTCTGAAGAAGGTTTTGGAAAGAACAATATTTTCAGAGTAATTCCTTGAGAAATAAACTGAGCCGTATGGAGTGCACAATAGACCAGGTTGTACAGTACATAGTCTGTGGAAGAAAATGGCTAATGGCTCCAACACAGCTTACATTTTGTTCATAATTCACATGACACTTTTCTGTCTTCAGATACATAACAGTGAAGGGTGGATAGTTAAATAGTTAAAGCAGTTACTCATTAGGACCATCAAACCATCACCCAGCACCTCCTACAGTATCGTTCTTGGGGTTAAAAAAAAACCCTCTGACCTAAAATCTATTTTGGACCTTGGAGAAATAGGATGAGGATTTCACATCCAAGTGAGTGGGGCTCCAGGTAAGTGGTCCAAAAAGTTCAAATAAAATATAAATGGTGGAGACACACTGGAAAATTGAGCGCAGCAATAAAAAATATTGACAGACAAAAAGACAAAGTGAGTGAACAAAGTTGTGCAGGATTTTCTGCGCTGCATCAGTAACAAACCTTCAAAGATTCTTAACTGGCCCCACAGCAGCATAAAACTTCAGGTGGTCATGAAAGGCGCTACAGAAGTGCAAGTCTGATTTTGTTTATTCACCGTGACTGCAGGAGATTCTGTATGAACAGTGCAAGCCTTTGACAGGGAGGTTACTCTGAACTGTACAGAAATTAAAATGTTAAAACTGTACAAGCAAACAGTCTCACACATGACTGCCTGTTACGGCAATGAGGTCAAAGGTTCGGTCGATCATTGACTGTAAGATTTTGCAGTACTGTGTCAGGTTGCATTTTGCAATGATATTTTGTATAATGCAAAATTAGGACATCATCACAGTTTTCCTATTTCATGGAGATGTCACATTTTAATCACTGGAACATGTTTGAAGGAGAATCCACATGTCACAGCGGATACTGATTATAAATGCTGAATAAGTGAATCTAAAGGAGAAGGACAGACACCATGACACTCATCTTCTCATTTTTGTGAATGTACTTGGCTCCTTACTTGGTACTTGAGATAAATAAGAATGCACCATGGGAAATGGACATGCTTTACAGATTATTTAGGACTAAGCCAAGCAATAGATTTGTCATCATTTATCCAGACTAGAGAACAGCAAGTTTGATGATTAAATTTCAATGCAAATTCTGAATAACTCATGATTAACACCTATGCAACATAAAATACAGAGACGTGTAGGAAAAGGACTTGCACCTAAAACAAAAATAAACACTTGTCCTGTGCAATGCCTATCAGAGTTTTTCCAAATACTCCTGCACTCATCTGATTCAAAAGCCGATTTCACTCACGATTCCTCTCTCACCAGACAGCAAGGTTCCCACTCACCAGACAGCAAGGATGCCTCACAAGGTTTTGTAATGCATTTCTGAAGGATCCAGGCTGTATGGCAGTGAGGCAGCATCCAAGGAGCTTCGAAATCGACGTTTCAGGCAAAAGCCCTTCATCAGGATTTGCCCGAAACGTCGATTTCGAAGCTCCTTGGATTCTGCCTGAACTGCTGTGCTCTTCCAGCACCACTAATCCAGAATCTGGTTTCCAGCATCTGCAGTCATTGTTTTTACCTGTATGGCAGTGAGGACATTACCCACAGTATCATGTGGAAGAAACTATACAGCAATAATTAAAATTGAGTTGAAATGTGGCAAAAACTCAGAAATTGCTACTTTTTGAGCCAAATGTTCTAAATTTTTACAGAATTGGTATAGTTTAAGATGATAACTACTGTGGTGAATATGAACATTGGTATATTATTAAATACAGATGCACAAATGGGGCAGAATTTCTGTCACAACACCATCGTGACCCAAAATAAATAGGTCAGGAGGTTGTGATCAGAAAAGGTTTGATGTTTGGAGTCAGAGGAATGCATTAATAATATTGATTATTTTTAAGTAACGAAGGAAGGAAACCTCCAAATACCCAAAAAAATCAACAGGCGTAATATAAAATTCTGTAAAAAAATGATTACACTACAGTTATTTTAAATGTTTAACACTTTCAAGACTTGTTTTTAAATATACTTTTGAAATTTCAGAAACTAATTCCACAATGCCTATTATAACAGTTTTGGTTTATACTGCTTTGTTTTGATTTTTCTTTATACTTACAATTATAATAATTTGACAAGACATGCTATAAGCTAACATGCTTCAGGAGAGAGATAAAGCATACATTGTTCTACAAAAACTGTGCTTAATAACAGCCCTGATTGAAAATCAAAGTTTCATTTAAAAAAAGATATATACTTTAGAGTGACATATAACTATAATTGACAAACAGGGTTTCTTGAAACATGTAAATTTTTGGGTGTAACATCCTTGAATTGTCAGTGTGCAGAAGGCCCATGCAGAATTATTTCATTTACAACTTCCAAAAAGTTGCATTTTCTTTTGATAAATTGTTCTCTGGATGGGTAAGGGTTAATTAAGTTTCAATAAAGTAACTGCAGCAGCAAAAATAAGATCTTTGAAATCAAAAGGCCCAACATCAGCCATCGTGACATTTGGAGATTTAGTCTTGTAATGATCTCTCTGGCTTCGATGCCCATCTCGTGGCTGATGAGCCTAATACAGGCCACATCCAAAACACAAGTTCAGCAGAATGAATCCAGCTCATAGACAATACGACTGAACGCTGCAGAATATTCACCAGCAGTGAAGCTCTCTCTCTCTATCTCTCGGACTTGACTTTGTATCGAAGAACGAGGTAAGCCAGGGAACGCAAGATAATGAAGAAAATACCAAGGACGATGAAATCCATGTAAAGTTTTGAGTCCTGCACATCCATCACTTGCAGAATTTTCTTTGGTTCCTTAAACGGGCAAAACCCAGTATTGCAGGTCAGATTTTTTCTGTCCAGTCCATATATTGACAGGATGACGCCTTCAAAGCCGTACCTGTGTCAGTGAGAAAAAAAACAGCAAATGGCAATATTACTCTTTTAAAATCAATTGCTGCACAAGTAAATTTAGCTTATGTTATGTCACAGATCTCACCAAAATTGCCTGCGTAGAAAGCCTTAACTCTCTCATCATCATGTATGGTCACCTTGACGCCACCATCAAAATAGCCACGTGGAGGCATAATTGACACTTCCATTATAGTTGATGGGTTGCTGGGAAAGCACAGCAGGAAGTTGCGATCATGGAAGAAGGAGGTCATCTGGGACTTTCTGAGGTGGAATTGGTCATCCTGGGAACAGATGCGACAGAAGTTTTGGAATTGGGAATAAGGGATGGCGTTTTTACAGGAGGTAGGGTGGGAGGAGTTGTGGTCCAGGTAACTGTGGGAGTCGGTGGGCATGTAATAGATGTCTTGTTAGTTGGTCGCTGGAGACGGTGATGGAGAGGTCCAGGAAGGGGAGGGAGGTGTCCGAGATGGTCCAGGTGAATTTGAGGTCAGGATGGAATGCGTTGGTGAAGTTGATGAACTGCTCAACCCCCTCGTGGGAACATGAGGCGACGCCGATAGAGTAGTGGAGGAACAGGTGGGGGTGGTGCTGGTGTAACTGTGGAAGATGGATTGGCAGGCATAACTGGGTCCCATGCAGGTGCCCATGGCTACCCCTTTGGTTTGGAAGAAGTGGGAGGATTGGAAGGAGAAGTTGTTGAGGGTGAGGACTGGTTCAGCCAGGCGGACGAGGGTGTCAGTGGAAGGGTACTGGTTGGGTCGGCGGGAGAGGCATGATCACAATTACCCTTCCCATGTGGTTAACTATGCCCTCCAGCGCATCTCCTCCACTCCACACACCACTGCCCTTGAACTGCACCCCTCCCAACGCAACAAGGACAGAACCCCCCTGGTCCCCACCTTCCACCTCACTACTACATTGCAACATCCTCCGCCACTTCTCCCAACTCTAAATGAACCCCACCATCAAAGTTATATTCCCTCCCTACCACTATCAGCATTCCAGAGAGACATTCCCTCTATGACTCCCTCATCAAGTCCATGCCCCACTCCTGGCACCTTTCCTTGCCACCGCAGGAAGTGCAAAACCTGTGCCCATACCACTCCCCTCACCTCCGTCCAAGGCCCCAAGGGATCTTTCCACATCCATCAGAAATTCACCTGTACCTCTACCAATGTCATCTACTGCAACTGTTGCACCCGGTGTGGTCTCCTCTACATCGGGGAGACAGGATGCCTTCTTGCAGATCATTTCAGACAGCATCTCTGGGACACCTGCACCAACCAACCCCTCCATCACGTGGCTGAACACTTCAACTCCCCCTCCCACTCCATCCAGGACATGCAGATTCTTGGGGCCTCCTCCGCCACCAAACCGTTACCACCCGACGGCTGGAGGAAGAACGCCTCATATTCTGCCTGGGACCCTGCAACCACATGGGATAAATGTGGATTTCAACAGCTTCCTCATTTTCCCTCCCCTGACATTAGCCCAGTCCCAAGCCTCCAACTCGGCACCGCACTCCCCCTTCTGACCTATCACCTTCTCCCTCAACTTCATCCACCTATCGCTTTCTCAGCTTCCTTTCCCCCAACTCCAAAACCTTTCCATTTATCTTTCAGCCCACGGCCCACAAGCCTCATTCCTGATGAAGGGATTATGCCTGAAACGTCAATTCTCCTGCTCCTCAGATTCTGCCTGACCTACTGTGCTTTTCCAGCAACACACCCTTGACTCTGATCTCCAGCAGTTGCAGTCCTCAATTTCTCCTACTTTCATTATAGTATTTGATATTATATCCTAAATATCTGAACCTTCATATTAGATAAACATATGTGGGAGAAAGCATATGCTGACTAAGGTATATAAAGAAGGGTGGTAAAGGGCTTATGTAGAGCATTATCTATGGCATACATCTGATGGGCAAAACCATCTGCCTCTGTTCAGTAAGGTCAATGGAATTCGAGTTGAGAGTGCGGCGCTGGAAAAGCACAGCAGGTCAGGCAGCATCCGAGGAGCAGGAAAATCGACATTTTGGACAAAAGCCCTTCATCCCTTATTCCCAATGAAGGACTTTTGCTCAAAATGCCGTTTCTCCTGCTCCTCGGATGCTGCCTGACCTGTTGTGCTTTTCCAGCACCACACTCTCGACTCGTAATCTCCAGCATCTGCAGTCCTCACTTTCGCCTCAATGTAACTTGATGCAACTTAGCTGGGGCAGCAGTTACCATCAGTACATTTAGCTCAGCATCCTTTTGTTTGCAAATGGGGAGGAGATGGTCTCGTGGTATTATCACTGGGCCGTTAATCCAGAGGCTCAGATAATGATCTGGGGACCCAGGTTCAAATCCTGCCTGGGATAGATGGTGGAATTTAAATTCAATAAAAAAAACTGGAATTAAGAGTCTAATGGTGACCATGAATCCATTGTTGGAAACGCCCATTTGGTTCACTACAGTAATCCCCTTTAGGGAAGGAAACTGCCATCCTTACCTGGTCTAGCCTACATGGTTGATGAAAGAGTGGGAAAAGGTGACTTAACCTTCACATTTTTCTGGTTGGAAATTGCGCAGGCACGATTTGGAAGTTTGCAAGTCCGAGAGAGAAGGAGAGGGAAAGAGAGAGTGGGAGGTACAGCCAAAGCACCATTTTTATAACAAACTCAATAAAAGAAAGAAAGTGTACCTTACGTAAGAGACGTAGGAGCTCCATTGCAAGTAGGTGGGGATGGTATCAAAACTAACAAAAAATCCCGAGAATAGAAGCACTGGGATGGCAGTGACTGGGCCCACAAAGGTGGCTACCTGGAAGTGGACAACAGCATGTCATGAACAGCTCACAAAATCATCACTATTACAGCAGAAGTCTGGTACAAACTGAGTTGATGAATTAAATGCATGGGGGTTGCATGACGACTAAGTATGATAATATTACCGGTTCCAACTGAACTGTCCCCCCACACCCCCTTGGACTTAAGAGTCATAGACACATACAGTACAAAAACAGACCCTCCAACTCATCCATGCAGACCAGATGTCATAATCTGAATTAGTTCTATTTGCCAGCATTTGGCCCATATCCCTCTAAACCCTTCCTATTCATGTATCCCTCCAGACGCTTTTTAAAATGTTGTAATTGTATCAGCCTCCACCACTTCCTCTGGCAGCTCATTCCAAACATGCACCACCCTCTGCATGAAAATGTTGCCCTGTAGGTCCCTTTTAAATCTTTCCCCTCTCGCCCGAAACCTATGCCCTTTGGTTCTGGACTCCCCCAAACAAGGGAAAAGACCTTGTTTATTCACCCTGTCCCATGCCCCTCATGATTTTATAAACCTCTATAATGTCACCGCTCAGCCTCCGACGCTCCAGGGAAAACAGCCCCAGCCTATTCAGCCTTTCCTTACAGCTCAAACCCACCAACCCTGGCAACAACCTTGCAAATCTTTTCTGAACCCTTTCAAGTTTCATAACATTTTTAACTTGACTCTTCCTTCAGCCCCAGCCTAGACAGACCCCAAACATTCCCCCACCTCCTGGGGTTTCGTGTCTCGTTGATTGAGCGTCCCTTCCCGCCCACAACCATTCCCTTCTATTCCCATCCCGTTTGACTCTCCACCCCCTGCTGTACTCCCCCTTCCCACCCCCTCATCTCTCTTGCCACCTTTTCTCCTCATGGGAACGTATATCCGCGGTTCAGTTGTAAACCCAACCCGACTAGTCTCCAAGATACTGTGCAATTGCGCCAATCACCTGGCACAAGTTTTTTCAGGTTGGTTTTCGATTCCAAATCTTTATGTGGTTTCAGATGCCAGATAGTGGGGGGCACCAACTGAAGGCCACGCACCCTCGCCGGCCTAAAGGGGGATTCAAAGATTGTGAGCTGACTTCACCCAGGGAACTGGTAAGTTCAGTTGGTTGAACATCTGGTTTACAACACAGAGTGATGCCAACAGCATGGCTTCAATTCCCACATCAGCTAAGGGTTGCCATGAAGGAATCCTGTTCTCGACCTCTCCCTTCACCTGAGGCATGGTAACTCCCAGGTTAAACCATCACCAGTCATCTCTTGCTAATGCAAAAGCTCCTCTGAGTTGATGGTAACTTTACCTTTACCTCCTGCACAATAAAAATTCCACCTGAACTCCCCTCAACGTTCCTCGGTTAAGTGACAGCATCTAAAAAGGCATGACTTTCAACATTGCAAAGTTCTGATCAAGTCGGGAAGGAAAAACTATTTCCAATGATCGAAAGGTTGATAAAGAGAGAATGCAGACATGAGAGAATTGTCAGAAAGAATCAGAGCTAGGAGCAAGATTTTTTTTAAATGCAGAGGGCCGTGGTAATCTGGAGCATATTGCTCGAAAGGAAGTGAGTTTAAATCCTCACTTTCACAAGGCAACAAGATAAACACCTAACAGGAAGAATTTGCAGTTTTATAGGAAAAGCATACAAGTGTTAGAAGCTAATTAGAAAGCTCTTTCAAGAGGCTGACACAAACTAGATGGGTTGAATGGCCTCTTTGTCACTCTACGGTTGACAATCTTTGATGTGATCTCTCGGTGTAGTTTCTGCATGGACCGGTACCTGTAAAGATGTGGATGCAGCACCAATCAGGAGTCCAAGTGACTGGGCCACCAGTGCGGTCGCTGTGGCCAGACTGGCAAACAAGAGGAAGCGGGAAGCCTCAGGGGGCTGCGATGTCATCCAGTAGACAATACTGCAGTAGACAATTGGACAGACCACCTACACATGGGAGAACAAGCATTTTAAAACTGGGATCGACAAACACTCCCACCTTAATACTGTCACCTCACCCTCTCATTTTGAATTTTGTATCATTTAGCTTCACTGGTGTTATGAAAATGTTATTATTTCAACTGCAGACAGTTCAGTGCACGGTAATGTCCTCAGAACACATCTGTCTCATTTGTCAAAGGAAAGTCCATAGAGGACAGAGCCATCAGATATGAGAACAATGGACAAGCTGGATTGCTGTTAGGACCACTGTCACTTTATAGAAACATAGAATCCCTACAGTGTGGAAGCAGGCCGTTTGGCCCATCAAGTCCACAATGTCCCTCTGAACAGCATCCCACCCAGACTCACCCCCAACCCCATTCCTGTAAGCCTGCATTTCCCATGGCTAATCCTCCTAACCTACACATCCCTGGACACTATGGGCAACTTAGCACGGCCAATCCAACTAACCTATGGGAGGAAACCTGAGTTCCTGCAGGAAACCCACATAGACATGAGCGAGTGTGCAGACTTTGCATAGGCTGTCGCCTGGGGCTGGAATTGAACCCAAGTCCCTGGCACTGATGGGTAGAAGTGCTAATCACTCAGCCACCATTTCTTTTACTCATTCATGGGAAGTGGACATCGCTGGCAAGGTCAGTATTTATTGCCCATCCCTAATTGCCTAGAGGGCAGTTAAAGTAAGTCTGGAGTCACATGCAGGACTGACCATGTAAGGACAGCAATTTCCTTCCTTAAAGGATATTATTGAACCATATGGCTCTTTCCAACAATTTGCAACAGTTCCATTGTCATCAGTAAACATTTAATTCCAGATATTTTAGTGAATTTCAATTTCACCATCTCCCTTAGTGGGATTTGAACCCAAGTCCTGAGAACATCTCTGGATTAATAGAATGGCAATGAAAACAAAAGGCAATCACTTCCCTAAAGACTATAATGCATGCAAGAACCAAGGGCAAGGCATTCAGCGGCAGGGCTCCAGGATTATATTGAAATAGCAAAAGAATGTTCACTATATTTTTTTGAACAACACAAATACAAGCAAATACGGCTAAATAGGTGAGACAGTGATTCTAAAAATATAAGTGTCTGCATCAAATTCAATCCGATAAATTTAATCCAGCTTAATCTTTTTTTTAACTGTTGCTCTTATGGCTTCACGCATACACAATCTGGAATGTAGTTCTTTTTTTTAAATTCTGGATCTGGCTGCACATGTCACAGCTGAGGTCCACAGGACACTCCTACCAACAAGTGCCCTGGAGGGTTCTAGTGGTGCAGAGGTAGTGTCCCTACCTTGGACTTAGGAGACCCTGGTTCAAATCCCATCTGCTCTAGAGGTGTGTAATAACATGTTGGAGCAGGTTGATATCGGCAAAAAAAACCTAGCATATCAGCCAAGTATAAGCACTGATAGTTGTGTACTAGGGTTCATCAGACATACACACCACACACACTCCCTCTTTTTCTCACTAAACATTCCAAATAGTGTTCTTTGGTTAAATGCAACAGATGCAGAGGCAGGGCAACTTTCTTCTCATTTACATAAAACTAAAGCCCATCAGTTTCTGTTTAGAGCAGAGTTCGACCCTCAGCTTTTAGCTCCATAGCAACCTCTGGGCTTCCTTGCTTCGAAAGGCTGGGTCATGAGTATAAACAATGTTTGTAAGTACCCCCAGGCTTTAGTGAAGAACCTGAAATCCAACTGTAACTGAAACAAAAACTCTATATTTTAAACCCTTACGTATAACCCCACAATAGAGACAATTATAACAATAGACATAGGAACATAAGAACTAGGAGCGGGAGTAGGCCATCTGCCCCTCGAGCCTGCTCCGCCATTCAATAAGATCATGGCTGACCTCTTTGTGAAGTTAGCTCCACTTACCCACCCACTCAATATAACCCTTAATTCCTTTACTGTTCAAAATTCTATCTTTGCCTTAAAAACATTTAACAAGGTCACCTCAACTGCTTCACTTGGCAGGGAATTCCACAGATTGTGAGAAATAATTCATCCTCAACTCAGTCCTAAATCTGCTCTCCCCTTAATTTGAGGCTATGCCCCCTAGTTTCACCCGCTATTGGAAACAACCTCCCTGCTTCTATTTTTTCTATTCCCTTCATAATTTTATATGCTAGTCTAAGATCCACTCTCATGCTTCTATATACCCAGTAGCTTGGTGTATGGCCCATCAGAATGGAGAGGCTGAATGATCTCTTCCAAGGTACTTCACTGTTGATACACAACCAACTTAATGCTTAGCGATTTTTGCAAAGGTTTGTAGCTCAGGATGAGTTTCTGGATGTAAGTTTGCTCACTGAGCTGAAAACAAACCTTCCAGCTCAATGAGCAAACATACATCCAGAGCTTAATGCGTATTCAATGACAAAAATGAATAAATATCTGAACACGACATACTTGAAAAGGAACATCCGCCATTGTTTTAGCCAAGTAGTAAGCCTTTAGGCTGTACCAGTAGTTGAGGTGTTCTCTCAGAAATACAGACATCTCCAATGGAACTGGAAGGGGGAAAGAAAAATATGAACTGAGATTTTCCTTTCTGCATGTTTTAAATAACTAATAAAGATTAGTGTCTGTTTATAGATCTACTTTATGGAATAATACTGAATGAAAACAGTGATCGGGAATAATTGTGGAGTCAATATGTCGCTGAAAGAGGCCGCTCAGCCCTCTGAGTCCATGACACCAGGTTATAGTCCCAACAGGTTTATTTGAAATCACAAGCTTTCCCACCCCTCCCATCACCAATATTTCTCCCTCAAATAACAACAAACCTGCTGCTAGTGGGTCACCGCAAGGACCTGTTTTGGGTCCACTGTTGTTTGTCATTTATATAAATGCTTGCATAGAAGGATGGTTTAGTAAATTTGCAGATGACACTAAGGTCAGTAGAGTTGTGGATAGTAACAAAGAATGTTGTAGGTTACAGACAGACCATAGATAAGCTGCAGAGCTGGGCTGAGAAGTGGCAAATGGAGCTTAATGCAGAAAAGTGTGAAGTGATTCACTTTGGAAGGAGTTACAAGAATGCAGAGTACTGGGCTAATGGTAAGATTCTTGGCAGTGTAGATGAGTAGAGAGATCTCAGTGTCCAGGTACATAGCTCCTTGAAAGTTGCCACCCAGGTTGATAGGGCTGTTAAGAAGGCATATGGTGTGTTAGCTTTTATTGGTAGAGGGATTGAGTTTCAGAACCATGAGATCATGCTGCAGCTGTACAAAATTCTAGTGCGGCCACATTTGAAGTATTGCATACAGTTCTGGTCACCGCATTATAGGAAGGATGTGGAAGTTTTGGAAAGGGTTCAGAGGAAATTTACTAGGATTTTGCCTAGTATGGAGGGAAGGTCTTATGAGGAAAGGCTGAGGGACTTGAGGCTGTTTTCGTTAGAGAGAAGGTTGAGAGGTGACTTAATTGAGACATAGAAGATACTCAGAGGGTTAGATAGGTTGGACAGTAATAGCCATTTTCCTCAGATAGCGATGGCTAGATCGAGGGGACATGGCTTTAAACTGCGGGGTGATAGATATAGTTCAGATGTCAGAGGTAGTTTCTTTACTCAGAGAGGCGCGAAACGCACTGCTTGCAACAACTTGTCAACTTTAAGGGCATTTAAATGGTTATTGTGAAACATGAAAGGGTTCAGAAAAGATTTACAAGGATGTTGCCAGGGTTGGAGGATTTGAGGGTAGTTTCTTTACTCAGAGAGGCGCGAAACGCACTGCTTGCAACAGTAGTAGACTTGTCAACTTTAAGGGCATTTAAATGGTTATTGTGAAACTTGAAAGGGTTCAGAAAAGATTTACAAGGATGTTGCCAGGGTTGGAGGATTTGAGCTATAGGGAGAGGTTGAACAGGCTGGGGCTGTTTTCCTTGGAGCATGGGAGGCTGAGGGGTGACCTTATAGAGGTTTACAAAATTATGAGGAGCATGGATAGGATAAATAGACAAAGTCTTTTCTCTGGGGTCGGGGAGTCTAGAATTAGAGGGCATAGGTTTAGGGTGAGAGGGGAAAGATATAAAAGGGGCCTAAGGGGCAACTTTTTCACACACAGGGTGGTATGTGTATGGAATGAGCTACCAGAGGAAGTGGTGGAGGCTGGTACAATTGCAACATTTAAAAGGCATTTGGATGGGTATATGAATAGGAAGGGTTTGGAGGGATATCGGCTGGGACTAGATTGTGTTGGGATATCTGGTTGGCATGAACGGATTGGACCGAAGGGTCTCTTTCCGTGCTGTACATCTCTATGACTCTATATAGACGAGAATGGAATAGTGTAGGTTAGATGGGTTTCAGATTGGTTCCACAGGTCAGTGTAACATTGAGGGCAAAGGGCCTGTACTGCGCTGTAATGTTCGATGTTCGATGTTCGATGTTCTATGTTCGATGTTCTATATGCTGATCAACACTACTGCTTATGGGATTCCCACTGTGTCAGTCTTCTAGTGCTGCAGTATAGTAGTTACTGCACTTCAAATGTATTTAACTGATTGTAAACTGCTCCTTTGTGCTCTCAGTAAATGTGTATAGTAGTTGAGAGTCTAATGTTAAGTTTGGAAGCATATGTGTGCAACGTGTGTCTCTGTAAACAAAAGCTTGTGGGTGTGGAATAATGAGGTGCAAATTCTATCCTTCATCATCAGGTTGAACAATGTGAAAGGGACTGTAAAAATGAATGATCTTTTTCCCTTATACTTAAGCAAATCCACTTATATAAAAAAACACAGTTTTGAAGACTGAATCATAGAATTGTTATAATGTGGAAGCAGGCCATTTGAGTCCACATCGACCTCCAAAGAGCATCCCACTCAAACCCACCCTTATCACTGTAACTCCCATGGATAACCTACCAAGCCTGCACATCCTTGGACACAATGGGCAGTTTAAAATGGCCAGTCCACCTAACCTGCACATCTTTGGTCCGTGGGAGGAAACGGCAGCACCTGGTGAAAACCCACACAGACACAGGGAGAGTGTGCAAACTCCATACAGATAGTTGCCTGAGGTTGGAATTGAAACCAAGTCCCTGGCACTGTGAGGCAGCAGTGCTAACCACTGAGCCACCATTTCACCTTTGAAGGTTACAATAAAACAATACGAGAATAACGTTTCTCCTTACAGGTCAGGACAGTTGGCATCAGAGCAGCAAACATGAGGAAGAGCATGGAGAAGAAGAGGCATCCTGTGTTGTTGAATACTTTCTCTGCCTCATCACCAATGTTCAGATACAGCAGACCGATGAGGACTCCAATGCAGATGTGAGACATGAATCGTAAATGGGTCAAAACCTACAAGAGACAAGATAGTGGGGTCCACTGTGAGATTCAAATGGGCACACACACGCACACACCACATGAACATACAAATACACACAAAATAACTTGTTTCATTTTCAATGTTTGCCTACTTTTTTGCAGTACTTTTTTGATCTCGGAACACTTTCTTGACATCTGTTTTGAGTGAGCGAGCCCAGAAGCTGAAGGTTAGACTAACAACGGGAGATGAGGGAAACACTCAGCAGGCTTTTTCAGCTTTTGTGGGGAGAGGAACTGAAATTCCATTTCAGGTTGATGACTTTCCATCAGAAACTGGGTCATGCTGGGGGTGAGCATTATTTAAAAAGAGAGAGTCAGTGTAAAGGAGGGTGCAGGAAAAACAAGAGTGGAGAGAGTGGTGCCGGAAAAGCACAGCAAGTCAGGCTGCATCTGAGGAGCAGGAGAATTGATGTTTTGGGCAAAAGCCCTTCATCAGGAATGAGGGAAATTGCAGGAAAAACAAACTGTATGGTAAGATTTGTGAATATGGGATAGAGGGAGTATTTCAATAATAACATAATTGAACAATATTGAGAGTGTTCTATATGGTATCACTGACTATTTCCTTTCTTAGATGTCTCACCTCCATTTCCTGTGGCTCTGTACTTGCTCACAAGTTGTGCAGTTCTAAGTTTTGGCAATTCTGATGAAAGATCATTGATACAAAATGCGACCTCTGTTTCTATCTCCACAGAAGCAGCCTGACATCGAACATTCACTGTTTTTAAATTGGATTTTCAGCAATAATTTGCTTCTGGTTGAACAAAGTTCTGGGGTTGGAAGTGGGTAGTGTTCCTGCCTCTGAGCCAGAAGCACGGATCATACTTTAGGTCAACGAAGGTGCATTGACAATGTGGTCAAATGGGTTAATGAGCAATGGCAGGAGAAGGCAGTAAGAGTGGGAGAGATTCCTGGTCAGCTGAGTAAGCCTCTATCCAGACTATAACATGCAAGACACTCTAGTCTCCCCACATGAACTTTAACATGTATCTACCAGTGAGGCTGATGGTGGACTGTGGAATCTCAATCCCACCAACAGTGTGACTACCCAACAGTGGAAACATTTGCAGTTTTCCCATTCCCAGGAGAAGGTCACTGTCAGATGGTGAAACTCTGTTGTATTTCCAACTCTAAGATAGCGGGTAGCGAGAGTAAAAGCATCTTTTATCCCAGTCCTTCCCTATTCAAATGGCAGCTGAAGTGAACTGCAAACACCCCCATCCCCTCCACACCAATCCCCACCCTCCTACTGAAATTAACTCGACATTCTCTTACTGAGCAACACGTCCAGCTGACCTTACCATGTCTCGCAGAATGGAAATGAAGGTCCTTCTGAAGAGGATATAAAACTGAACAAAGGAGCTTATTGCAAAAGTGCAGCTCTCAATGGGGCCTGCGTCCTGTACAAAGAGAGAAAGAGAGAGAGAGAGAAGATCAGAATAACATGCAAGTTTCTAGTTTTTGTGTTCATCATGTTAAGGATATATTTTGTTGACATTCAGTCTTAGCATCCAGTTTAGTTTGTCATGTACGCAGGTCTAATGCAGGCAAGAGCTTTACATATCCAGCAATGACTGTTCTATATGGCAGTTTGACCTTTCCTAGTTTCCACATCCTTATCCACACCCATGATGCTTTCTCTTCACGACACAGTACTGGGAGTGAGCGACCCTGTCAGGAGATGTAGTCTTTTGCATGACACAAGAATTAGGAGCAGAAGTAAGCATTAATACCCTTTTTGTCTCCATTCAATATTAGATTAGATTAGATTAGATTAGATTACTTTACAGTGTGGAAACAGGCCCTTCGGCCCAACAAGTCCACAACGACCCGCCGAAGCGTAACCCACCCATATCCCTACATTTACCCCTTACCTAACACTACGGGCAATTTAGCATGGCCAATTCACCTGACCTGCACATCTTTGGACTGTGGGAGGAAACCGGAGCACCCGGAGGAAACCCACGCAGACACGGGGAGAACGTGCAAACTCCACACAGTCAGTCGCCTGAGGCGGGAATTGAACCCGGGTCTCTGGCGCTGCGAGGCAGCAGTGCTAACCACTGTGCCACCGTGCCGCCCACACGTGTAACCTTTGAGCTTGATCCCCTTATCTCTTAATTTCCTGGATCCCCAAATCTAACAAGCTCAGCTTTCAACGCACTCAGAGACCAAACTTACAAAACCCTCTGCCGCAGGAAATTCCAAAGATTCGCAGCCCCTTGGGTGAAGAAATTTCTCCGCATCTCAATCCAAAATGGCGACCCCTTTATCCTCAACTCATGACCCCCCCCGGGCTTTCGGCTCTTGCAGTTAGGGGAATTGCTCTCCAAGCTACCCTGTCAAGTTCACTCAGAGTCGGAGATGTTTCAGTGATATTAATGCTCATTCTCTGAACTTCCTGAGGCATTAAATGGAGACCCAGTCTGCCCTCTTCAATGGATATTAAATATTTCACTACAGTATCTGGAAGTCAAGCAGGGGAATTCTTCAACAGTGGAGATCTGCTTGATATCATCCAACATCACAAAAAACAGATGATCTGGTCACGAAATATTTTGCCATTTGTGGGAGCTTGCTGTGCAGGTGAGAAGCTGAGAATATATATTTATGTCGTGGGACATAGATGTCACTAGATGACCAATATTTATTGCCCCTTGAGAAGGTCGTGTTGAGCTGCCTTCTTAAACTGCTGCAGTCTGTGTGCTGTAGGTAGAGACACCATTTGTTAGGGAGGGTTACCAGGATTCTGACCCAGTGACACTCAGGAAACAGCGATACAAGACCATAAGATATAGGAGCAGAATTAGGCCATTTGGCCCATCAAGTCTACTCCGCCATTTGATCGTGGACGATATATTCCAGAACCCTATTCTCCTGCATTCTCCCTGTTACCCCTTAAGTTTCCAAGTCAGAATAGTGAATGGCTTGGAGGGGAACTTGTAGTTTTTATGGTGCATGTATTTACTTATTGAGTATTTTCTAAATATCTTATAGAATTATGGAACATTGCCTTGGGACAGGAGAAAATTAATTGCAATTTAAGACCACATGAACCCATTGAAAACTCTACCCAGCTGGAGTCCACCTGTCACATCATCGTTATGGTATCGAGAAAGTTTTGATTCTCACTGGATTACCGTCAAACTCTGGGATTTCCAGCTTGAAGGATCACCCCCCTTGGATGGGTTCTTCTTTTCCGCCATGGTGCACATTCCATCCTGAACAGCCTTGAACAGCAGAGGGTTCAAATCTCCATATTCACCCGAGGCGACTTCAATAACTGGGCAAGCAAGCAAAAGGGGGTCAGGGTGAAAAGAACAAACTTTAATCCTCAATAAGATACAGCGGGGGGGAGGTAGGGAATGGATTAAAACAGGTACATAGAGTCTCTACGGTGCACAAAGAGGCCATTTGGCCCATCGAGTCTGCACTGACCCCCTGAAGAGCATCCCACCCAGACACACCAATCCACTGTATTTACCATGGCCAGTCCACCTGACCTGCACATCTTTGGAAGGAAACAGGAGCAAACAGAGGAAACCTGAGCAGACAAAGGAAGAACATGCAAACCCCATGCAGACAGTTGCCCGAGGCTAGATTTGAACCAAGTGCTGTGTGGCTGTAGTGCTAACCACTGAGCCACCATGCCTTCCCATGAGTGGTCTCCTTTTTCTCGGATACTACCTGACCTGCGGTGCTTTTCCAGCACCGCATTTTTCATCTCTGACTCTCCTGCATCTATAGTCTTTACTTTCTCCATGCCTTGTCTTCCAGAACACATGGAAGAGAAGCTTTGCCCCAGGGATTTGAACCCAGCGCACACAGGGAAATAGCACTTCATGTACCTTCACAGGATGTGAGCATCTCTGGCTGGGCCAGCCAGACAACCCCTAATTGCCTAGGGGGCAGTTAAGAGTCAACCCCATCACTGTGGCTTTGGAGTCCCATATAGGCCACACCAGTAGGGACAGCAGTTTCCTTCCCGAAAGGGGATTAGTTAACCGGATGTATAACCCCCAACCCCCAACCCCCACAGTGGTTTCATGGTCACCATTAGATAACCCTAGATTTTTAATCATTTCAAATTCCACCATCTGCCATGGCAGGACTTGAACTCAAGCTCCCAGAACATTACCAAACTGCAACAATACTACGAGGCCATCACCCCCTCCTCCCCTAACCCCCAATGTAGGTATCTAGCAATCGGTTGCACAATTGACTTGAGAGATATTTTTGTGCATTTCGAGATTGTAACTCAAACAGATTTTTTTCTCTCTCTTATTCTCTTTCTTATTCTCTTTCCACTCCAAATAATTTCTTTCCTCTTTAGATCAGCTATAAAACGGAGGAAGCAAGCAGCAAAGGAAACTACTTGAAAGAAGTGGTCAGATCCGAGGGAGTGTTGCTGAACAAAGAGACCTTGGAGTGCAGGTTCTTAGTTCTTTGAAAGCAGAGTTGCAGGTAGACAGGATAGTGAAGAAGAAGTTTGGTATGCTTTCCTTCATTGGTCAGTGCATGGAGTATAGGAGTTGTAATGTCGGGGCAGTATAGGACATTGGTTATGCCACATTTGGAATACTGCATTCAATTCTGGTCTCACTGCTATAGAAAGGATGTTGTGAAACTTTGAAAGGGTTCAGAAAAGATTGACAAGGATGTTGCCAGGGCTGAAGGGTTTGAGCTATAGAGAAAGACTGAATAAGCTGGGGCTATTTTCCCTGGAGTGCTGGGAGTTGAGGGATTTATAAAATCATGAGGGGCATGGATAGGGTGAATAGCCAAAGTCTTTCCCCCAGGGTAGGGGTGTTCAAACTTGATGGTATAGGTTTAAGGTTAGAGGGGAAAAATTTAAAAGGGACCTAAGGGGCAATTTTTTCACACAGAGGGTGGTGTGCGTATGGGATGAGCTGCCAGAGGGAGTGGTGAAGGCTGGTACAATTACACCATTTAAAAGGCATTTGGATGGGTATATGAATAGGAAGTGTATAGAGGGATATGGGTCAGGTGCTGGCAAATGGAACTGGATTAATTTAGGATATCTGGTTGGCATGGACAAGTTGGACTGAAGGGTTTGTTTCCATGCTGTATGTCTCGATGACTCTGAGTGTCAGTGACTGGGTGTAGAGATCTGTCAGAAAACCTCCCAATTTCCCCTCAAGCCTCCCAGTTTCCTGACGCTATAATCTACACACCATCCTATAGTGTGGTTCCACTCGGGTGATGACTGCTCTCCAGTGAGCTGGCTCCAGTCTTCACACACGAGCTAAAAGGTTCTCGTCAGCAAATGTCACCCAAACCCAGCTGAAGTTAACACACAGTCAGTCTCTAGTGAGAGTGTGGGAATCTAAGCAAGCTGTCTCCTTTACAAGGTACACAGAGGCCAATGGCAGGATCTGTGCTCACATCTCAGCTACATTCAGCCACTGAGAGATACAGACAGCCCGTTGCTCCTGTGCCAATTCCTAGGAACAGCTCACCAATCAATCCTACTCTCGTGCTCTTTCCCCACTGCCCTGTATTTTGTTTCTTCATCAGAGCCTGTGGCCAAAGCATATTGGGTGGCATGGTGGCTCAGTGGTTAGCACTGCTGCCTCACAGCATCAGGGTCCCAGGTACGATTCCAGTCTTAGGTGACTGTCTGTGTCGAGTTTGTACATTCTCCCCGTGTCTGAGTGGGTTTCCTCCGGATGCTCCAGTTTCCTCCCATGTTCCAAAGATGTGCAGGTCAGGTGAATTGGCCATGCTAAATTGTCCATCGTTGTTAGGTGCATTAGTCAGAGGGGGGGGTGGTTTAGTCTTCGGAGGGTCGGAGTGGACTTGTTAGGCCGAAGGGCCTGTTTCCACACTGTAGGGAATCTAATCATTGAATTGGCCATGCTAAATTGTCCATAGTTGTTAGGTGCATTAGTCAGAGGGGGGGGGCGTGGTTTAGTCTTCGGAGGGTCGGAGTGGACTTGTTAGGCCGAAGGGCCTGTTTCCACACTGTAGGGAATCTAATCATTAATAAAGCAGTGCCTTTTCCACTTACTAAAATCAGCAGGGTTGTGATAGGTTGGACAGTGCAAGCCCAGGCCTTTAAGGTACGGGATGAGGCTGGGGACTACTCCTTTGTAGATACACTGCCCTTGACTCACGATGAACAGCTGAGAGGACAGAAAAGAGATCGGAATTAAAACACGCACTGTTAAAGGTTCCTCATTATTAAACTTGGTTATTTTGTAAAAATAAAACTCAATCCATCCAGATTCATGCCCTGTTCTATCCTAACTGATGACGACTGAATGTTATTTGTTTAAATAGATGACATAACTTCATGTTTACAGGATGACTAACTTGATGGAATTCGTTTCTGACACAAACAGAGCTGAATTAACACAAGTGAAATTGTTGTCTCCATGTACAGAGCTAGCACAATAACATCATAAGGAATAAGAGCGAGAGGCGGTCATTCAGCCCCTCTGGGCTTCCCTGCCATTCTATCACATCATGGCTGATCTGCCCCAACCTCAACTCCTCCTTGATGCCAGCTCCTCATAGCCTCAATTCCTCGACGTCTCAAAAATCTATCTACCTCCTCTTTCAGCACTTTGTGATCCACCCTCCAGAACGCTTTCAAATACAGGATTCTAGTCATTAAAGGAAAAGGTAAAGTTGCCATAGTCCTATCAAACCATTGGACTGCTCGCTCATTGAAGAGAGACGACTGGTGGAGGTTTAACCTAAGGGTCACCACACCTCAGGTGAAGGGAGAGGTTGAGAAGGAGAGTCCCACACTGCCTCAGCCACTGGGGGAGTTGAACCCATGCTACTGGCATCACTCTGCAATGCAAACCAGCTGACCAGACAACTGACTATCCTGGCAGTGTGTCATTTTTAAGTGCATAAGTGTACATTGCACTCCAACTGTGATCTCATCAACATCAAGTATAGTTGTAACAATATTTCCCTATTTTGAAATTTCAACATTCAAATTGAAATAAAGGTCAATAAAGGTCAAAATTCCATTGGCCTTACTAACTACCACATGCACTTGCATGCTAACGTTTTATGTTTTATGCACAAAAACATCCTGATTCAACTGTGCTACACTTCTTGATGTCTCTCTTCATTCAAATAATAGTATGTCGTTTCATTCTTATTACCAAAGTGTATGACATCACACTTTCCTACATTAAGCTCCATCTGTACAGATCTTGCCCCATCACTTAACCTATCTATACCCCCTGAAAATTCCTTATGTCATCATCACAACATGCCCTCCAACCTGTTTTTTTTTGTCAGAAATTTGGATACATTACACTTCCCCCCTCCTCCAAATCATTAATATGGATAGCTGATGATTGAGGCCCTGGGACTGATCCTCGTGGCACTAATTATGTCTTTCCAACGTCAAAAAGCTCCACTAATCCTGACTCTCCATCTTCTGTGTGTTAACCAAACCCCAATCTATGCTAACTCATCACTCCAAAAATGTGAGTTCCTACCTTGTGCAATAATCATTATGTGACATCTTACGAGTGCCTTTAAGAAATACAGATACGCTACATCTACCAGTTCCCCTTTTGTCAACTCTGCTTGTTATATCTTCAAAGAACTAGCAAATTTGTGAAACATGATTTCTCTTTCACAAAACAATGATGACTCTGTTTGATTATATTAAGCTTCTCTTAATGCCCAGCTATTTCATGCTTAATAATGGACTCTAGCATTTATCAGTAACAGATGTTAGGCGAGCTGATCTATAGTTTCCTGCTTTCTGTCTCCCTCCTTTTTGAACAGGGCCATCCAATCGACTGGAACCCAACCGGAATCCAATAAGGTCTGGAATATTGCAACCAATGCCTCCACGATCTTTGCAGCCACATCCTTTAATGGACTCAGGAGAGCAAGAAGGGGCATGGAAAATCCTTAGCAAGTAGGATTAAGAAAAACGAAGGCATTTTTCACTTATGTGAGGAACAAGAGGGTGGCCAGAGTGAGGCTAGGGTCGATCAGGGATGTGGAGGGAACTTGTGTCTAGAGTCAGAGGAAGTAGGGGAGGTCCTTAATGAATACTTTGCTTCTGAGAGGGAACCTTGACGTTTCTGAGGACAGCGCGAAATAGACTGATATGCTGGAACAGGTTGATGTTAGGAAGGAGGATGTACTGAAAATTTTGAAAAATATAAGGATACATACATCCCTTGGGCCAGATGGGATATGCCCTAGGAAGTGAGAGAAGAGATTGCTGCACCTTTGGCAATGATCTTTGCATCCTCACTGTCCACCGGAATAGTATTAGATGATGGGAGATTGCAAATGTTATTTCCTTGTTCAAGAAAGGGAACCGGTATAATCCTGGGAATTAAAGACCAGTCAGTCTTACATCAGTGGTGGGCAAAGTGTTAGAGAGGATTCTGAGAGACAAGATTTATGAATATTTGGAAAACCAAAGTTTGATCAGAGATAGTTAGCATTGTTTTGCAAGAGGCAGGTCATGCCACACAAACCTTATTGAATTCCTTG
The DNA here is from genome assembly GCF_004010195.1 of Chiloscyllium plagiosum. Classification (NCBI taxonomy): domain Eukaryota; kingdom Metazoa; phylum Chordata; class Chondrichthyes; order Orectolobiformes; family Hemiscylliidae; genus Chiloscyllium; species Chiloscyllium plagiosum. The sequence goes on along the minus strand of NC_057744.1, from coordinate 6,797,906 downwards.
AGAATGTAGAAAAACATGTTGATAAAGGTAGAGCAGTGGGTGTGAGTTACATAGATTTTAGCTGAAAATGTGTTGCTGGAAAAGTGCAGCAGGTCAGGCAGCATCCAAGGAGCAGGAGGGGCTTATGCCCGAAACACCGATTCTCCTGCTCCTTGGATGCTGCCTGACCTACTGCGCTTTTCCAGCAACACATTTCCAGCTCTGATCTCTAGCATCTGCAGTCCTCACTTTTTCCTTACATAGATTTTAGCAAGGCAGTTGGTAATGTTCCCCATGGTAGGCTCATTCAGAAAGTAAGGAGGCATAGAGTACGGGGAAATCTGGCTGTCTGGATACAGAACTGGCTACAGAAAACAGAGGGTAGTAGTAGATGGAAAGTATTCAGCCTGGAGCTCGGTGACCAGTGGTGTTCCACGGGAATCGATTCTGGGACGTCTGCTCTTTGTGGTTTTTATAAATGACTTGGTTGAGGAAGTGGAAGGGTTGGTTAGTAAGTTTGCTGATGACATGAAGGTTGGTGGAGTGGTGAATAGTGTGGAGGGCTGTTCTAGGTTGCAATGCAACATTTTACAGGATGCAGAGCTGGACTGATAAGTGGCAGATGGAGTTCAACCTGGACAAGGGTGAAATCATTCACTTTGGAAGGTCAACTTTGAAAGCAGGATACAGGGTTAAAGGCAAGATTCTTGGCAGTGTGGAGGAACTGAGGGATCTTGGGGTCCATGTCCATAGATCCCTCAAAGTTGCCATCCAGATTGTTAGGCTTGTTAAGAAGGCATATGTTGTGTTGGCTTTCATTAGTAGGGGGATTGAGTTTAAGAGCCACGATGTTATGCTGCAGCTCTATAGAGCACTCATTAGACCACACTTGGAATAGTGTGCTCAGTTCTGGTCGCCTCATTATAGGAAGGATGTAGAAGCTTTAGAGAGGGTGCAGAGGAGATTTACAAGGACGCTGCCTGGACTGGAGGGCATGTCTTATGAAGAAAGGTTGTGGGAGGTTAGGGCTCTTCTACTTGGAGTGAAGAAGGATGAGAGGTGACTTGATAGAGGTATATAAGCTGTTGAGAGGTATATATAAAGTGGAAAGGCAGATACTTTTTCCCAGGGCAGGGTGGAAGGAGGTTAAGGTGAGGGTGATAGGCCGGAGTGGGGGTGGGGGCGGAGAGGTCAGGAAGAAGATTGCAGGTTAGGAAGGTGGTGCTGAGTTCGAGGGTTGGGACTGAGACAAGGTGGGGGAAGGGGAAATGAGGAAACTGGAGAAATCTGAGTCAGATACATTAGGGACATTTAAGCGACTCTTGGATAGGCACATGGAAGATAGTACAATGAAGGGTATGTAGGTGAGTCTCACCTCAAAGTAGAATAAAAGGTCAGCACAATATCGAAGGCCGAAGGGCCTGTACTGTGCTGGACTGTTCTATGTTCTATGTTAAAACCCTTGGATCTGGCCATCAGGAGCTGGTGACTTGTCCACATTTAGTCCCAATAGTTTATCAAAGCCTGTTAAAACATTGATTTAATGCTCTGATAGCTTTGATTTTCTCCATTGGATAATATGAGTAATTTGCTGTTTGACGAACCTGCTTTGGCCAGTTAATTCAACACTTTCACCTCTCTGTAAGGGTTGGAGGATTTGAGCTATAGGGACAGGTTGAATAGGCTGGGACTATTTTCCTGGAGCATTGGAGGGTGAGGGGTGACCTTTTAGAGGTTTATAAAACCTTGAAGGACATGGATAGGATAAATAGATAAGGTATTTTCCCTGGAGTGGGAGAGTCCAGAACTAGAGGGCATAGGTTTAGGGTGAGAGGGGAAAGATATAAAAGAGACCTAAGGGGCAACTTTTTCATGCAGAGGGTGGTACGTGTATGGAATGAGCTGCCAGAGGAAGCGGTAGAGGCTGGTAGGTGGGACTGGATTGGGTTGGGATATCTGGTCGGCATGGACGAGTTGGACCAAAGTGTCTGTTTACACATCTCTTTGACTCTATGCCTCTATAATTAACATTCATGAGATTCATTCCTGGGATGAGAGAGCTGTCCTGACGAGTGATTAACTGGAGGAACAAAGAGTGATCTTATTGAAACACATACAATTTGTAGAATTTCAGCCCCAAAGGGGGAGTCTGAAACCTCTGGACCATAGCTGCAGGATAACAAGCTGGCCATATAAGACTGGGATGGCAAGGGATTTTTTCACAAGAGCTTGGGAAAAGTCATAGTGTGAAAGTAAGGGATTGCCCCCTTAAGACTGAGATGAGGAAACTATTGTTTTCTCCAAGAAAGTGAGGGGGGTGGGGGGGTGGTCTTTAAAATTCCCTTTCTCAAATGTAGATGCAGAATCTTAAGGCAGATGGAGATCGATTCTTGACGACCCAGGAGGTGACGATTATTGGAGGATATGCAGAAATGTAGAGTTGAGGTTAAAATCAGATCAGCTATGATCTTGTTGAAAGGAGCAGAGGGCTCAAAGGGCCGAGTGGCTTACATTTTTTTTTTGGTCGTACATAGGAACAGGAGGAGCCATTCGGTCCATCGACTAGCCCCACCATTCAACATAATTGTGATTGATCGAATACTTCATGCCTTTTACTCATCTAGTCTTCATAGCTCTATATCCCATTGGTAATCAGAAATCCATCAATCTCTCCCTTAAACATACTCATAGACTGAACTTCCACAGCCCTCTCGGGTAGAGAATTCCAAAAGTCTTCTCATCCCATATCTGTGCAGCATTCCCCTTATTTATAAATTATTTCTCTTGGTTCCAGACTTCACAATATGGGGGAGCATTTCAGTTGCATCTACCCTGTCTATTCTTTCAAGAATTTTGTACATTTGTTGGGGATTTTCTCATCTTCTACCCCAAGAGGACTGTGGAGGCTCAGTTATTGAACACGTTCACGTTTGCGGTCAGTGGATTTTTTGGTACTACAGGAATTCAGGGTGGGGAAGGTTCAGTAGATTAATTTGTGGGATGTTGCA
>NC_057744.1:6785075-6794900 GCF_004010195.1 Chiloscyllium plagiosum | reverse complement strand
TCTCCTGTTCCCTGGATGCTGCCTGACCTGCTGTGCTGTTCCAGCAATAAAGTTTCAACTTGGGGATTTTCACATCTTCTACCCCAAGAGGACTGTGGAGGCTCAGTTATTGAACACGTTCACGTTTGCGGTCAGTGCATTTTTTGGTACTACAGGAATTCAGGGTGGGGAAGGTTCAGTAGATTAATTTGTGGGATGTTGCAGCAAAGTTGAATATCCATGCAATCTACTCCTTATATTTTGAAGTCAATTGTTTTATAATGTACGTGGAGAAAGTGAGGTCTGCAGATGCTGGAGATCAGAGCTGGAAATGTGTTGCTGGAAAAGCGCAGCAGGTCAGGCAGCATCCAGGGAACAGGAGAATCGACGTTTCGGGCATAAGCCCTTCTTCAGGCCATTCCTGAAGAAGGGCTTATGCCCGAAACGTCGATTCTCCTGTTCCCTGGATGCTGCCTGACCTGCTGCGCTTTTCCAGCAACACATTTCCAGCTTATAATGTACGTGGTTTTGTGCTGCCTGGGATCTTTCCAGTTAGGCTTCTGTTTGAATTTTTCAAAATCCCTTCACAGCCAAAAGACAGAGGGAAGCTCCCATCAGTGTCAACTTTACTTGAGTAGGGTGGTTTTGGGGGGGGTGATGTTGCATGGCAGGCTTGTGGTACATAATTGCTGATGATTCCAGTGTTTGGAAAAAAAATTTGCATCTAGTCCATACTCTAAGGAAAAGGGGAAGACTTTAATTTTGTAAAGAAAACACTTAAGGAATAAAAGAGAGGGGGTTAAAAACTCAACACTGATGAACACTTTCGAGAATATGCTGCTCTGGCCCAAAACATCGATTCTCCTGCTCCTCGGAAGCTGCCTGACCTTCTGGGTTTTTCTAGCACCAAACTCTCGACTCTGATCTCCAGCATCTGCAGACCTCACTTTCTCCTACTGATGATTTGGAGATGCTGGTGTTGGACTGGGCTGTACAAAGTTAAAAATCACACAACACCAGGTTATAGTCCAACAGGTTTAACTGGAAGGACTAGCTTTCGGAGCGCTGCTCCTTCATCAGGTGGTTGTGACCTGGTGAAACCACCTGATGAAGGAGCGGCGCTCCGAAGGCTAGTGTGCTTCCAAGTAAACTTGTTGGAGTATAACCTGGTATTGTGTGATTTTTTAATCTCCTACTGATGAACACTTCATGACCTGCAATGCCATCATAGGACAGGAGGTGGCAGTCAACACAACAGTGTACACCTGAGATGGTTGCATCATTGTCCCTTTGTTGATTTTAATTGTGATTTGCTTGTAGCTGATAATAATCAAACCTGAGGTCCTACTGATAGGATATGAATAAATTTGCAAAGATTGATCCTGCTGCACTTTTCCTTGTTGCTTTTTGTTCTTTTGTCATTTTTCAGCGCTGTCACCTCATCCATAGTCAGAACTCAGTAAGGTGGAGAAGATTCAGATGAGATTCACCAGGGTATTGCCGGGAATAGGGGGTTTGAGTTATAATGAGGGACTGGATAGGCTGGCACCTTTTTCCCTGGAGCGTTGGAGGTCAAGGAGTTACCTCATAGAGGTTTATAAAATAATCGGGGCATGTACTGAGTGAATGGCAGGCGTGTTTAACCAGGATGGGGTATTTCAAGACTATGAGGCATATTTTTAAGGTGAGAGGAGAAACATTTAAAAAAGACATGGGGGAAATTATTTTTGAACAGAGTGTCATTGATGTGTGGAATGAACTTCCTGAGGAAGTGGCATATGTGGGTACAATGTTTAAAAGACACTGAGATAAGTCCATGATTAGGAAAGGTTTAGAGGGATATGGGCCAAGTGCAGGCAGGTGGGACTCATTTAGTTTGGGATTACGGTCAGCATGAATTAGTCGGACTAACGGATCTGTTTCTGTGCTGTTTGAGTCCATGACTCTATCTCAAAATGCAAAGAGCAAACAAATTGTCTGGGTTAAACTGTTACCCAATCTATAAATAATCAGTGAAAATAGAGTCATAGGGATGTACAGCATGGAAACAGACGCTTCAGTCCAACTTGTTCATGCCAACTAGATATCCTAAATTAATCTAGTTCCATTTGCCAGCACTTGACCCATATCCCTCTAAACTCTTCCGATTCATCTACCCATCCAGCTGCCTTTTAAATACTGCATTTGTACCAGCCTCCACCACTTCCTCTGGCAGCTCATTCCACAAACACGCACCACCCTCTGTGTGAAAACGTTGCCCCTTAGGTCCCTTTTAAATATTTCCCCTCTCACCCTAAACCTATGCCCTCTAGTTCTGGACTCTCCCACCCCAGGGAAAAGACCTTGTCTATTCACTCTATCCATGCCCCTCATGATTTTATAAACCTCTATAAGGTCACTGCACAGCCTCTGATGCTCCAGGGAACATATAGGTAGATTTCCTCACTGTGCCCTAATACTGTTATCAGTCTAGAAACTGACATGACAACATAAGGAATTGACTTTGCTAATCTTTTACAAAGTAGAAAATTCAGCATTCAAACATTAATTTTTTTTTCTATCTGTTTTGTCATGATGAAAATATAAACCAATCACGATGAACTCAGGCTGAGTTTAAACGTCAAAACTGTTAATCTATCTAAACCCAGAGCGAGCTGAGTGTCAAGTCACATGATGAGAGAATCCCCTACACACACACACCTGTTGCTCCTGCTGTCATCAGGCAGGTCATGGTCAATCTGTGTGTGGGTTGGAAAGTAAATCAAGCTGGGAGTGTTTGATGGTGACAATGTTGAGAAAGCTTTACTGCACCTGTCCTGGGGGTGTTGCTTGGGGATGGTGTAGAGGTAGCTTTACTTTATATTTAACTCCATTCTGTCCCTGTCCTGGGAGTATTCGATGGGGACAGTATCAAGGGAACTGTACTCTGTATTTAACAGTATTACCTGTACCTGTCCTGAGTGTGTTTGGTGGAGACTTTGTTGAGGGAGCTTTACTCTGTATGTATCTCCCGTACGTACCTGCCCAGGGTGTGTTTGATGGGAGAGTGTACAGGCAGTTTTACTTTCAGCTTAAGAGATCAGAGAGAGCTTTACTTCTGGTTTAAAAAGAATTGAGTCAGCTTTACTCTGTATCTAACACCGTGCTGTCCCTATCCTGGGAGAATTTGATGAGAATCTGTGTTGGAGGGAGCTTTAACCTCAGTTCAAAAAAGTAGAGGTGGCTTTGTTTTCCACTTACTTTTAGTTTAAAGGGGTTGTGGCTGCTCTGTTCTACGTGTTGTTTCTGTCCCGGGGTGCGTTTGATGGGATGGTGCTGATGAAACTTAATTTTCAATTTAAAAGAGTAGAGGCAGCTTTACTCTGTATCAAACCCTGTGTTATACCTGTGCTGGGAGTGTTTGATGGGGACAGTGCACAGGACACATTACTTTCAGTTTATAAGAGTAGATGGAGCTTTACTCTGCATTGAACCCTGTGCCATATCTGCACTGAGAGAGTCTGATGGGATATTAAGTCCTGAAAGGGAAGGCAGCTCCAAGCAGTAATCTTCAATATTCTGTGGAACAGAAATTCTTTCTTCCTCTCCTCTTCGATAAATATCAGATATAATAACACCAGGCAGAAAAACATTGGAGGTATTAGACTATCTTTGTAAAAGACCAATATCTGCCTGGTGCACTCTGTGCTAAATTGCATACCACAGTGAGAATTAGGACAATTGGTCTCTCGTAATAAGTCCACAACAGACCCAAAACCTTAGGAACAAATGTCCCTCCAATAATCATCTCAAATTCTTCAGAAACTGTCCCAATTATTTTACCTTAAGAAGTTTGTGTGATTTTAAAAAAAAAAAATGCAGATTCCATTTCTTTGATGGGGAAACATGCAAAGGAAGTGGCCAGATAAAACACCAGCAATTGCTGAGTTAAAAGGTCTTTTTTTTTGCTCACGTTTTGCAGAGACAGATAAGTGTCATTGTGGATGTTTGATGGTTGTATGGTTAGGGTATGGTGTTAACTCTGTGCCAGAACGAGGCAGGATGCTGTATGGAAGGAAATTGTGGTGTTCTTTATGGAGCGATAGACGAGGGGGTTTCATACCACAAAACGATGCTTACACTGCCATTCTGTCATGTTTCTCAGAACCAGCTCAAATCACTCCGCAGACAATAGAGCGCTCCAAGGTGGTGCTCGTGTTGACAAATGCAGCAACCAGTTTGCACACAGCAAGATCCCATAACAGAATGGAGACACAGTTGAGGGGATCTTGTGGCACAGAGCTGAGATGTCACCTTTTTTGATAGAACCGTAAGTTATCTTGAGAACGTGACTAAAAGAAGTTCTGGAATTTACTTGTTAATGAATTGAAACCTGCAACCCATTCTAAAAGATGAAAGACTTAACACGTGGATTAGGTTTGTTCAATATATCGTTTTAATTGCATGACACTGTGATCTTTTGCTAGAAATTTTGTGTCTTATGGTCCTCCCGCACTAGTTACCTGACGAAGGAGCAGCGCTCCGAAAGTTAGTACTTCCAAATAATCCTGTTGGACTATAGCCTGGTGTTTTGTGATTTTTAACTTTGTCTACCCCAGTCCAACACTGGCACCTCCACATCATATCTGAGAAAGGATTTACTTGTCACAGCGGGAGTGCCGCAGAAGTTCACTGGGTTGATAATGAGATGGCAGACTGTCTGACAAAGAGGGATTAGTTCAACTGGTCCTGCATTAACTAGAGTTTAGAAAGATGAGATGGGATTTCATGGAAACGTTTTAGGGTGAGACAGACAAGATGTAGGGAGGATGTTCCCCCCAGTTGAGGAGTCACATCCTGAGATGACACAAAGTAGCAGTGAGTGGGTGTCACAGTCTCAGGATATATGGCAGGCCATTTAGAACTGAGGTGAGGAAAGATTTCTTCACTCAAAGGATAGAGAAGCTGTGGAATTTTCTATTACAGGAGTCTGTGGGAGCTAAATCACTGAATGTGTTCGGGGAGACTAACAAATCTTTAGTTAATAATGGAGTAAGAGAAAGCAGGAATATAGCAGTGGATCAGCCATGAACATGGTGGACCAGGCTCGAAGGGCCGAATGGACTACTCCTGCTCCTAGCTTTATGTTCCTAAATGATTGGCCCACTCATCACTACTTTGTGTCTTCTCAGGATGTGACTATCATTAGCAAAGGCCAGCCATTATTGGCCATCCCATAATTAAATGTCATGAAAGGTGACGGTGAACCTTCCTCTAAGAATCCTCCATTCCACGTGTTATGTTCCTTTAGAGGGCAGTTAGGAGTCAACCTCACTGGAATGGGACTGGAGTTACATACGGATTAGAATAAATAAGATCTCATAAGAACTTAAGAACTAGAATCCTACAGTGTGGAAACAGGTCAGTTTGCCCAACAAGTCCACACCGACCCTCTGAAGAGTAACCCACCCAGACCCATTCTCCTACTCTATTAGAATCATAGAACATAATCCCTACAGTGTGTAAAACAGGCCCTTCTGCCCAACAAGTCCACACCGACCCTCTGAAGAGTAACCCACCCTGACCCATTCTCCTACCCTATTACTCTATATTTACCCCTGACTAATGCAGCTAACCGACACATTCCCGAACACTATGGGCAATTTAGCATGGACAATTCACCTAACCCGCACATCTTTGAATTGTAGGAGGAAACCGGGGCACCCGGAGCACACCCACACAGACACGGGGAGAATGTGCAAACTCCACACAGACAGTCACCCAAGGATGGAATTGAACCCGGGTCCCTAGTGCTGTGAGGCAGTAGTGCTAACCACTGAGCCACCCCAAATAGGAGCAGAAACTTTGCCCATCGAACCTGCTCCACCATTCAATAAGATCATGGCTGAGCTTTTCATGGATTGAGCTGTTCCTGCACTTACCTGCTTGCTTACCATAACTCTTCATTCCCTTGCTGTTCAAAAATCTATCTTTGCCTTAAAAATATTCGATGAGGTAGTCTCAATTGCTTCAGTGGGGAAGAAATTCCACAGATTTACAATCGTTTGAGTGAAGAAGTTCCTCTTCAACTCAGTCTTAAATCTGCTAATTCCTCATTTTGAGGCTATGCCCCTAGTTATAGTTTCACCCATCAGTGAAAACAATCTCCCTGCTTCTATCTTATCCCTTCCCTTCATAATTTTATAGGTTTCTATAAGATCCCTCCTCACTCTTCTAAATCCCAATGAGTATAGTCCCAGTCTACTCAATCTCTCCTCGTTAGCCAAAGCCTCTCAGCTCCTAGTGAACCTCCTCTGCAACCCCTCCAGTGCCAGTACATCCTTTCTCAAGTAAGGAGACCAAAACTGCACGCAGTACTCCCTTTCTGAATTCGTGAACCAGTTGATTTGTTTGACAATCAACAGCATTGCATTTTATTAGCTAATTCGTCTGTTGTGGAATCACTTTACTAGTTCCACCCTCTGATTTATGGATTTTCAAAACTGAATTTGAATTGTCATTGTGCACAAACTAACACTTTTGGAAACTCCATCTCACAATCACACACCTCTCTAAAATTAAAGAATTAATTTTAATCTTAATGTTGATGAATGAAGGTTTCTTGCTGATATACCATGGCCTAATGTAACACCAAGGCAAAATAATGTGTGCCAGGTCTAAAATTCACTGCCTGTGAAAACAGATCATTACAAGCAGTGTAGGGAGGGGGGCACCCACTATCAGAACATGACAAACTGGATTCAAGGGGTGTCTGAGGCAGGGTGCCACTGAAACAACAAGATTCCTGCTCATCATCTTGTCACTCTTGCTGGTGAGTGCACACATACAGGCAACAAATGAGGGCAGGCCGTGATGCCTTCCATTGTTGAACTGCCAACTACTATTTATCATCGAGGTTGAAACATGAGAAATGGACAACTGAAAGTGCACCCTGACGTGAGTCAGCACCTTCAGCCAGGGAGAGAAGTGAAAAAATAAATTCTCAATCGTAGGCAAAGCTCACATTATTTAGTACAGGTTGCTGCATGCACCCAACTTTATAAATCCTTGCCTTGCATGGTCTGGATTAATCTATTTGAGCCCACAATACTGCCAAATCGAGAAAAGTATCAAAGTCCTGCTAAAGTAAATTATAAATATGACTAAATACACGTAACCAAGAATTACGTGCAGTCATTTTGTCAGCAAGGCAAAGGGTTTGTTTTATTTTTGATTGAAGAGACTGGAACTTTTCAGGGACTCAGCTCCACTTACCCACCCGCTCACCATAACTATTCATTCCTTCATTGGTCAAAAATCTATCTTCACCTTAAAAGCAGTCAATGACGTAGCATCAACTGCGGCACGGGGCAGTCAACTCCACAGACCCACAAGCCTTTGGGTGAAGAAGGATAGAGAATGTGGAGGCAATGGTAGGGTAAAGGTCTTCAAAGATACGAAAGGGCTTAAGGGGATGGATGTGCAAGAGACATTTTCGCTTGTAGTGAATACCAGAACTAGGACCTGCATGTTTAATATGTAAATAAATAGATCCAATCAGGAATTGAACACAAACTTCGTCACCCAGGGCAGGTTGCAATGCGGAACTCGTTACCACAGATGGCGGTCAAGGTAAGTAACAGATATATTTAAGGGGACACTGAATAAATATACAAGGGAGAGAGGAATAGAGGGTTGTGCCAAAATGGGTGAGATAACATTGTAAGATGAAAGTGGGTGGGAGGAGAGCTGTGTGTACAAAACACTACTGGCATCGACTGATGGGTTCAATGGCCTTTGCAATGCGGGGACTCTCAGATGAATTCCAGGAGATGAGCCAGCCACAGATGAGTCAATGTAAATGGCTGAGTCGGCCAGGAGATGAAAGGAGTAAACAATCTCCAGGAAGTGAGGGCTGCCTGCTGGCATCCAGCAGCTGAGATAGGTGGCAGCCATTTTGGGAGCTGTTGCAGTTTTGCCAAATTAGGGCAGGCAGCTCCTCGGAAGGCTATGGAGGTGGACAGCAGCCTTCCCTCAATGTGAGATCAGACCAGCAGTCAGCCATCGGTGTTGACACAGGTCTATTTCCAAGACAACAGCAGTGAGACTTAATTGGGTTTGACACCGAGGCTGAGAGCTGTGCACACAACTGAGATTGGGCTGGCCGGAAACAAAACAGAACGGTGAATGAGATGCAGGAAGAGATAGAAACAAGATAACGGTGGAGTAGGCTTCTAAGCTGGAGCTCATCTGCTCTGTCCTTTTTCTTCTTCTTCTTCTTCGTCTACCTTCTTTCCCTTTATCTCTGTAATTACCTCCAAACCTCCGACCCATTCAGTGTCGGAGAGTGGAATTTGCACAGACTCGAGGGACTCCTGGCCTAAAAGTGATGCCCAGCGCATACTCTGTGCTTTAGAACTTTAGGATTGTAATGCTGAACTTTTACCTTTATTTCTTTATTTTTTCTGATTTATACTAAAGATTCAGTCCCTCGATACCTCCATACCTAACATGGCATCGGAAATGGTGACTGTAAACCTTTTGCTACACTCATGTATCCCTGTATTTGAGTACCTGTGACAATGAAACCTAATTCTGTTTCTAAAAAGGCTGCTATATTAAGGCTTTGCCTATTCCCTCCTGCCTAACAGTCCTGCACACATTCAAAACTGCTCCTGAGGAGTTAGGGTTCTAAGGTGATCTCTGAAGCCATGAATTTTAAAGCTTCATCCACACTGAGTCCCAACACCATGAAGCCCCTGCCCCTGTTTCTGTGTTCAAGGGTCTGCACACTGTTTGGGAGCAAGCTGTATGCTCAATGGGCACTTTCTGGTATGATTCACTCCCTCCACCAACACCTACAGTTGTGTGGACCACCAACAGGGTACATTGGGTTGACTCACTAAGATTCCTCTGCCAGCGCCTTCCACTGACCTCCAGCACTCAGGAGAACAAAGGCTGCAGACACCTTACCAAATCAAAGCTCCCCCTCCAAACAACACATCAGCCTGACTTGGAATCATATCACTGTTTCTTCCAGTGTTGCTGAGTCAATATCCCAGAGTTCAAGCGATGGGAAGTATTGAGGAGGTGAAGCTTTTAATTCTCCTAGAGACTATGGACTGATTTGTGGGATCAGGGAAGATAGGACTGTAGTGGTTCAAGAAGGCAGCTCACCACCAACACTCATGACATCAACCATGAGTATATTAAATGACAGAGCAGGTTCGAGGGGCTGAATTGCCTGCGTCTGCCTCTAGTTATATTCTTATGTTCTCAGAGGCAACTGGGAAAGAGCAATAAACCAGCGATTCCCATATTCCATGAACAAATTAACGCAAACTCAGTTTACCTATGACTACTGACCAGGAAAGATTAAGAAGGCTGTGAGAGTGAAGTACGAGGATCATCACTTCAATCTTGGGGAGGGGGCTGGTCAGGACCACACACATCCAATTAGCCGAAAGAATTAAAGTGTAATGATTCATGATGTTATTTAGAACATGGGGATCTACATGCTTCACAGATTAGAATCTGGCTTCTGCTGCAGCAGATAGAGTCATAGAGCACAGAAACAGACCCTTCAGTCCAACCCGTCCATGCCGACCAGATATCCCAACCCAATCTAGTCCCACCTGCCAGCACCCGACCCATATCCCTCCAAACCCTTTTTATTCATATACCCATCCAGATGCCTCTTAAATGTTGCAATTGTACCAGCTTCCACCACTTCATCTGGCATCTCATTCCATACACACACCACCCTCTGCGTGAAAAAGTTGCCCCTTAGGTCTCTTTTATATCTTTCCCCTCTCACCCTAAACCTATGCCCTCTAGTTCTGGACTCCCCCACCCCAGGGAAAAGAC
>NC_057744.1:6765512-6785067 GCF_004010195.1 Chiloscyllium plagiosum | reverse complement strand
GTCCTGTACAGCCGCAACATGACCTCCCAACTCCTGTACTCAATACTCTGACCAATAGAGGAAAGTATACCAAACATCTTCTTCACTATCCTATCTACCTGCGACTCCACATTCAAGGAGCTATGAACCTGTACTCCAACGTCTCTTTGTTCAGTAACATTCCCTCGGACCTTCCCATTAAGTGTATAAGCCCTGCTAAGATTTGCTTTCCCAAAATGCAACACCTCGCATTTATCTGAATTAAACTCCATCTGCCTATTGGCCCATCTGATCAAGATTGATGAAGAACTAAAAAGAGACTGTACCTTATCGAACATCTCAAAGAGCTTAGCGCTGGGTTGATGGATGGTGCAGATGATGGTCCTCCCACCTTGAGCGAGTGACTTCATCAGTGATACCACCTGGAAACAGGAGGCGCTATCTAACCCACTGCGGTGGAGGGGGACAGAGAGAGACACACACACAGATATATCAGAAATACAGTTACATTGATTAGGTATCATGGTAAACACAAGCAGCTATTTCGATGCCTGTTGCTCTCACTGCATAGCCCCTGGTTCAGACCTGTCACTGACTGCCCACTCACCAGTTTCCACAACACGCTATTCCCTCTGCCTCACCTGCTTCCCAGTAGGACTTCCCTTCTGCTTATGGCCAGTCGGCTTCGGTATGCCATGATCCCATCTCCCTCCATCCCACAAATCAGTCCGTAGTCTCTCGGAGAATTAAAAGCCTCACCTCCTCGATACTGCATGTCACTAATTGCCCTTGAGAAGGTGGTGGTGAGCTGCATTCTTGGAGCCACAGCATTCCATGGAGGGTAGGGACTCCCACAATGCCCTGAGGGAGGGAATTCCAGGATGTTGACCCAGTGACAGTGAAAGAACGGCAGTACATTTCCGAGTCAGGGTGGTGAGTGGTTGGGAGAGGCCCTTACAGGGGTTCCCATGTATCTGCTGCCCTTGCCCTTCAAGGTGGTATAGGATGTTGTTTTGAACAATGACATCAAACGGATTTTGGAAAGTTGATTTATTTATCTGGAAGCTGGAGAAACTCCATGGCCCTGGTGACGGGACATTAAGATTGGTTAGACCTCCATACCCCGAGAACCATCCCTGACTCACTATCCCTTCCTCACTTCAGGGCCTGAGTGGATCATGCCTCTGTCCCACCTCCTCGAATCACCATCCCCAACAACAAAACATGAAACTGTAACTGCTTCTGAGCTAGTGGTAATCAATACTGCCTCTTTCCTCTCATGCCTCTTCAACTCGTAACCCCTGAGAACTGTCCTGATGGAAACATTCTTTTTTCCAGCAATGCTCAAGATCTGTCCAACACAATGACTTAATCTGGTGTTTGTAATGGGATCAGGGTCACAAAAGACCAGGAGCATCAACCCAGAGCAATCTCCTGCCAATCTGTGGTTTGCCACTCCTGCTCCTTCCTGTTGCTGACATCCCTAACATCCCTAACCACGGTGGCCCAGTGGTTAGCACTGCTGCCTCACAGCGCCAGAGACCCAGGTTCAATTCCCGACTCAGGCGACTGACTGTGTGGAGTTTGCACGTTCTCCCCGTGTCTGCGTGGGTTTCCTCCGGGTGCTCCGGTTTCCTCCCACAGTCCAAAGATGTGCAGGTCAGGTGAATTGGCCATACTAAATTGCCCGTAGTGTTAGGTAAGGGGTAAATGTAGGGGTATGGGTGGGTTGCGCTTCGGCGGGTCGGTGTGGACTTGTTGGGCCGAAGGGCCTATTTCCACACTGTAATGTAATCTAATCTAATCCAGGCACAGGGTGGTGGAGAGTCTTGAACAAGATGTAAGTTCCTGCTGACCTAAGCCTCACCTTTATTTTAAAGCTTTCAGAAGCTGAAACGAAACAATCAGTTCCCCCATGACTGCTCAATCACCAGGAACCCGGCTCTTTGAAATTTATTCCATGCTCCTCCTGTGATTGTTCTTCAAAAGCCCGTCTTTTCATTTTGACCATGGTTTTGATCATTCAGCTTGTATTAATTTTTGTCCTGTCTCCCCTTGAGCATTTTTCCTTTGTAAAGCCCTCCTGAGATTATCTTCTGTTTGAGCTGAGCAGCACAGTGATCGTTCCTGCTGCTGTCCAAAACTTTTTCGTTGAAAATTGCCAGAGAAACAATAACATGGAAAGAGACAGATGGGCCAGCAGAGATTAACTCTGATGACTCATTCACAGTTTTGATCTGGGACTGAGTCTTCCCACACTGTTTGTAACACAGGGACAGATCTTTCAGGCATGGGTTAATGTGGGAAACACCTTCAGTGCAACATTTCTTGTAGGAGAAAGTGAGGACTGCAGATGCTGGAGATCAGAGTCGAAGAGTGTGTTGCTGGGAAAGCACAGCAGGTCAGTCTGTGTTCGAGGAGCAGGAGAGTCGACATTTAAAGCATAAGCACTTCATCAGGAATGAGCTTATGCTCGAAACGTCGACTCTCCTGCTCCTCAGATGCTGCCTGACCAGTTGTGCTTTTCCAACACCACACTCTTCAATATTCTTTGTATCCTTGCTTCGGAATCTCCCCTCCTGTCCTCTGAAAATCCTTTATAGCTATCTTGGATAACTCCACTTCTGGTTTCTTGTACATCCTCGTTTTTAATGATGGGTACAGTCATTTAAAAAGCTTTAAGTTCTGTAATTACTTCCCTAAACCTCTCTGCCCCTTTAAGACACTCTTTGAGACCAACTCCTTTGACTAGGCCTTTGGTGTCAGCCACACTGGGGATTCTCCTTCGGAGGCCTGATGTCAAATTTTCGTTGATAGATGTTGATTAAGCCGTCTCAGGAGATTTCGCAGTGTTAAAGGTGCTACAAAAACGCACGCTGTTGTTAACCACAGTGGCTCAGTGGTTAGCACCACTGCCTCACAGCACCAGGGACCTGGGTTCGATTCCAATCTCGGCTGACTGTCTGTGTGGAGTTTGCACATTCTCCCCGTGCCTGCGTGGGTTTCCTCCAGATACCCCGGTTTCTTCCCACAATCCAAAGACGTGCAGGTTAGATGAATTGGCCATACTAAATTGCCCATAGTGTCCAGTACTATGTCAGTTAGGTGCATTAGTCAGGGATAGGTATAGGATAATAGGGTAGGGGAAAGGGTCTGGTGGATTACTCTTCGGAGGGTCGGTTGGACGTGTTGGGCCAAAGGGCCTGTTTCCACACTGTAGGGATTCTATGATTCTAACTATTCAGAATACCTGTGACAAATCAACATCTCTGCTCTGTGGCACTGTGCCCTCTAGGAGCAGTTAACCATCTCCTGCAACACTGCCCATTAGGGTTACCATGGTTACACTATAAATCAAATGGCATGGGGGATACGTTCAGACATGGCACTGTGTGCTGTCTGAGTCAGTGCTGGCACTTACTCAACCTTCCAGTGGGACTGAAGGGAGAAACATGGAACAGGCAGTGAGCTTTAAACAAAGAATGCAACTCCAAACCAGTCCAAAGGTATACAGTGTATGTGGGTAGGCCATGAGAAATTGCCCATGGTGTCCAGGGATGTAGAGGTGAGGTTGATTAGCCAGGGGAACTGCAGGGTTACGGGGTGGGGGTTGACTCTGGGTGGGATGCTCTTTGGAGGGTGTGGACCGAATGGCCTGCTTCCACACTGCAGGGATTCTATAATTCTATGAATGGCTGGCTGCCTCAGGTAGCCTGTCCCCAATCCCACCCCTGCCTCCCCACCCACCCCGCAAGGTTAGTGGGACGCATCCTCCGTCTTACCTGGTCGGCTCGTCAAAGAACATGACAGGGGGATTGTTGACAAGTTCCAGGGCGATGGCCAGCCGCTTGCGCTGTCCACCAGACAGAGAGAGAGTCCGCGTGTCTGAGCAGTCGAGGAGACCCAGGGCTGTCAGGATTTCATTTACCTTGAAACAGGGGGCAAAGCGTTAGAAGCAGGCAGCAGTGGTGACAGGATCATACAAAAACACGCCATTCAGCCCATCAGAACTGTGCCAATTAGCTTCACTCCCATTAAACATCACCTCCTGAGCCTCACTGACTCGTGGGCAGACTCATTGTCATTTTTATTGTAAGCTCATTCTTTTACTGTTACTACACTAACAACCGAAAGATTGTGAGTGGGCACAAGACTGAGAGTACAACCATTCCCATCTTGTGTAACAGACTATGAGGACTTTGGAGGAATCCTGAGCTATCGACAGAATTCCTCAACATAGACAAACCTGTTTTGTCAATCTATAATTCGAACCCTCACCTGAGTATGAGCTGTATCTAAGAGTCTCCCCCAGTCTGTCATCAGAACAGAAACCTCCTGCTATGGCTCACCAAAGGCTGCCTGACTACATGGAAAATTAGGAGATTTCCTAATTACCCTCCTGAGTGATTCTTTAAGTGCTATTTATTGATGTTGTGCTTTTTTTCTGTAAGTACCCCAAAGCTTTGATGTTAAAATGTGTGCTCAAACCTCTCTGAGAACTGACCTCTCCTAAACTCCGTAAATCCGCCCGGTAAACTCGGACAGCCCTCTGAGACCTCCAACTCTTGCACACCCTCTATCGATCACTCACTGTCGCCAGGCGTGCATTCAGTGACCTATGCCCTTAGCTCTGAAATTCCGACACCTCTCTCTCTTGCTTTAACAATACCTCTTAAACTACCACTTTGACCAAGCTTTTCTTCACCAGCCCTCATGCCACGTAAGAAAATGAGAAACAGGAGCAGGAGTAGTCCATCTGGGCCATTGAGGCTGCTCCACTATTAAATAAGATCATGGCTGATGTTTTCATGGACTCAGCTCCATTTACCCACCCATTCACCATAACCCTTAATTCCTTTACTGTTGAAAAATCTATCTAACTTTGCCTTAAAAACATTCAACGAGGAAGCCTCAACTGCATGACTGGGTAGGGAATTCCACAGATTCACAACCCTTTGGGTGAACCTGAATCTGCTCTTCCTTATTTTGAAGCTACGCCCTCTAATTCGAGTTTCACCTGCCAGAGAAACAACCTCCCTGCTTCTCTCTTATCTATTCTCTTCATAATTCTATATGCGTCGATAAGATTCCTTCTCATTCTTCTACATTCTACTGAGTATACCCACCATTTCTTTACACCAGTGTCTTTTCTTCAACTTCACAAAATTCCTATGAAGCCCCTTTGGACATCCTATTATTGTTAAAGATGCTATGAAAATGAATTTTTCTGAGAATATTGCTTTGCACTTTTACAGCAACAAAGACCAAATCTTCATCCTCACAGTAGGATCACAGTAACCTTGCAGGTCACTATAGGCACTGGGCAATACAAAACGCAAGAGAGTGAAAAGGAATTGGTTTACAATTCCTCTTCTGAGATTTCTAGACAATATAAAAGCAGCTGAAATATTATGCCAACATTGGCTTTCATGAGTGGGAATGTGTCATTATCAGGAATATAGGCCAATGTAATATTCCTTTTTTGTTGGGTGCATCCAGTTTAGAACAGCATAACATGGAAAGAGGCCATTCATCCCATTGAAGCTGTGCTAGAGCTATCTAATGGATCACATTTCCCTAGTATTTAATCTGATTATCTTTTGGAAATTCTTAATAAATTGATAAATTAACGATTAATGAATTGAAAAATTAATAAATTGACTGGAATCTTCTTGTGATATGGTGCAGTTCAGATCAAAAAACTTATTCATTGCACATAAAGAATCTCATTTTACCCTTTTACCCTAAAAGAAAAATTGTACTTCTTCACTTTATTTCTGTGGTCACTGTAAAATACTATTAGCACACTACACTGATGTCGTGAAATAGTCCCATTAATTGGATTTTGTAATTAACACACTTCTGATCATTGCTCAAAGTCAGAAGTCACACGGCACCAAGTTATATTCCAACAAATTGATGTGAAATCTCAAGCTTTCCTGAGCATAGTCCCTTCATCAGGTGAAGTCAGCAGCGCTGATTTCAAATACAGCTGTTGGACTATAACCAGGCGTTGTGTGACTTCTGACTTTGTCCACCCCAATCCAACATCGGCACCTCCATATCCTGATTATTGCTGATTACACAAGTGTACACTTCCAATATTAAGACGATTTTTGAAACTTAAAAGAAAGCTTGTTTTGTTCAACATTATTAATGTGACCTAATATATGGGTCCATTAAAATGGTCTCATTAATTGATGTTTGTAACTATATTTAGAAGAAACGTTGTCCCTTGGTGTCAGCAAGCGCAGCTGGATATTATTATAAATGGGTGTCCCCTGGGTACGCATCTTCCTGTCAGTGGAAATGGTTTCCCGTTATTTATCCTATCCCTGGGTGGCTGGTTTGGAATGCAGAGTGATGTCATAGCGGCTCAGTTCACAAGCAAGGTCCCACCTTCTCAGTCTCTCGCCTTGCCTGAGGTGTGGTGAGCCTCAGGTTAAACATCTCCAGTTGTCTCCATCTAGTGACAGAGCAGCCGTATAGTCCTCTGGAACTCTGACTGCTCTGTCGTTATGGCAACTCCGACTACTCCATCCAGGATTTTGAACACCTCTGTACAATCTCCCTTTCGCCCCTCTTTCCTCAGGAACCAACAATGCTAGTCACTCGATGTGACTGAACTCCTGCATCCCTGCTCCAATTCAGGTCTAAGATTTTGACAACCTCTCTAAAATGCAGTGTCCAGGTCTGAACACAATGCTGCAGGAAGGTTTCAATATGTGCTCACATCACACTGAGCTCTCTCACAGGAGCACTAATTAATAAAAGACATTGTCATCCAAAACATTACCAACTGCTTCAGGGACTCAGAATAGGACTGGAAAATTGCTGCAGCATTATTAGACAGTAACAATCCAGGTTAGAAGCTCCTCTGACATTTAGCAGGTCTATTTTGGTGAAAATACATTTGCGCATTTCTTGAATTCAATTTTCCAATCCATTATTCAGAGATGTGTGCAAACAGCTTCACTACTGGTGTGATCAAACTAACCTGAGGCCAAGTCTATTTCAAATTAAATTACCAAAAGGAGTTGATGACTCACCAGTTCCTTTTTAACTTCTAATCTCTCCTTCAGCTTGAGGTGCACCGATACCTATAAAAAAATAAGAATAAATTCAATAGAAAAGGACGTGATTGCAATGGAAGGGCTGCAGAGGAAGTTCACCAGGGTGTTGCCTTGGGATGGAGCATGTCAGTGACAGAGACACGCTGGATTATCTCAGGTTATGGAGTCACAGAGATGTACAGCACAGAAGCAGACCCTTCAGTCCAACTCATCCATGTCAACCTACTTTCTAAATTAATCAAGTCCCATCTGCCAGCATTTGGCCCATACCCCTCTCAACCCTTCCCAGTCATGTCCCCACCCATTGAACATAGAATGCTACAGCGCAGTACAGGCCCTTTGGCACTCGATGTTGCGCCGACGTAGACTATCCATCCTACACTATTCCATTTTCATCCACATCCTTTCTATAATGTGGTGACCAGAACTGTACGCAATACTCCAGATGCCTTTTAAATGTTGCAATTGTACCAGCCTCCACCACTTCCTCTCGCAGCTCATTACATTACAATGATCATTTAAATGCCCTTAAAGTTGGTGAATCTATTACTGTTGCAGACAGGGCATTCCATGCCCCCTACTACTCTCTGAGTAAAGAAACTACCTCTGACATCTGTCCTATATCTATCACCCCTCAATTTAAAGCTATGTCCCCTCGTGCTAGCTATTGCCATCTGAGAAAAAAGGGTCTCATTGTCCACCCTATATAACCCTCTGATTATCTTGTATGTCTCTATTAAGTCACATCTCAACCTTCTTCTCTCTCACAAAAACAGCCTCAGGTCCCTCAGCCTTTCCTTGTAAGACCTTCCCTCCATACCAGGGAATATCCTAGTAAGTCTCCTCTGTACCCTTTCCAAAGCTTCTACATCCTTCCTAAAATGCAGTGACCAGAACTGTACGCAATACTTCAGACGCCTTTTAAATATTGCAATTGTACCAACCTCTACCACTTCATTACGTACACGTACCACCCTCTGCGTAAAAGAAATACTCCTTAGGTTCCTTTTAAAACTTTTGCCTCTCACCTTAAACCTATGCCCTCTAGTTTTGGACTCCCCTACCCTGGGGAAAAGACCTTGGCTATTCACTGTATCCATGCCCCTTATAATTTTATAAACCTTTATAAGGTTATTTCTCAGTTTCTGACACTCCACGGAAAATAGCCTATTCAGCCTCTCCCTATAGCTCAAACCCTCCAACCCTGGCAACTTCCTTATAAATCTTTTCTGAACCCTTTCAAGTTTCACAACATCCTTCCGCAAACAGGTTGTTTTATTTGAAACAGAGAAGGGTGGGTGGGGTGGTGGGGTGGAGGGGGTGGTAGCTAATAGATGTGTATAAGATTATGAGGGACATGGGCAGGATAGATAGAAAGTAACTTTTCCCCGGAATCGAAGGGTCAATAACAAGGAGGTATAATTTAGGTGGAAGACAGGAAGGGACACATTGCATGGGAGAGTAGTTGATGTGACTAACCTGACAACTTTTCAGAAGTACATGGATGAGCACTTGAAATGTCATAACAGCCAAGGCTGGAAAGTGGGACTAGTGTAGATATAGTGTAGCTTTTGCAGTACAGACTTGATGGGTCAAAGGGCCTCTTAGTGGCTCGTTGGTCTCAGAGTTCGATCCTTGCTTACGGGCTTGTCGCACATTGGTATGTGAGAGCTAGTGGGTTCACAATCCCAGGCAAGCCCTGGGTGTTTGCCTTGTCTATTCCAGTTAATATTGAGAAAGTTGAAATCCTCTACTATTAAGTTTGTGAGTGTTTGGAGCTCTTTGCCACAGAGAGCTGTGGGGGCAGAGTCCTCGAGTATAGTTAAGGCCAAGATAGATTCTTAATCAGTTGGGGAATCAAGGGATTCCTTGGGACACGTCAGGGAAGTAGATGTGAGGAAAGTCGGATCATCCCTAGTTACACTGAATATTGGTGCTGGCTCAAGGGACTGATTGTCCCATCCCTGTTCCTATTTCTCACGGTCTTCCATTCTGTCTGATTCTCTGAGAAAGGGAACTACTATACAACGCTTGGGGATCCGACTTTGTTGTTTGAAACTGTTTGTTCGGATCTTGTCTGGTTTCAACAACTATTGTC
The DNA here is from genome assembly GCF_004010195.1 of Chiloscyllium plagiosum. NCBI lineage: Eukaryota > Metazoa > Chordata > Chondrichthyes > Orectolobiformes > Hemiscylliidae > Chiloscyllium > Chiloscyllium plagiosum. The sequence goes on along the minus strand of NC_057744.1, from coordinate 6,775,917 downwards.
CCAATCAACAAATTGCAATTTCCAGAAAGTGAAGAATTGAATCAATTCCACAGATTTTGTAAGCAGGTCATTCACTCAGAAGAAGACAACATTGAGGAATATTAAACAAAGACATGCACGAGAATTCTTAGAGGCCTGGCATTCTAACCAGAACTCTATCAATAAACACATCGATTTAGATCCCATCCACCTTCCCTTGAAGAAACACTGGAAATGACATCACCCACCTTAAGAAACCAAGACCTATAAATAGAGAGGCAGGACACACCACCAGCAATTCACCAGGGATTCTCAGTGATGATGTTACCTTGTCATGGTGACAAAACGTCTGAAAACAAACCTTCCAGCTCAGCGAGCAAATTCACATCCATTGAGGAACATGTCGATTTGTTGTCAAGGGTGATTTCACTTCCCGGTGAGTTATGCGGTGATCATTTGCATTGAATTCTGTCCTTACTGGTCCAGTCTCTGGAGGTTTAGACACTGGAGTTACCAGAGCTGAACTGTAACTGAGGATATCTTCAGAGAAAGTGTCAGCTCTTGATAATGTCATTTATATGAGAAGCTAGGTTCTTAATGAGGGGAAGATGGTCACATGGGGTTAATGGAATCCAGAGGGGCCCATCAATACTCTGAAGACGCAGGTCCAAACCCCTCCAACAGCAGATGGTGGAATTTGCAGATGGCGTCTACTCTACACTAGAGAAACCACATGCAGCCTGGGTGACCGCTCTGCGCAACACTCCTGGTCCGTGTGCGAGCAGGACCCTGACCTTCCCGTAGCCGGTCATTTTAACACAGCGTCCTGCTCGCATACCCACATGTCTGTCCTCGGCATGCTGCAGTGTCCCAGTGAGTCACAGCACAAACTGGAGAAACAACATCTCACCTTCAGACCGGCTCCTTACAGCCTTCTGGACTTAATATTGAGTTCAACACCTTCAATGGGACCAACTCCCATTTCTTCCCTTTGTTTCAGCTTTCCTTGATACATTCTCTGTCACCGTGTCCTCTCCACCATCTTGCGTCACACCCCACCCCACCTCAGTGGGACTGTCTGTTCAGTCCTGAAGAAGGGTTAAACCCAAAACGTCGACTTCTCCACCTTCTGATGCTGCCTGGCTTGCTGTGTTCTTCCAGCCTCCTGCCTGTCTATGTTGGATTCCAGCATCTGCAGTTCTGCTGTCTCTTTCCATTCTGGCAGTTAGACACACCATTGTTCTGCCATTTTCACATTGTAGTCACTTAATCAGAACTATCAACATCCTCTCTCCCTCAACACTTCCCCCCCTCCCCCACCCCGCTCCACCCCCCACATCCCTGATACTATTGTACCAATGCTGCCCCCTGCACACTCCATTTCAGCCCTGATGAAGAGTCATCTAGATTCGGAACATTAGCTTGCTCTCTCTCCACAGATGCTGCATGACCCGCTGTGATCTCCAGCATTTTTTATTTTCTGAAATCTCTTTGCAAAGCCTCTTAGCGCAAGGGCAATTCTGGAAGGTTGACAAACAATGGCCTTGCCAGTGACACACACATCCCATAAGAAGAACAAAAGAAAAATAAGGCAAAGGGATAAACCATAAATGGACTGAAACAATAGATAAATTAGATTAAACAAGCATAAGTCTAAAATATTTACTCATGAGTCTAGCAGGAGAATGTTTGTGACCTGTGGTTAGAATGTGGGACATATTACCAAAGGAGGCGGATGAAGCAATTCGATAAGATACTTTGAGAAAACTAAACCTGTAGAATTTCAGCTACAGATCACAATACAGGCCAAAACATAGAATTTTTTTTAAGGGAGAGCTAGATATAGTTCATACAATCCCTACAGTGCATGTAGAGGCCATTCAGCTCATCATGTCTGCACTGACCCTCTGAAAAGCATCCCACCCAGACCCATCACATCTCTGCGTTTCCTATGGCCAATCCACCTAACCTGCACATCTTTGGACCGTGGGAGGAAACCAGAGCACCCGAGGTAACCCACACAGACATAGGGAGCATGTGCAAACTCCACAGAGTTGGAACAAGGTTGCAATAAAACTTGGGTCCCTGGCGCTGTGAGGCAGCAGTGCTAACCCACTGAGACATCATGCCACCTTAGTAGCTAGGTCTAAAGGGAACAAAGGGTCTGGAGAGAAAGCAGGAACTGGGTACTGATTTGGATGGTCAGCCATGATGATATTGAATGGTGGAACAGGCACGAAGGGCTGAATGGCCTACTCCCCCACTCTGAGTTTCTATATTTCTCTGAGGAAAATCAGGTGGGTGATTTGCAATATGGAAATCAGATTACTGGCTTTGTTCTTTAAATCGGAATTAAACAAAAGCACTGGCATTTAAAACTCTCTGCTGCTATGTATGGCAGCGCACATTAGAAAAATCATCTCAGCTCTAGCCATTTCAGTCTGTCAGAGAACAGACACCACATGAGGTACAGGCAGTGATTTTTTTTTTCTCTCTGCTTTTTTAAGAAGTAACCAGAACTCCTTTAATTCAATTGCAGCTTCATCCAATGCAATTATTCAGTGGTCAATCACTTCTACCTTTGTTTCTTTCATCAATAATCTGTGTTCTCTCACATCAGAACACTTGGGTTTTCTTACGCTGGCATTTCCAAAGCTCCTGACAATGTCAATTGATTTCCTTCAGCTGAGAAAGTTCTGGAATCCAACATAGTAATAGCTGAGATGTGATAGTGTGCATGAGATGGAAAAGATGGATTGAAAAGATTTAATGAAGAAGGCTAATGGGTTTGCTGTCCTTCATTAGGCGAGGAATTAAACATAGAAGTAAAATTTCCGTTACACAGGGCGAGGTGTTACACATTGGGTGAGGCCACATCTTGAAAACCTTGTGCTGTTTTGATCTCCATGTTTAAGGAAGGATGACAATGTGTGGAGGAGGTTTATTAGACTGTTACAGAAACAGAAATTGCTGGAAAAGCTCAGCAGGTCTGGCAGCATCTGTGAAGAGAAATCAGAGTTAAAGGGTCACCAGACCCGAAATGTTAACTTTGACTTCTCTCCATAGATGCTGCCAAACCTGCTGGGCTTTTCCAGCAACTTCTGATTTTGTTTCTGATTCACAGCATCCGCAGTTCTTTCGGTTTTTATTTACTAGACTGACACCTGGAATGAGTGGGTTGTCCGATGAGGAAATTTGGCCAGGCTGAGCTTGCTTCATTGGCAGTTAGAAGAGTGAGGGATGCCTTGAGTGAAGTATGTTAGACCCAGAATTAGGAGTTCAAATGTAAGGGGTCACCTTGAATTAAACTGAACCAGCTTTATTGTCATGTATAATGAAGTGAAAAGATTATAAATTGCCACTGACAGCACCCTGTTAGATACAAAGATACCCGGGTACAATCCTTGGTTACAGAATAGAGAAATGAAGAAAAACAGTTACATTACAGCCAAACACAGTATGACCAGAGATCACCAGCAACAAATAATTGCTATTTTTTGGAGTTGGTTGAGGGAGGAATGTTGACCAAGATGGAGAGTCCATGCAGCGAAATACATCCTTCAACCTCCCCAGAGCAAGCAGACTGGACCCAGTCTCTGAGAGAAAGTGAAAACTGCAGATACGAGAGTGTGGTGCATGTGTGTGTGTGTTGGGGGTGTGTGGTGATGGGGAGGGGACTGAGAGATAAATAAGAGGCACTTCATCTTCCACCTTAGGACCCTCCAACCACACAGCATCAACATCAACTTCACCAGTTTCCTCATCTCCCCTCACCCCCGCCCGCGCCCACCGCATTCCTGATGAAGGGCTTATGCCCGAAACATTGACTCTATTGCTCCGCGGATGCTGCCTGACTGGCTGTGCTTTACCAGTGCCACACTCCTTGGTTCTGAGATTATGGCACCAATTTCAAAATGCAACCAGTGTGAGCTGAGAATACACACCAACGCCCATCATTTTTAGCCTCAGAAAGGAGGCAGGTCAAACAGAGCAAGTTGACACACGTGCAAAGATGCAGCTTACATGTAGGACATTTGGCTGACCTTGTGCAACTGAACATGAATCATGATGCAGCCCTGTTGCTTGTGAACTATTCAACTTTAAGTGCTTGACGTCCGATCAGGAGTGCAAGAGGATCTGGAGCTCAGGTTTCAACTGGCTTTGTATTTTTTTCCCACCCAGTAGCTCCTTGCTGGAGGATTTACTCGAGTCCCTTTGTGTCCTGCTCAGACTGTGCATTCTTTCCCTTTTAATCTTTGAAAAATTTGTAAAAGCAGGGGTTTCATTTCAACACGCCACTGCTTGTTCTGGTTCACCTTCAAAACTAATTATTCCTGTGAAACTGGCAAACAACGGTGTGAGGAAACAAAACCAGCAGGTGGGTATGCAAGCACGGTAGGCTGAATACTCACACGCTGATCTCTTTCACAAACATTTTCACAGACATCCACTCCCTCTGCCAACACATTCTGTAGCAGCAGTGTGTACCACCTATAATAGGCACTGCAGAAATTTACCAAGGCTCCACAGACAGCATCTTCCGAACCCACGTACACTTCCACCTGACACATGGGAACACCACGCCCTGCAAGTTCCTCTCCAAGGCATTCACCATCTTGATTTGGAAACGTATCACCATTCCTTCACTGCGATTGGATCAAATTCTTTCCCTTAGGGCATTGTGGATCTACCTACACCAAACAGACTGCAGCGGTTCAAGAGGGCAGCTCACCACCACCTTCTCCAGGACAACTCAGGCAATAAATGCTGGCCCAAGCAGCGATGACCAAGTTCCACGTGTGAATAAAAAAGAAGTCCCTACTCATCATGAAGGGCATCAAAAGCCATCAGCCAGCCATAGTTTTAAATGTTGCCCAGTGAACCATTTCCCAGATCAGCCAACCAAGGAGTGCACAATGACACAGTCAGTGTCACAATGGCTTCAACATTTCCTCAAAACCTAACATTGCAACCACAAACCACAGAGAGGTTCTTCATCGTAATGGGTTGGATGCTTTCTTTTCAAACCCAAAGGTTTGGGAATAAATCCCATCCAGGCAGGTACCATACAAGTCATTGTGTTGGCTTCAAGTATCTGGGCGAAATAAATTGCTCAAATGTGGGTGTATTTCTACAGCACATAACCATTCCTATTTATGTACAAGCACACAAGAAAGATCAACATGATTGCTGCCGATATGATAGGTTACCCATTACACTCCTTTGTGAGGAATATAGCAGAGAGCCTGCTATCACCAGTTTCCCACTGATACTGAAGATAAAAATGGACCTCCCAGCATTGATTGTTCCCACTAATTAATAATTCCCATTGGTGTAGGTCCTCTCTCCAATTAGAGATTGCTCCTCTGCCAACATATCAAATTTAAAATGCTCATCCTGTGGTTCAAATCCCTTGCTGAGGCATGCCTCACTATCCCTGTATATTTCTGCAGACTCACTACCTTCCCAGAGCTCTGAATTGTAGCCCTACCTTCTTGTCGGATTCATTCATTTCACTATCAGTGGCCAGGCCTTCAGCAATCTCAATCCAAAGCTCTGGAATTCCCTCTCTAAACCTCTACAACTCTCTCCCTTTTACGGAGTTCCTTCAAACCTATAAATTCATCACAGCTTTCGGTCACCCATCCAATTGTTTCCTTCCCTTGGCCCAGCGTCAATTCTTTTATCCACTTTGTTTCTGTCGAGCGCTCTGGTACACTAGGAATGCTACATAAACGCCAAGTTGCTGTTGCTGCAGGTCAGAAGGGAAATGGCATGTCTTGGCTGAACACATACCATCATGGCTTCCAATACGGTCAGGTGTGGAAGGAGCATGTCATCTTGCATGATGTAACAGGACATCTTCCTGAAAGTTCGCAGGTCCCGAGGTTGTCCATTCACCAGGATTTGCCCTTTCATTCCAGTTTTCCTACAAGGAAAAGGAAGGAATTTTTTTTAAACTGGTAATTCTCATTAAAATTTTCGAACAGAAAAAAGACCATTCAGCCCAGTAGGTCCATGTTAGACTTTACTTCCCTCCCCAGTCTCCTTCCATTGTAGACCTACCACTATCTTTTTCTCTTCTCTTTCTTTTGTTTGTTGTATATCTTTCTTTCAAAAATTCACACTATTCACCTCGACTACTTTCTATGATAGTAGGATTCGCATTCTAACCATTCCCTCTGTAAAAAGAAATGTTTTTTTCCTGAATTTCTGTCTGGATTTATTAGTGACTATCTTGCCCTTTTGGTTGCTCGATCGGCGGCTGAATGGTTGCAGTGTCAGACCAACTCCAGGGGTGGGGGCTCTAGTAATAGCAGGGGGGACCCAGCTGCAGAATTCCTGTCCTCATTTCCAGAATTTCAGGATAGGGCTGGGGTTGGGCATGGATCACACAGGCCGTTTCAAACAGACCTTATTTTTTACTGCCCCTCGACCCAAAGTCAAAATAGATGGAGAAATGCAAATGCTCGTGAAAAGTGGATGAAATCTATGAAGTTATTTAAATCTCCAGCTCTTTAAACGTGAAAAAAAGCCTTCATCTGGCAGTGACAGTAAAAATAAAAGACACACATCATGAGAGTTCAGTAATGGAGAGGCCATCCGGTTTAGCCTCAGAAAAATGAATTACCATTTATTGCCATGATTTCGATAACAGACATTTGCCAAGATTTGCTTTTACAACTGAGTCCATTATGAATGATTGACTGAGCTCTAAAATACTTCCCAACAAAGTGGCTATGTTCAAATTTTGATTGACACAATAGACTGTATTTAATGGATTAGTTGCCTTTCATACTGTAATAATTGGAATGAGGTGGGCCAGATCTTACTGACTATGAGATCATTGATTGGGGGGTTGTGAACCTGGGCCAATCATAGACCCCTGGCTGACAGATATAAACAGGACCCGTAACCGGAAGGTGGGTAGGGGCGGGCTGCCTTAGAGTGGTCGGAAGGTGGGAGGGGCGGGGGCTTGCTGGGTCTGTATTGTCTGCACTTTTGTATGTAACGGTATTGTCTAATGTACAAATGTCATTGTCACTGTCTTGTCATATGTGGAACTGGGATTTGAGGTTTGTCCTCCTCTCCCTGTAAAATGGTTGAACGGTAGGGTTCGGGGCCTAGCTTTACTGCTCCTCTCCCTTGTAAAACTGCTGTCTTTTGTGTACAGCTGTCAATGTTTTTTGTAAACTGTTTTGTAATTTGTTTAATAAAATAAAAAAAAATAAAAAATAAACAGGACCCGCAAGGGCAGTGTTTGTCACTGGCCACCCGGGTGTTTTCCTATCTTCCTGGTAGTGGAAATTGAATAAAGATTGGTGCACTTTGTGTCTTCCACTGTGTCTCACACCTGCACACACACACCATGGGTTCTGGGGATAAAATAAGCGCTAAAAAAAAGAAAAATAAAATAAAAAGAAAAAAATAAAAAAAAATAAAAAAAAATAAACAGGACCCGCAAGGGCAGTGTTTGTCACTGGCCACCCGGGTGTTTTCCTATCTTCCTGGTGGTGGAAATTGAATAAAGATTGGTGCACTTTGTGTCTTTCACTGTGTCTCACACCTGCACACACACACCATGGGAAAAGAAAAAAAAAAGAAAGAAAAAAGATTAAAAAAAACAGGACCCGCGGGAGCCTGTGCCCCACAACCTGAGCCGCCTCCGAAATTTTAATTTTGTTTCGTTTAGGGAAATAAAAAGAAGAGCCCTGTACAGACTGCTGCTGCACACCGTCCACCTCTTCTGAAAAAAAAAAAAAAATGAGTATCCCCTGGAGTTGTTCAGGGAGAGGTGGGCACCGCAGAGAGTGGAGTGCATCATTTCTCCCTCCAACTCTATTTTGATTTAGTCCCTACCCACCCCTTCACTGTTTTGATCACACAGCACTGCCCTCTGATGTGAAGGGCAGTGCTTGTCACTGGCCACCCGGGTGTTTTCCTATCTTCCTGGTGGTGGAAATTGAATAAAGATTCGTGCACTTAAAGGAAAAAAAAAGAAAAGAAAAAGAAATAAACAGGGGATTTACGTTAGGGCCCGGGTGTCCTTCTGCACTAGCTTTATTATCTAGGCCAAGTCCTGCTTTTTCCCCAGTTCCCCTCACACCGATACTAACCAAAACAATCCACAGCTTCCTTAAATGCCTAATTGAATCTGCTACCTCTACATTTCCAGGCAGTGCATTTCATGTCGTAACAACTCACTGTGTGAAGAAGTCTTCTCTCACATCATCCTTGCTTTATTTGCACCTCACTTTGAATCTTTTACATTCACAACCAGAAACAGCTTCACACTAGTCCAAAGATGTGCAGGTTAGGTGATTTGGTTATGCTAAATTGCCCATAGTGTTAGGGCATGTGCAGGCTAGGTGGATTACCTATGGAAATATAGGTTTAGGCATAGAGAAGAGGGCCAAGTCTGGGTGGGATGCTCTTTGAAGGGTCAATGTGGGCTTGATGGGCTGAATGGCCTGCCTACACACAGTAGGGATTCTATGCTTCTATCTTCTCTGTCTGGCCTCCTCATAATTTTGAAAACCTCAATCAGATGTCCTCTCATCCTTCTTCTCTTTGAGAGAATCTAGAACTATAGGCCACTGTTTCAAAGCAAGGAGTCACCCTTTAAAACAGAGATTAGGTACTGGTTTTCCTTACACAAAGTTGTGAATGCTTAGAACTCTTTCTGAAAGCAAGCAAGTATGTGAAAGGTTACAGTGTAGGATGGCATGCCAATTTGACAGCATAATCAAATCAACTATGTTCTTATTCAATGGTGATGCAGGCTCAAGGGGCTGGAGAGGCCTACTCCTGCTCCTTGTTCTTTTGCACTACAGAAAAAGACTGAAAGTGCAACTAGTGATCTTTTAAGTGGGATATGTAGGTTTCTAAGTTTCTTAAAAGTTTTTTCTACTTTGCTTCTGAGTTTTACTTATAGATTGCCTCATACAAGTTTGGTTTTGTATATTTGCAGTTTCAAAAAGACTAAAAAGAGATTCCTGTTTATATTTGATTTTTACCACAACTGGTTTCTTAGACCAGGCTATCCCTTCACAGCTAAGGGATGTTTTGAGATGATTGACTACTCAACCAAGAGGCATTTGAAATAATTTACTTTAAGTTTTTCTTTTATGTAAATTTCAACTCAACAAGGGTGAACAATTTGACTAACTTAGTCATCCAGGTTAAAATTTAAGGGAATTTACCAGTAGAAATATTTAACAATGAGGCTTTGTTTGCAAAGCATAGCAGATAAATAAATTATTATTTGTTAACACCTCCCACAAAATAAATGACATGTATTGTAATACGTTAGGCTCAGTCTGTTCACGTGACCTTGGTGAAAATCACATCAAAGATAGTGGTAACCAGTTTGTTTGGCAGTTCAACTAATTTTGATAATACACTCTCTACACCACATGATACAACTTTCATAGACAACCCTTTATGCAGGATCTTCTTGAAATTTTTTAGATATCTAATAGGTCTTCCTGATGCACTGCACCAATTTTTGTATGTGAAAAATTGGATTTGTCAAATAAGCATGTTATTTTATGAAATGGTATTTGGTATCCACTGTAGCCTCTATTTGTTGGAAATGCTCATTTATCCCTCTATAACTTTGCATTCTCTCACTTACCATAAACATTAGATTTGCCAGTTAATAAATCTCTAGATTTGACTTCCCACTTTTGTGAACCAGGAATTGTAAAACATCAGAACCTGTAAGGATTCAAAAACAGAAACTGCTGGATAATCTCAACAGATCTGACAGCATCTGTGGAGAGAAATCAGAGTTAATGTTTCGGGCCCAGTGTTCCTTATTTAGAACTGATGATAACTTGGAAAACCTGTAAGTGATTAAATCTTGACCATTGGTGATAAGAAGCAAGGGAAGGGTTGGCATGTTAAATTAAGTACACAATTAGGATTCAGGGGATAACAGACAGCCACCTCCCTGCAACCGCAGATTGCGGTGGTTCACGGGCTCCCAGCCCAACTGCTTGTTCTGTGGCGCTGTGGAGTCCGTGGGCCACGTGTATATTGGGTGTGGGCGTTTGCACTCCCTTTTTGATTTTCTTAAAAACCTTCTCCTCTGTTTTTGGCTGCACTTCAGTCCCACGCTCCTGATCTTTGGGCACCCGGTACGGAGGAAGGAGGGCAGGTCTGAAGACCTCCTCGTGGGTCTGCTCCTGGGCCTGGCCAAACTGGCCATCAACAGGTCCAGGCAGCGGGCCGTGGAGGGGGTCGTTAGGGCCGACTGCCTGCCCCTCTTCCGCGGTTATGTTAGAGCCCGGGTGTCCTTGGAGAAGGAGCACGCGGTGTCCACCAACACCCTGGAGTTGTTCAGGGAGAGGTGGGCGCCGCAGGGAGTGGAGTGCATCATTTCTCCCTCCAACTCTATTTTGATTTAGTCCCCACCCTCCCC
>NC_057744.1:6759787-6765466 GCF_004010195.1 Chiloscyllium plagiosum | reverse complement strand
AGGGCAGTGTTTGTCACTGGCCACTCGGGTGTTTTCCTATCTTCTTCCTGGTGGAATTTGAATAAAGATTGGTGCACTTTGTGTCTTTCACTGTGTCTCACACCTGCACACACACACCATGGTGGTGGGGAAAAAATAATAAACAGGACCCGCGGGAGCCTGTGCCCCACAACCTGAGCCACCTCCGAAATTTTAATTTTGTTTCTTTCAAGGAAGTGAAAAGGAAAGCCCTGTATAGACTGCTGCTGCACACCGTCCACCTCTTCTCCCTCATCCACCATCCGGACACGCCTTGGCGTGCCCATTTGCCACCGGGCGGTGGGGATCCCCAGTGGAGGGCTCTCTACGCGGGTGTTTTCCTATCGTCTGGGAGGTGGAAATTGAATAAAGATTGGTGCACTTTGTGTCTTCCACTGTGTCTCACACCTGCACACACACACCATGGGTGCTGGGGATAAAATAAGCACTACCGCACTTAGGTGGTAGTGTGGGGGTTAAAAAAGAAAGGGAAAAAAAAGAAGAACAGAAAAAAAATTTAAAAAAATAAAATAAAATAAAATAAAAGAAAATAAAAATAAAAATAAACAGGAGTCCAGGGTCCTCTTGTGGTTCCGAGGTACCTCTGAACCAAAGGTTCAAGTCCCACCTGCTCCAGAGGTGTGTAATTACATCTCTGACCAGGTTGATGAGAAAAATAGGATAAACAGGAGTCTCAGAGCGTCTCCTCATTCCAGATGCTGGTTCTGAACTGGCTGGTCAGAGCCCCTGTACTGTGCAGATGCAAATAAAGAGTGACTTGGTGAAGGGATACTGGCCTCCATGGAGTTATTTCACATATAGTTACTGAATATAAGTTCATTTATTTTTATAATAGATTGAAGATGGGGTAAGTTTGAACTCTGAATAGATTATAAAAGATTTTCATTGTTTCAAGTATGTATGGTCAGAGATCTCTTAGATTGCTAGAAGCCATTTTTTCATCTTCACATGGTTTCTGAGTTCTGCACCTAATGGATTCAGGATGAATGGCTGCAAAGGTGGTATAAGGGGCAGAGAGATTGCATGGGAATATGAGGTGGCATGAAGTGGCATTGGGCATGAAATAGTAAGGAGGTAACATGGGGCGGTAAGGACTTGTCAGCCTAACATCTTTTTTTTATAGAACAGGAATTAAGCCTTAGGGAACCAAGGAGGGTCTCCCAACATGACTGCTGTCCCCAAGTTAAGATATCTTAAGAATCATAAAATCTCTACAGTGCAGAAAGAGGCCATTCAGTCCACTCAGTCTGCACTGCCCCTCTGAAGAGGACCAACCCACCCAGACCCACCCAACCCCACATGGGTTATTTCCCCATGGCTTAATCCACCCAACCTGCACAACCCTGGACATTACAGGACAATTTACCATGGCTAATCTATCTAACCTTAGACTGTGGGAGGGAACCAGAACTCCAGGCAGAAATCCATGCAGAGGAGGGAGGAACGTGTAAACTCCATCACAGATTGGTCACCTGTGGTTGGAATTGAACCCAGGGTCCTGGAGCTGTGAGGCGTCAGAGCTACCACTGAGACACCATGCCATCCTAATTTGATAATTTTATCTTGGATCTACCTAGGATTTTAAAGGCGTTAAGAAATTTGTGGAGAAAGCAGGAATATGACGTAGAGGTAGAGGATTAACAATAATCATACTGAATGTCATTCCTGAAGAAGGGCTTATGCCCGAAACGTCGATTCTCCTGTTCCTTGGATGCTGCCTGACCTCCTGTGCTTTTCCAGCAACACATTTTTAAGATACTGAATGTCAGAGCAGGCTCAAAGGGATAAATGATCTTCTCCAGCCTCTGGTTTCTGTGTTTATCTCATCTCTGGGATGCGACATAAGCTACCAAGAGAGTTGGAGTTAGTAGGACATATCCTTCCTCCACTTCATTGATATAGGTTTAGCTGTATTGTAAGTGAAGTTTGAAATCACATAGTTTGGACTTGAACAACATGAATTCTATGACTATTAGAAATGGGATCATTTATGATCTACATGACAGTGATACATTTTGCTGCCTTCCCTCAGTTCAAAGAGATTATCTGTGCAAGAATCAATTCTAACAAAAATCTATTACTTTTGTGACTAACCTGTATCCTGCCAGAATGTTCATGAAGGTTGACTTTCCGGCGCCTGAAGGACCCATAATCCCAATTAGCTCTCGACTGCAGAACTTTCCGGATAAGCATTTTAACAGCGTCTTGTATCCTAGGAGACAAAGTCAAACATGTTTGACAAGAGTGAGGTATTTGCTGGACGGATTAGGGTGCTAGCATTTCATTCCTCCATCTCTAGGATGCTGATCTGAACCCAGGCGAGAGAAGAGTTATACTATCCTGTGTGACAAGAACTGGCCAATCTCATACTGGAGACAAGTCACTATGCATCCGTAACACAACACTGCCATTCTTTGGTCATTACATTTCAATATCACTCCAGAGGGCGTACTTTGGGAACCAGAAGAGTCAGACTGGTGAAATGGGTGATATTTTTCCTGAGGTTGAGGGTAAAGCCCATTATTCATGCAGAGTAGAATAGCTATTATGTGGCGGGTACATTTGTGAATAGCAGTGTGCAGCCTTTTTATTTCTGAGTCAGAATGTTGTGGGTTCACATCGTCACCCCCCGACCTACCCCCTCTCCCTGCTCAAAATTTTAGACCAGCACTCTAGCGTAATACTGAGGGAGGGCAGGGTTTTTGGAGATGCTGTGTTTTGAGGCTTGGCTCTGAGAGAACTACAAAGAATTGACAATTCATTCTGACCCTGCCATCACTGCCCACAGCCCATGAACAAATGAAACAAAAATCTTTTCAAAGAACAACTGAGGGGTTCTACCCTTGAGTGCAGCCAATATCTATCCCTCAACTAAACTCAAAATACTGCAGATGCAGAAAATCTGAAATAAGTGCTGGAGAAACTCAGCAGGTCTGGCAGCATCAATGGAATGTTTATGTTTTGAGTCTGATCTGAGTCCCCCTCCTTATGAGTGACATTCACACCAAAAGTCACTTGATGTTTTGATTTATTTCTCAATCACCATCAGTAAAACACAAGTAATGTTATTGTTTGTGGTAACTTGCTGTGCACAATTTGACTCATGTTCATTCCTGATGAAGGGCTTTTGCCCTAAATGTCGATTTTCCTATTCCTCGGATGCTGCCTGACCTGCTGTACTTTTCCAGCACCACTCTAATCGTGACTCTGATCTCCGGCATCTGCAGTTCTCACTTTTGCCTCTTGTTCCCTCCACGGCAACACTGACGACCTTTCAGACATACTTAACGATCTAGAAAGTGCTCAGTGACATTAAGTTTTTGAAAGGTCGGCTTCTGTTTTCCTTTATTAGCATCTCACTCTATTGCCTTGGCATTGGTAACGCTTAAATTTCTTCAAAACAAACTTTGGCCAAAAATTCAGTTTGGAAGGATGTGCTTGACTCCAGTTTACTCAGCCCAATGTAAAGGGTTTTAGTTTAGAAAGGCATTATGTGTTGGTGCAAGCCTGATGGGCTGAAGGGCCTGTTCCTGATCTGTATTGTTCTTTGTTCAGTGCTTCCTGTCAAAGTGCGTAACCTGGGCTCATAACTGAAGTAGCTTCACACACAATTCCGATGCTTTAAGCCATTAATCGACCACAGTGTAAAGGAACACATCCTCTTGGTATCTCCCTTCAATTTCCCCTTCACAACTTGAAGCTTTGCCCACTGTGACAATCATATTGCACATAGGAATGGGCATTATTTGTTCTTACAATCATTTCACCATTGCCAATTTTTGTGCAGCTGTGCTTTAGATTCTTGATGGGTACAGCATCACACAAATAGCTTAGCAGGCAGGTTACTGCTGATGTTTGTACACACCGTGCCACTGTTTCCATGAGTACGAGTCTCTTTACCTCAAGTAATATGATTCTTGTTCGGTTTACCACCAGGAGTCACAGTGTTGTTCTTTTCCTTGTAGAAGTGAGCACATCTCTTCCCTGGTAAAATTCGGTTTTGTTGCAGCAATAAAGACCCTCAAATTTCAAGAGGGCAGTGCACTCTCTCTCCTTTTATAGCCTGTTCACACAGCTCTGTACCACAGTCTGCCAGGCGTTGGGAGAGTGCTTGGAGCAGCTGGATCACTTACAACACTTACAAAGTGAGATTGGTCCTTAGTTACAGGGATCCTTTCAGGAGTTGCCACCTGTTTAGTTTGGTCAATTTGGGTTCCTTCTTTAATTTGATTTATCCAAATAGAATAAGGAGAGACAGTTATCATATGGCGCAATGGTAGCATGGCCATCGCTGACCCTGTGGCTTTGGCTCCAAGTAACAATCCAGGACTCAAAGCTCAAGAAACGTGCATTCATAATGCAATCAAAATGCAGGTTCGAGTCCAGCCTCAGGTGACTGTCCGTGTGGAGTCTGCACATTCTCCCCGTGTCTGCGTAGGTTTCCTCTGGGTGCTCTGGTTTCCTCCCATAATACAAAGATGTGCAGGTCAGGTGGACTGGCCACGCTAAACTGCCCATAGTGTTTGGGGATGTGTAGGTTAGGTGCATTAGTCAGGGGAAATGTAAAGAAATAATGTAGGGGAAAGAGTATAGATGGGTTACTCTTCGGAGGGTCGGTGTGGGCTAAATGGTCTGTTTCCACACTGTAGGGACTCTATAAAAACAGTATCAGTTTGTAAATTCTTCCAACTTAAGTCAAAGATAGGTGGGAAGGGCAGGAGAGATGACTGGTCCCTGTGTATTAAAATGAAAATGGGAGCCTCACCCTCAATAATTATATTTCTAAATTACATACTACATGCAACAGTTTCAACTGAGGTATTCAAGAAGATTTTCAATGATCTTTTGGACAGAAATAGGAATATTTTTTGTAAACTCACAGGATATCAGTGTTATTGGCTACACCAGCATTCATTACCCAGACGACAGTTAAAAGTCAATGACATTGCTGTGAGTCTGCAGTCATTTGTAGGCTAGACCAGGTGACATTGGTAGATTTCCTTCCCTGGAGGGCATTAGCGAACCAGATGTTTTTTTCTTGACAATAGATTCATGGTCATCATGAGACACTTAATTCCAGATTTTTATTGAATTCAAATTCCACCATCTGCCGTGGCAGAATTTGTATGTGGGTACCCAAAACTTTATTTAGGTCTCTACATTAGTAGGAGAAAGTGAGGTCTGCAGATGCTGGAGATTAGAGCTGAAAATGTGTTGCTGGAAAAGCGCAGCAGGTCAGGCAGCATCCAGGGAACAGGAGAATCGACGTTTCGGGCATAAGCCCTTTTTCAGGAATGAGGAAAGTGTGTCCAGCAGGCTAAGATAAAAGGTAGGGAGGAGGGACTTGGGGGAGGGGCGTCGGAAATGTGATAGGTGGAAAGAGGTCAAGGTGAGGGTGATAGGTCAGACGGGAGTGGGGGCGGAGAGGTCGGGAAGAAGATTGCAGGTTAGGAAGGCGGTGCTGAATTCGATGGATTTGACTGAGACAAGGTGGGGGGAGGGGAAATGAGGAAACTGGTGAAACCCGAGTTCATCCCTTGTGGTTGGAGAGTTCCTAGCCGGAAGATGAGGCGTTCCTCCTCCAACCGTCGTTTTGTTGTGGACTGACGATGGAGGAGTCCAAAGACCTGCATATCCTCA
>NC_057744.1:6755212-6759716 GCF_004010195.1 Chiloscyllium plagiosum | reverse complement strand
CCCTCCCACGCTGTGTGTGTGTGTCCCTCCCTCGCTGTGTGTGTGTGTGTCCCTCCCACCCCAGTCTGACCTATCACCCTCACCTTGACCTCTTTCCACCTATCACATTTCCGACGCCCCTCCCCCAAGTCCCTCCTCCCTACCTTTTATCTTAGCCTGCTGGACAAACTTTCCTCATTCCTGAAGAAGAGCTCATGCCTGATACGTCGATTCTCCTTTTCCCTGGATGCTGCCTGACCTGCTGCGCTTTTCCAGCAACACATTTTCAGCTCTCTACATTAGTAATCTAGTGATAATACCCCGGGTCTCTTGCTTTTTCTTGCTGATGTGCAAGGATATGGGGAAAAGAGAACATTGGCACTAGGTAACAGAACTCGTGTAGAGACAATGGCTAAAATGGACTCCTTCAATACCATAACAATTCTGTAATTCTGTTTATGTTTCACATAGAAACTTAGTGCTAGACAATCCTTACAGTGCAGTAAGAGGCCACACAACCCACAAGTCTGCACTAATTCTCCGAAAATCATCTCACCCAGTCCCAGCCTACACATCTCTGGACAAAACTACTGTGGCCAATCCACTTAACCTGGACATCTTTGCATTGTGGGAGGAAACCAGAGCTCCCAGCAGAAACACCACACAGACACAAAGAGAACATGCAGACTCCAAGCATATAGTCACCCAAGGCTAGAATTGAATCTGGATTCCTGGCACTGTGAGGCAGCAATGCCAAATACTGAGCCACCCTGCTGTGATCATGTTGCCAATGACATGGGCTTTGATCTCTTTTCTGGTTGGGATTTGATCCCAGTTCCTTTGCCTACGTGTGGTGTTATGGGTCAGAGTTGCCTTTGGATCAAACCAATACAAAGACAAGATGGGGCAGCTTTGGTCAGCTCAGTTGGCTATGTGGCTAGCAGGTAGTTCAGAATAATGCTGACAGCACATGTTTCATTCTCATTCCAGCTGAGATAGCCTTGGGCCCTGCCTCAATCTGCCTTGATCCGCTGTCTGACAGTGGAAGGAAATGAGGTAAAAACACTGACTGCAGATGCTGGAAACCAGATTCTGGATTAGTGGTGCTGGAAGAGCACAGCAGTTCAGGCAGCATCCAAGGAGCTTCGAAATCGACATTTTGGGCAAAAGCCCTTCATCAGGAAAGCTTCCTGTGGAAGGAAATGGCCAAGCTCCAACAAAAATTGGACATTCTGAAGAATTAACAGACATTGAGCGAAAGACATGCCTTTTGGCAGAGCGTATTGACAATGTCCTGTGGAGAAAGTGAAGACTGCAGATGCTGGAGCTCAGAGTCGAGAGTATGGTGCTGGAAAAGCACAGCAGGTCAGGCAGCATCCAAGGATCAGGAGAATTAACATTTCGGGCATAAACTCTTCGTCAGGAACGAGGCTTGTGGGTCGGGGTGAGAGATAAATAGGAGGGGGCAGGCTTTGGGGGCAGGTAACTGGGAAAGTGATAGGTGGATGAAGGTGAGTGAGAAGGAGATAGGTTGGGAAGGGGGGGGGGGGGAAGTAATGGACAGGTTCAGAGGGCGATGCCGAGCTTCCCCTCTAACCCCACCCCCTCCCATTTATCTCTCAGCCTCCTTGGCCCACAAGCCTCATTCCTGATGAAGGGCTGATGCCCAAACGTCGATTCTCCTGCTCCTTGGATGCTGCCTAACCTGCTGTGCTTTTCCAGCACCACACTCTTTACAATGTCCTATGTTTCACAAAGAATGTATGGAGCTTGTGGCACAGTAACAGCACATCAAGCTCATAAGCTTGGCCAGTCAGCTTCTGGCACACTATGACCTTCCATGATGAGTGGGCACCACAGGGGCTAGGACACGCCATTTCTCCTAAAACAACATGTTGTTAAGCTTCATTTGGAATTTGGTGGTTGTTAAAGTGCCCTCTAAGAATTGGTTCTTAATTGGCTTCATTTTTTCCAGATGAGTTAAACAGGGGAATGCAGGGACACTGGGATAGCAGATAGGAAGTGTTGTAATACTGCATTCTGTAAATAACCATATTCACATGAACCACCAGTGCAGATTCACTAGACTGAAGGACCTCTTCTACACTGTGTGATTCTATAATTCAATGAACAGTAATAATCTCATACTAACCAGCTTCGGATCGAATTATCTTATCCTCTTGTTTTCTCATGCCCAACAGTACAGTTTATGATGCCAATATAGGAAAAATAGCCAAGGTCTTTTCTCCAGGGTAGGGGGTCCAGAACTAGATGGCATAGGTTTAGGGTGAGAGGGGAAAGATTTAAAATGGACCTATGGGGCAACATTTTCACGCAGAGAGTGGTGTGTGTCTGGAACAAGGACGTGATGGAGGCTGGTACAATTATAACATTTAAAAGGCATCTGGATGGGTACATGAATAGATTAGATTCCCTACAGCCTGGAAACAGGCCATTTGGCCAAACAAGTCCACATCGACCCTTCAAACAGTAACCCACCCAAACCCATTTCCCAGCATTTTACCCCTGACTAATTCACGTAACCTGCACATCTTTTGACTGTGGGAGGAAATACTGACACTGTGAGCCACCCTGAATAAGAAGGGTTTAGAAAGATTTGGGCCAAATGCTGGCAAATGGGACAACATTAATTTAAGGAATCTGGTCAGCCTGGACGAGTTGGACCCAAGGGTCTGTTTTCATGCTGTACATCTCTGTGACTCTATTACCATTAACAGAGTACACAAGGCATGTGAATTGTGTTGCAACAAAAGGATTAAGCTTCTTCATTTCATATGGTATCTTATCATATGCTTGATGCAATGAAGATGAAATTAACCTAGGGCATTTGTAAGTTTGCCAAACAATGTTGAAGACTCTGCTACCCACTTTAAGGGGTAAAGTAGTCTGCCAATGTGAGATGAAAAAATGAAATGCAGTCACTCTCATGCATCTATTATACTATTTGCCCAACTACCTACTAAGCTGAGAATAGACATGATTTGGAGGTGTCGGTGTTCAATTGGGGTGTACAAAGTTAAAAATCACACAACACCAGGTTATAGTCCAACAAGTTTATTTGGAAGCACTAGCTTTCGGAGTGCTGCTCCTTCATCAGGTGGTTGGCAAATAGACAGGTTGACAAAAGAGAAATGTTTTTCCTCAAAAGACAAATATATTTTTAATTTATTTGCGGTATTTGTGTACAGAGTGATGGTGATTACATATGTGCTATTGATTTTTGAATGGATTTCTGATTTTAATACTGAGGCCACGCATGAACTAAAATGGTTGACAAAAAAGGAAAAGTACTGATGTAAAAATGGCTGCAGCGATCATTTGACCACAGTTTGAGCCAAGCTTCAAGAAACCATCAATAAACAAGAAGCAGTCAGAAAAGCAATTCATGTTTTTAATCAAAAGAGACTGAAGCCAGTCAGATGTGAAGAAATCTTTTATTTCCTGCTAAATTTACACCTTTATAATAAGCTTGCATGTTGGAGGTTTTTTAAAAAAATTGCCTTTGATAATCCAGCTTGTAAACGAGGAACTAATACATTGGGAAACACAAGCCAGCTATTGTGTTGGACAGAGTAGAGGAGGTCAGCTATTGTATTGGACAGAGTAGAGGAGATCAGCTATTGTGTTGGACAGAGTAGAGGAGATGGATTTGTAGCTGGACTTAGAGAAGGCACTCCGCCCTCACATTCCTATAGCCTCTTGAAAACAAAGCGCATGGTGATGATGAAAGCTGGAAGTATCTGAATATTGAGGACTCAAAGAGATCTGCAATATTCACAGCTGCCATTGGTTCAGGACATTCCCAAATAACCATGGTCTCAGGATAAAACCCAACTCTTCAAGAGCACTTGAAGGACTTTAAATGACATGGATTCTTTTTTTTTTAATACCAGCTATTATCCCCTGTTTAGTTTCATAGTCGTGTTTGATGTCATGTCTTTATTATTTTCTTTGGCTTCATCATAAAATTGTTCCTCCTTTCCCTCAGGAATTTAGCTCCTTATTTTTTCTCGATGCACTAGTAAGCTACATTTTAATGGAACTGCAAGTTAAAAGGAAGAATGAAGGCTGAATCATCCCAGCCCCTGGACAACATGGACAATGGTGGGTCGGTTGGGAAAATATGGCAAGATTAGAAAAATGAGATTCTAAGGAAAGAATCAAAGAGGAAACAAAACTTGATTTTGCAATCGGGTTTTGAGCAGCAAGGGAAGAATCTCCCAAGAGCAGCAAGAGGTCCATTGGAATGTAGTTATATATTATTAACACTTAATATCACCTCATTGACACACATTTCCCAATTGTCCACTGAGCCAGAGAGAAACCAGATGGTGCCAAATTCCTGACTAGGAATTCAGAGGGGTACTTGGGGACTCCAGCTCACCACTT
Organism: Chiloscyllium plagiosum; assembly: GCF_004010195.1. Classification (NCBI taxonomy): domain Eukaryota; kingdom Metazoa; phylum Chordata; class Chondrichthyes; order Orectolobiformes; family Hemiscylliidae; genus Chiloscyllium; species Chiloscyllium plagiosum. The sequence continues at coordinate 6,755,327 of NC_057744.1, read as the reverse complement.
GCTCATGCAGCACACTCGCATCCGGAAAAGTAAATCTCCCAGAAAGTGACTGTCCACACCTTCACCCTCCTTTTGCCACCATCCTCACCTTCCCTCCCTCCGCATCCTTCCCTTC
>NC_057744.1:6720240-6755096 GCF_004010195.1 Chiloscyllium plagiosum | reverse complement strand
TCCCCCCCGCACCCTCCCCTTCCCTCCCCCCGCGCACCCTCCCCTTCCCTCCCCCTGCACCCTTACTCAGAAGTCAAATGCTGTTTTGTCTTGCCATTTAAGCACAGTATTTGACTTCATGCCCTCATCATTTTCTTGTGTTTCACCATTAAATTGCTTCTCCATTGGTTTTGCCTTGCTATATAAGCATAAAGCTGGGCAGCTTGACATGGTTATCAGCTGTGATCATTCAAGGAGGTAGACATGTTGCTGCACGGCTTCACTAATATCATAACTGCGCCATATGGTAAACATAACGCATGTGCTTCAACCAGATGGTTGAAGTCAAGTCAAGGGAGACAGTTTTCAATCAGGGCTGTCAGTCAAGGGCAATATCTGATATCAGGGCTTAGTCACAATCCAACACTCATTATCAGGGTCAGGGGCTCCATGCCACCCCAATCCTGACAGTGAGCCACCGTCAGACCTAAAGGTCCACTGGAACTAGCCTTGGGATTTGTTGCAAGATGTTCAAGGAGCTGCACAGAGCTCAGTCAAGGGTCCAGCCAAAGGTCCACCTCAACAGTTGGGGCCATTGGCCCAGGTTGGTCAGGAGGTGGAATACTGGCATCACTGCTGTGCCCATCAAGTTGGGGAACTCGATTCTGGGGCATTGGAAGGATCTTAAATTCAGGTGGGGTGGGGGTGGGGAGGAGGGGGAAGAGGAGTTCGTACATTGGGAGACTGGGTCACTGTGGGAGTGGAGTTCATCCACCCTGGATTGGATGTGGGGGTTTGTGGAATACGATGATTATCATGGCATAGCTGTCGGGCTGGTGCTCAGCGAGCAGTGTAAGTGAAAGGTGTGTGGAGGCACATGCAAGTTCAGTACTGATAAGCTTGCAACATGGAGGTTGTTGTTGTGTGTGTGTGTGTGTAAGATTGAGGGGAGGGTATGATTTGCAGAGCCTGTAACTGAGTTGAACAGCCTGAAAACACAGCCTCATCTTCTAAGTGATATAAGACATTTCAAGGGGCAATTGCACTAACCAGGTTGTTTCACGCCATAGGTTGAAATTATCTATAATCACAATACCCTGCATGTGAATTGCCTGCAATATCCAACAATGCCATACACAAACGCTGGTCACATTGTGATGGTCATTCTTGATTGATCACAGCCATTTCTGGGAAACTGAAATAATCATAGGCGACCTTAAATGTGACACCTATGGGTGGCTATTCACAAAAACACTCCAAGATCTCCTCAGCTATGCAAGGGGACAGAGCTGATTCCCCTCACCTTGAACAGTATGCATTCACGAACATGAATTTCCATTCAATGGAGCTTCATTTGGGTAATGTGGCTGGTGGGGGAGAGTGGGGTGCGTAAAGTACAAGGTAGCAGTAATCACACAGCATTTATAATCTCCTGCTTGACTTACTTCTAACCCACAAATATATCAAGGCAGTTACTGATGCAGTTAATGTCAAATGACCCCACCTTCATGACATTTCCCCATGACTGGCCAATGCTGCAGCCTTGGGAAGGAGGCTTTGCCTTCACTGCTGGCTTCCTCGAGGTGCAGGACACTACAGACTGTACAGATGTCACATTGAGAGGGCCATATCATAACGCAGCTGAATTCAGCAACAGAAAAGGATTCCATACCATCAGTTTGAGATTATTGCTACCACATCTCAGAACTCAGCACAAGGTACACTGGGAATATTTGCATGGAGACATAATAGGCTGAGCATGTCAGAACTGGCAATGGTTTATGGGTTACTGATGACCACGTATAAAAGTGTACATTGTCACCGCAATGCAGCTTCCTCATGGAGGTATTCGGCTCCATTAGCTGGAAGGCCGGGGTGGATCAGGACCTGGCTCTTTGACCTACTCCTGTTGTAGGACGGAGCACAAGGAGGTGATGCTAGACTATTAATCCAATGGCCCTGGGTTCAAAATCCTGCTAAGACAGATGGTGGAATTTGGATTCAATCTGGAATTAAAAGTCAAATTATGACCACAAAACTGCTGGGGGAAAAGAAAATCCATCTGGTTCACTAATGCCCTTGAGGGAAGGAAACCTAGTCTGGCCTTTATATAACCCAGACCTGCAGCAATGTGGTTGATTATTAGTCCTCTGAGTGCTTTGGAATGGGCAATAAATACTGGGTTGGTCAGTGATACTGACGTCCTATGAACGATTAAAAAAAAAGTGGGTTGTACCTGCCTTTGAGCAGGATGTGCATCAGTCACCTGGAGTCACTGATTCAGAAATAATTAGCTTAATTGGATTAGGAAAAGTAGATTATTATTTTCTAATTATGGTGGGTTGTTAAGATCTGGACATGTTACCTGCAATGGTGGTGGACTTAGACCCCATAGGAATATTCAAAAGGGAACTGGACATGTATTTAAATAAAAGAATAAGGTGCAGGATTGAGGGGGCAAAATGTAGGATGTGGGTTAAATTGGACAGTGTTTTCCAACAGCCATTACGGTTCAATAGATAGATTGGCATCACAGTAGGGCTCTGTGATGGTAAGGATTGATGATATAAAATGTACGGGATGGCAATCGAGGGCACTGTTCATGAATTACTCTCCTGTACTCACTGAGAAACTACCTTTCTGCGAAATTGCAAATGGACAGCAAATTTCTCATCAAGGCTGAGATCTTTCTATGAATGGGAGGGTCGCTGATGTTTCAATGGAGACATAATAGGCTGGGAAATGTCAGAACTGGCAGTGAATTGTACATTAGTAATGAGTGAGTTCATTATTAATCCATACATGAGAACAGAAGATTCATCCGAATGTATGATTCCTAAACTAAAGCTGATCTCTGACTGACAACATGACGCAGATATCTAATTTTATATATTTCCTTTTGTAAGAATCATCTTCGTTGCCCCATTTGTATGCTGTGCTCTCAGATCACTGGATGTGTTAGTTATGACACTGACAGTGTTTGCAGTCCAGTAGTTCTGCCTCAAGGATTGGCATTTGACAGCAAGATGAGACAGCAAATCTCAGCTGCTGTGATTAATATCGAACTGAAACTAAGAGCTTCGAGATCTCAATTTTCCATTAGCCAAATGGAGTGCATTTTAAGCACCACATTACAAATATAGAATAGGAAATTTAAGCATATCTTAACAAGGCATTATTAGCCAATACTCTCTCTGACAAATTGCACGACTGCCTTGTCTCTCTGCCTCAATGGGAGATGGAGCTGGCGGTGAGACAATAATAAGAGAAACCAAAAAGACCCAGATAAGAGTAGAATCTTCGGAACTCTCTGATGGCAGGCTTGGAGTTAAGTGGGCTTTTACTTAGCCAGGATGTACTTGAACCTGAATTAAGGTTTAGGCAGGTATACTCACAGATGAATTTCCTGCCCCTGAAGTCAATGAAGAACCTTAACACTCTTATTATTACTAGCCCCAGAAGGAGATCAGGTCACCCCAATGGGTCTAACCCTGCCACGGGGAGATCAGTTACAATGTACATGACTGGTGACAACTTAGCTCGGCCCAGCATGGGATCAGGGTCCTTCCATCAAAGGCACCCAGTACACAATTGAGGGACTCAATGCATCAGGAAGGTGGGGGGAGGCACTAAGAGCTAAGTTCTGTCCTTGCTACTGAACCCACTGTCTCCATTGCACTGGCACCCCCCCAGTGCGCGAGACCTCCCTCCCACCTTTCACCCCCAGTAATACCTCCCTGTGGCCTAGGTCACTGTGCAGTCCTGGCACTGTGGAAGCTGTACTTCCATCAACAGCCATCAACTCTCCCTTGGTGCCACTGAGTTTAAGAGACATGCTCCCTTCAATTGGCCAGGAAATCTCAGCAGGCATAAGATTTTGACCCCGCTGTGAGTATGTACAGAGGTCACCAACAGGTCAGATGGAAAGATGGAGGGAGAAATGGAATGGACTGGGAAAATGGGGAACTGCAGCAACTAAGCTACTAAAGGCTCTATACCACCAACACAGACAATAAACTAAAGTTGTAGTTGTTTCTTTGTTTAAGAAAGGCAACAGAGATAAATCCAGGAAAATATAGCGCAGTGAGCTGTTCATCAGTGGTAGGGAAATTATTGGAGAAAGTTCCTACGGAAAAGATTTACTTGCATCTGGAACAGAATGGTCTTACTTGGGATAGCCAGTGTGGCTTTGCATAGGGGAAGGTCTTGTCTCACAAACTTGATGGAGTTTTTTGAGGAAGTGATGAAGATGGTTGATGTGGGTTGGCCAGTGAATGTTGTCTACATGGACTTTATTAAAGCATTTGACAAGGTTCTACATGATAGGCTGTTCCAGAAGATTAAACCACATGGGATCCACAGTGAGTTGGTAAGTTAGATATAAAATATCCTTGGTCATAGACAAGAGAGGGTAGTTGTGGAGGGGTGTTTTTCTGACTGGGGGTCTGTGACCAGTGGTGTTCTGGAAGCATCAGTGCTAGGATTTCTGTTATTTGTAATACAGCCACTGCTGATATAATGCCATAGTTCAGTTCCTGTGCAACCTGTGTCATAAGAAAATCGTGTAATAGCCCCATTTAAATCAATAGGACTGGAATCAAGTTATAGGAATGTTCACGTTCTACAAATAATTCTTTAATTTGGAGGTGCTGGTGTTGGACTGAGGTGTACAAAGTTAAAAATCACACAATGCTAGGTTATAGTGCAACAGGTTTATTTGGAAGCACTAGCTTTTGGAGCGCTGTTCCTTCGCCACCTGATGACGGAGCAGTGCTCCAAAAGCTAGTGCTTCCAAATAAACTTGTTGCACTCTAAACTGGTGTTGTGTGATTTTTAACTAAATTCTTTAATCACATTATAGCCAATTCATGTTGAAGAAACATGCATTATAACATAAATGATTTGGATGAAAATGTAGGTGATTAGTAGATGTGAAGGTATCACAGAAATTAGTGGATGGTGAGGAAGGTCGTTAAAGGATACAGCAGGATATAGATCAACTGGAAAGTTGGGCGAAGAAATGTCAGATGGAGTTTAACCTGCAGGCGGGAGAGGTGATGCATTCTGGGAGGTCAAATGCAAGATGAAACACACAATAAATGGCAGGATCTTTAGGAGCATTGATAAACAGAAGGATCTTGGGCTGCAAGTCCACAGCTCCCTGAAAGTGGCAACACGAATGGATAAGATAGTAAAGAGTGCAAATGGCATTCTTGCCTTCGTTGGATGGGACATTAATTGGCAAGTCATGTTGCAGCTGTATAAAACTTTAGGCAGAATGTATTTGGAGTATTGTATGCAGTTCCAGTCACTGCACTATAGGAAGGTTGTGGAGGCCTTGGAGAGGGTGCTAAAGAGGTTTACCAGGATGTAGCCTGGATTGGAGCGTATTAGCTACAAGGAGAGGTTGGATAAGTGCCTATTGTTTCTGGTAGAGTGTCGAAGGCTGAGGAGTGACATGATACGAGTCTATAAAATTGAGAGACACAGATAGGGTAGATAGTCAGAGTGTTTTTCCAAGAGGGAAAATGACAAATGCTAAAGGAAAAAGGTTTAAAGCGAGGGGGAAAGTTTAAAGGAGATAAGCGAGGCATGTTTTTCTCATAAACAGAGGGCAGTAGATACCTGAACTGTGCTGCCAGGGGATGTGGTAGAACAGATATGACAGCTAAGTTCGAGGCATATAGACAGACAGATGAACAGGCAGGGAGTACAGGGATGCACTGACCTTGTGCAGGCAAGTAGGATTAGCTAAGAATGACATTATGGTCAGTACAAGCATGATGGACCGAAGGGCCTGCTCCTTTGCTGTACTGTTCAGAACTAGAAGACTGTAAGAAGCGAAGCTAATGCCAAGCTGGAGGAAGAGACATTTCAAGATCAGAGGGGATTTTACAGATCAATCCTCTGCCAGACAGCAAGTCTTGCAGATGTAACAATGAGCGAGTGTGATTTAGTGTAGATAGATTCCAGGCAGCAGAGTATTGAACAAGTCAGTAATAAAAGATTGTGCAGGATTCGACTGCATGTGAAATAAAAGGAATGATCCAAATGTTAAGTGGAGAGTGCATTCTCCTTCACATCCAGTACAGGGCAATGAGAGGAAATTCAGGTTCCCTCAGACCAAGATGGATTTGGCAGCATTCTTGAATTTCTGCTGTTTCAAATGGGAATAGCAGACACTCTGCAAACTTAAACTAAGTGGAGCAAAGAGGTGTCCACTCACTCAGCCAAAAGCTGACCAATCAGTTACTATATCATATCAAGAATCCTCATGCACACCTACATTGCAGCAACCATCCCAATGCATCTTCCTCTGAATACTACAATCAAAATAACTGCAGAGAAACATATTCTGAACACTTCAAGCAACATCAAATGCTAATTCACTGGTTTTTACTTCCGTTTAAAGGTTAATTCTGTCTTTTAGCATCTGCTGCAGGATACAGAAAAGTCTTTCTTCAAGGGATGTCATTGTCACTAGCAAGACCAGCATTTGTTCTCCATCTCTAATTGCCCTTGACCCTGAGTGGCTCACTCGGCTACCTTCTAGAGTAGTTAAGACTCAACTATATTGCTGTGAGTCTGGAGTTACATGTAGGCCAGAATGGGTAGTGATAGCAAATTTCCCTCCTAAAAGGACATTAATGAGTCAGAAGGCTTGTTATAACAATCAATGATAGTTTCCTGATCGCCATCAATGAGTCCTAACTTGCAGTTCCAGAACTGTATTTGCGCCTATTTTCCAAGAGTATTAGTCTGTGCCCCAGGATTAATCGCCCAGTGACATCACCACTACACCACTGCCTTGTCAAACCTAGTACTGGAGTGGTCAATTCTCCATTTCAAACCCCCTTACATGTTTGTCCTACAAGACTGGGTTTTCATGGCATTGCTCACTGGCTGGCAGTATCTGCAACATTATTGTGATGTGCTGTTGCAGACTGGCTCTGTTCCTTTAACCACCACTTTGAAAGAGAAAATGCTTGGTAACTGCAACTGACCTGTCAAAAGCTTCTTTCATATATGCAATAAAAGGTGGCATTTTGACGACTGATCTCTCATGTGGGTTGAATGTCTCTTAAACAGAAAACTTCTGGATGTTATGTGCCTTTGGAAGAATCAGCGATTACACTGCTATATAATGAGAGAAGTGATATGCTATAAAATGCATAATGTATTAGTCTATAACACAAAAAAAAGACAATGTTCCATTATAATCGAACGGCTATTACTGAAACAGTCACAGGTAATTGGAAGTCAACTCATTTGGCTTACAAATAAGCACCTTGGATGAAATTTTGGCCATTCCTTAGTGATTAGTACGGTGAATAAGTAGATTATAGACATTCCGAGTGCTGCTATTGTTGAGTGGGGTATCTTTATGCATTAGAATAATTTGCTGGTTGCTTTGCTGATTTACAATGGCTCCTAATCCTTCTCAAGCAACACCTTAATTTTGAAATTCTTATCCTTATTTTCAAATCCCTCCTTGGCCGTGCCCCTCCCTAGCTTCGTATCCTTCTCAAAACGTTCAGAGACATTGCACTGTTCCAATCCTGACCTCTTTAGTAAACCCAGTTTTCATTACTCCACTATTGACGGCCATGTCTTCAGTTGCCTTGGCCACAAAGTTCTCGGATACCCTTGCTCCTCCTCCTCTCTACCTTCCGAACTCACTATCTGTGAAAACACACATTAAAATCTACCTATGTCTCCTCATGTGGCTTGCTATTGAAAAGATATTGCTTGAATAAAAAATGCAAGGTAAGAGACATGGAGATCAACAGTACTGAGAAAGGCCTTTTGGCCATTGATTCTGCACTTATCATAAACAACCACCTAATTATTCTCATCCCTTTTTCCAGCACTTGGCCCATATCCCTATATGCTTTGGAATTCTGATTTAATGTTTCATGTGAATTCCTATTAGATTAGATTAGATTCCCTACAGTCCACACTGACCCTCCGAAGGGTAACCCACCCAGACCCATTTCCCTCTGACTAATGCACCTAACACTATGGACAATTTAGCATGGCTAATTCACCTGACCTGCACAGCTTTGTGGGAGGAAACCGGAGCATCCAGGGGAAACCCACGCAGACACGGGGAGAATGTGCAAACTCCACACAGACAGTCACCTGAGGTGGGAATCGAAACTCGGACCCTGGTGCTGTGAGGCAGCAGTGCTAACCACTGATACACCGTGCCGCCCTATATATTCATGCATTATTTCCTTTATTCCACTTTGGCGAAAAAACTTGGGATATTTTTATTACAGTACAAGTATTATACAAATACAACAAGAACAAAAAGTGCTGGAGAAACTCAGCGGGTCTGGCAACACTTGTGGAGTGAGAAACAGAATTGATGCTTTGAATCCAATGTGACTCTTTCAGAAGGACAACTGCATTGTCATTCTACCAAGATAGACAGAAGGTTAATCAAAATAGCCCTTGCCTTTCATATCATCAAGATTTATATATAATTTTATTGTATCACAAACTCAGTAAATAGTCCATCCAACCCTGTGAAGGTTACTCCTCCCATTAATTAGCCCTAACAGTGAAACAACTTGTTATATTTTAAAACCACAGTGTTTTTATTTTATCTGTTGCTTGGTCAGATGATACTCTATGATACATTACACCTTGCTTTTTTTAGTTAAAAAAAAAGTACTTTGAATAAGAAGATAATTCACACCTATTTCAAGGTATTTTCTAATTACCCTGTTCAGAACAGTTGGACTGAGAGGCCAGGCCTCCTGTCTCAGAGTTAGGGACATAATCACTCCACCAGTGGACGTCCATGCACTTTGTTCAATACAGGCAATTTAATGGATGGCTGATGAGACAAGAGAAACTTCATTGCCCAAATGCTAGTGGCACGGAATTTTGTAAAATAACAAGCAATAAATACTGTGAATGCCGAATATCTAAAGTCAAAACTAAAAAGGAAGGAAATACCAAACAGGGCACATAAACTCTGTTCCTGTCTTCACAGGTGTTATGAGTCAGGTCCTTTTGTCAGAAGTGGAAAAGGTTAGAGATGTAACAGACTTTAAGCATGTCAGGAGGCTGGGAAAAAGGAGGGGGAGGGGAGGATAGGACTAAAGAAAGGGTCTGGGATAGGATGACGAGCAGGAGTGATGAAATGGCAAAAGGAATGATATGATGTGGAGGTAGAGGGGGTGGGCAAGGTCAGAAGTCACACAACACCAGGTTATAGTGTTGAAAACACAAGTTTTCGTAGAGCCGCTCCTTCGTCAGGTGAAGTGGATGATGGCACAAGGCAGGCAGAGACGACAAGAAAGCAAGAACCGAAAATGGGTGTGGAGGAAGCGTAAATGTGAATGACAGAATCCTCAGCAGTTGTCCAGAGAAGAAATAGACCAAAGGGCTTAAAGCTAATGGGGTTGACTCTGGGTGAAAGAAGCCTCTCCATTAGAAAAGAAAGAATTTATACTCTGCAACACTGGAAAAAAAGAGACTTTGAAATTAACAGTAAGAGAAAGAGATGATTTCACTGATTAATAATTGAGCAAAACTGAAATGAAGATGAATGCCTAGCAGCACATGAAGCTTTATGGAGCACAGCTGAAGCAGCAGCAGGTCCGAACTAGCTCAACGGTAATGAAATATTCATTTGTTCAGATTTTTATGAAATTTTGGCACGGAGTCATCTTTACTCTTCATTTTTTAATCTCAGAAAACATTTAATAAAAAGTGGTCGACATTCACTGAGAAAGCACCTCATTGCGTACCCAGCTTGCCCCAGTTTGAGTCCGTGTGCTGGGTGTGTTCCAATTCCATTGTCCACAATCTTTTGAGCAACCCGTAAAACCCTCTCCTTAAAACCATTGGCAATGAGTGGCCAGCAGTGCTCAGGCACGGAGCTGAAGATAAACAAGAAATAGCAGGGACTGAAGTTTTCAATGGGCAGGTCTGAGGGTGTCATCAAAAGCATAAACAGTTTAATTATGGTCACGTCAGCACTAGCTCAGCACTCTCGACCTGAGTCAGTAGATTATGGATTCAAGTCTCTGTCTGTGGATGAGACATTAAATTGCGGTGTTTTTTTCTGCTCAGGTAGGTGCAAAAATCCCAGAGCACTCTTTAGCATTAAAAGAAAGGAGCTATTAGCATCGGAGAAACCCTACATATGGCAGTAGGCCATTCGGCCCATCGAGTCCACAATGACCCTCTGAGCAGCACCCCCCACTCTATCCTTGTAACTCTGCATTCCCCATTGCTAACCCTGCACATCCCTGAACACTATGGGCAATTTAGCATGGCCAATCGACCTAACCTGCATATCTCTGGACATTTACCTGGACCATCTCTGACACCTCCCTCCCCTTCCTTGACCTCTCCATCTCCATTAATGATGATCGACTTGACACCGACATTTTTTATAAACCCACCGACTCCCACAGCTACCTGGATTACACCTCTTCCCACCCTGCCTCCTGCAAAAATGCCATCCCGTATTCCCAATTCCTCCGCCTCCGCCGTATCTGCTCCCAGGAGGACCAGTTCCACCACAAAACACACCAGATGGCCTCCTTCTTTAGAGACCGCAATTTCCCTTCTCATGTAGTTAAAGATGCCCTCCAACGCATCTCGTCCACATCCCGCACCTCTGCCCTCAGACCCCACCCTACCAACTGTAACAAGGACAGAACGCCCCTGATGCTCACCTTCCACCCCACCAACCTTCGCATAAACCAAATCATCCGCCGACATTTCCACCACCTCCAAACAGACCCCACCACCAGGGATATATTTCCCTCCCCACCCCTCTCCGCCTCCAAACAGACCCCACCACCAGGGATATATTTCCCTCCCCACCCCTCTCCGCCTCCAAACAGACCCCACCACCAGGGATATATTTCCCTCCCCACCCCTCTCCGCCTCCAAACAGACCCCACCACCAGGGATATATTTCCCTCCCCACCCCTCTCCGCCTCCAAACAGACCCCACCACCAGGGATATATTTCCCTCCCCACCCCTCTCCGCCTCCAAACAGACCCCACCACCAGGGATATATTTCCCTCCCCACCCCTCTCCGCCTTCCGCAAAGACCGTTCCCCCCGTGACTACCTGGTCAGGTCCACGCCCCCCTACGACCCACCCTCCCATCCTGGCACATTCCCCTGCCACCGCAGGAACTGTAAAACCAGCGCCCACACCTCCTCCCTCACCTCCATCCAAGGACCTAAAGGAGCCTTCCACATCCATCAAAATTTTACTCATTTATCTCTCCACCCTTCAGGCTCTCTGCCTGTATTCCTGATGAAGGGCTTTTGCCCGAAACGTCAATTTTGCTGCTCCTCGGATGCTGCCTGAACTACTGTGCTTTTCCAGCACCACTCTAATCTCGAATCCATTTTGTTCCATAAAAACAGAAATTGCTAGAAAAAAACACAGCAGATCTGGCAGCATCAGGGAGACGTTGACCTAGTGGTATTATCATTGGATTATTAACCAAGACACCCAGTGTTCTGGGGAGCCAGGTACAAATAAAGGCAATTTGAATTCAGTACCAAATCTGGAATTAAGAATGTAATGATGACCCACGAAACAGTTGGCGATTATTGGGAAAAATCCATTAGGTTCAATATGTCCTTTAGAAAAAGAAACTACTCTCCTTACCTGGTCTGGCCTACGTGTGACTCCACACCCACAGCAATGTGGTTGACTTTTAACTGCCTTCTGGGCATTTAGGAATGAACAGTAAATGCTGGGCCAGCCAATAAGACCCAGAATTCGTGAATCAACTAAAATTGCAAAGATGCTTCCATTTTGGGTCTGATAGGTCTCTTCTTCAGAGCTGTGATGAGAGGTACGACTCAACCCAGCTCCTTGGTTTTACTTAAAAGTCTCCGAACTTGTTGCTCCAAACTGTTTTTTACCTCAAATAGCAAAGCCGAATTCTGAAGATGCTGGAAATCTGAACTGACAAGAGCAAATTCTGGAAATACCCAGGTGTGGAAGCAGAGGCGGAGAGAGTGGAACCTGGGTGGAATCCTGTTGAGGTGTTGTCAGCTTTAGTCCTCGTTGAACATCTGGAGGGACATCTGCATTTTCTCTTTTCGAGAATGTTCATCAAACCGCAAGCCAGTCAGGCAGTAGTGAGGCCACCTGTGGGCCTTCCCTGGGACTCTAGACCAGAGGCAGTGGTCTTGCCTACTCAGAGCTGCCTGTTAAAGAGAGGCCAGCATCTTTCATATTCAGTAGCGTGATGGAGAAGGTGTGGATACTTCAGTAGAACACCCACCAAAGCCTCAGGATCATGGAGCAATCCAGAATGCAGTGAAGTAAGAGTAGGGGAAGGGAGTGAATTCTTCAAGCGTGGTCATGGGTAGAGGATGGAAAAGAGCAGGCTCATTGGCCAGGGCAGGAGAGATACCTCTTGGCAGGACTCCCTGCTTTCGATCCTCAGACCCTCAATGAGTGCCTTGGATACACCTCTGTCTACTGATGGGATTATACCGACGGTGATGAGGTGAGGTCTTCCAGTGGCTATTCCCTGGCGTCTGGACAGGAAGGTTGACCATGGGTCTTCCCATTCAGATGTTATTCGGCTGGAGATAGGAAGGAGGTAAGGTTCAGCACCGGCACCATCCTGCCCTTCCTCAAACTCACCACCAGCGAGGACCATCAAGTACAGGAGCAGACATGAGTCAATCAGCCCATCAAGTCTGTCCCACCACCATTCAATGGGATCATGGCTGATCTGATAACCCTCAACTCCACCTTCTTGCCTTTACCCCATGACCCTTGATTCCCTTCCTGACACCAGACGATTCCAGCCAATGTTCCAGATCTGTTACCTTCCACCAGAATCTGGCTTTTTCTAGCTTCTTCTCTCTGATATCTGTTGACCCACTGTAGAAATCATAGACTCAACACCTTGCCCAAGTGAGTGTGCTACATAAGGATGCAATAACAAGATTAAATTTACATTTCCACGGCGCTTACCATAATCTCATAATGCCTCAGAGGTACAGCTAAGATATGGTCTCTGCTGAAATGCAGGGAAACGTGACCCTCAATCTGCCTACCGCAAGCTCTCAAAATGATCTCAGTTTCAGACGCTCGATGAGGAATGAATGTTGGCCAGGACAGCACTGTGGCAGTGGGAGTGGTGTGGGAAAAACTCCTGTGTTCCTCTTTGCAATGGGATTGGATCACTGGCAAATGTGATCATGTCCCTCCCAGAGACTGATGAACAAATTCAATGTTGACAGGTTTTCTAATGAAGGGTCCGGCACAGGAATCCTCCCTTACATATTCGGCCTTCTGTTTACTGTCCTGTAATTATTACATGTGGAGACTTGTCAGCACCGACAGGCAAAGCACAGACAACATCAGATAATTTAATCAATGTCGGGGGGATGTATTGACTGCTAGAAATTAACTCAGCATGAACCAGTGGCTGAAGCTAGACTTTGCCAGTACGACAGGCACACCTTGTGGCACATTTATCTGCTGAATTATATGACACAGAACAATACAGCACAGGAAAAGGCCCTTCGGCCCACGATGTTGTGCTGAACATGATGCCAAATTAAACTAATCCCGTTTCCCTACTCATGGTCCATATCCCACCATACCTTGCATATTCATATGTTTATCTAAAAGTCCCTTAACCACCCGTATTGTATCTGCCTCCACTACAGTGGCTGGCAATGTGTTTCAGACTCCAACCACACTCTGTGTAAAAAACTTGCCTATCATATCTCCTTTGAACTTGCCCCCTCTCCCCTTAAATGCAAGTTCCCAATAGTTGACATTTCAACTCTGGGAATAAGATTCTGACCGCCAACCCTGTCGACGCGACTCATAATTTAATGGACTTCTTTCAAATCTCTTCTCAGCCTCCGCCACTCCAGCGAAAGCAACCCAAGTTTGTCCTCCCTCTCCTTATAACCCATACCCTCGCTGAACAGTATTTTGATTTTTCAGAAAGCTCAAGGGAAGACAGTGGGCACAACCAGGTGCACAATCACTGTATCATGAATCAAGAAAGCATTGGTAAGATAGCAACTATTAACACGATCAGTCAAACAGACTGCCAAAACCAGTAGGGCACGTAGACCTGTGGCAGAATTTAAATACTTCACAGGTTAGCAATCCGAAATAAGAACAGCAAAAGGGCTCAGGCAACAGCTAACAGAGCTATCCTTTTAGGACCTTTTGTCCTAGGCTACACAAACTGGGGTTAGAATGGTCACAAGCTGAAGCTTTGAGGTCACAAGCTCAAAGGTAGTAGCCCCATTGTGCCTCCAACCCTCATTCTTTGGGGTTTTCGGTCTCTGCCCCCAGCTCTCCCAGACCCCACCCCAACCTCATTCACCCAATCCCTCACAGAGAGGCCATGCCAATTTACATGGCTCGAAATGGGGTCACAGTGAACACATTTGGGATGCACTGTTTTAGTTAGAAATTGATACATGTGGACACATTAGTTTTTACCTGTTGAGGCACATTGTACATCTACTTTAATCCTCAGGGGTTGCATGGGGAATGTCACCTTCACATAAAATAACTTTATTTCCCCCACCCATGAGATGTGGTCAGCATTGGCCAGGTCAGCATTTATTGACTCAATGCAGTTAAGAGAAGTCGAAAAGGGTGGCACTGAAAAAATACAGCAGGTCAGGCAGCATCCAAGGAGCAGGAGAATCAACATTTTGGGCATAAGCCCTTCCATCAGGAATGTTGGGGGAGGGAGTGGGGGAAGGAGCTGAGAGATAAATAGGAGAGTGGGGTGAAGAGTAGGTAGCTGGAAAGGTTATAGGTAAATGGAGGTGGGGGTGATGGTGATTGGTCAGAGCAGAAGATGGAGAGAATAGATGGGAAGGAAAATGGATAGATAGGACAGTTCAAGAAGGGTGCTGGGTTGGATCTAAGATAAGGTGGGGAGAGGGGAGATGAGGAAACTGGTGAAATCGACATCGATCCCATGTGGTTGGAGCGCCCCAAGGTGGAAGATGAGGCATTCTTCCTCCAGGCGTTGGGTGGCTTGGATTTGAGCAGTAAACAGCAGTTAAGAATCAGCCATGGTGCTACAGGTCTGTAGTCACATGTAAGCCAGACCAGCTAAGGATTGGAATTTCCCTCCTATAGGGAATTAGTGAACCAGATGGGTCTTTACAATTGACAGTGCTTACATAGTCACCATTAGATTAATATGTCAATTCAAGATTTTAAGAAAAATTAAATTCAAACTTTGCAATCTGCTATGCTGGGATTAAAATACACATCCTCAGAACAGTAGTCTGAGATTCTGAATTAGTTCAGTAATACTGTCACAAAGCCACTGCCTCCCCCATACCTTTCCAATGTAGAAGAGCTCTGCCTGTGTGTTGTGGTTATCACTACTCTTCGAGCAAGGCTGGTGTAGATTGTGAAAACCATTCACTCCATTGCATCCTGGCTGAACCTCAATCTCATAGTAAAAAGTTGTAAAAATGTATGTTTGAACAGGCAGGACCTCTGAGGGAAGGGTAGCTGCTCTGATAAAGCCCAGCTCCATCAGTACTACAACACAACAAAATCCAAGATTACTGCACATTGGACTCAAACTGACTACTTTCTGAATCAAGATAGGAGAGTGCTATCAACTGAGTCAAACTGATCTTATCTGGAGGAGGAAGAGCACAAGTGTAGCTTCCATCTTAACCTCATGTGTGTTCTGAAGTTAGGAGCAGAAGTAGGCCATTTTGCCCCTCGACCCTGCTATCTCAGAAGGTTGTAGCTGATCCGATTGCGGTTCTGTAGTGATTGGACCCAACGCCAGGTGGATCTCATTGACTGATTGGTTCGGATTAACAACCTGAATTAGGGAGCCCTGGCTGACAGATATCAACAGGAGATTCAGAAAGTCTTATTCTAGGGACAGGCTTGGAACTAGCTAGTCAGAACCCATGTACTGTATGCATGTAAATAAAGGCTGACTTGTTAATGGCATACCATTCTCTCTGCAGTTACCTCAGGCTCCAACTTCAAATTCCCACCTTCCTCAATAACCTTAGATTCCTAATTGACAGCGGAGTCAATCTACACTGACCTCCAATGATCTGCCCTCTATTGCGCCTTGGGAAAATGTTCCATAGCTTTATGACCCGCAGAAATATTTCTCATTCCATCTTGAATGTTCATCAGCTTTGTGCTGAAATGTACATTTACACCGACAAAAGGTCTCTCGACTCACAAGGGAACCAGAGTGGCCCAGGATCTGGAACATAATTTCCACCTTAAAACGACCTGCTGTTGTAAAATGTGTGCTGCTGACACAAGATAAGAGTGATATCAGGCTCAGCTCAGATTCTGCACATTCGAAAAACATTCCAGAACTCACTAGGTTTGGAAACAAAGAATTGGTCACAACTGTGCAGATACATGTCTGGAATCCCATTCCCATATCACCACCCTTCAAAGTGATCAGTATACCCACAACATAATTCTAGATAACAGAGGCGATGCGTTCAGACCCTATCTGTGATAACTCCATCTGGAGCATAAGGAGGAGTTATCCCTTGAGAGTAACACAGAACGTGGAGCCCGTTTGCATTTTGTTCCATGACACAATAAATGCTTGGAAATTCAGTACCAAAGGGAGGACAACAGTATCCTCTCACTGGTGAAATCAAGTGGCTACGTTCAGATAGGTTTCTCTCTGCCTCGGGTAATTAGCATCGGCTTGAAGTCACTGCCTGACAGTAAGTGTGCACAGACACAGCCTCAGCTTAAATACACACACACACGCACACACACAAAGCTGGGTTACTGACAGTCACTGACCTATAGTAACCTCCACTGCTGCAGAAGACAGCAGTAAGCGCTGCATTGTCGAGTGTGACAATTTACTGGGTGTTGGTGCAAATCAACTGGTGCAGAGCTGGCCCATCAGATATGAAAATATTGTGGCTTAATGTAGACAATTAATATTTAAAACTGAACGACTATGACAACCTGGGGCCATGGAGTGCAAATAAATTCTTCAATGGATACTGTCCCAGTTTTTTTTTTACATTTGATTTTCTAACAGATGCAGGGAAAATCTTTGAACATTGGTTCGACTCACAGGACACATGTATTCAGGATGCACATACAGGTCGTACATGCACACGGACTCACATGGATACAGGACACACGCACAGATGACACACACACACACACGACATGGTATGCACACAGGATGCACATGCACGTGATAACACACACACAGGGCAAGCATGTACACAACCACACTGGTATGACACGCACATGGGACACACACACAGGATGTCCATGCATACAGGACCCACATTAGACACAGGACCAACGTGCACACGCTGCATTCCATGGCCCCACGTTGTCACAGCTGTGTTGTTTTAAATATTAATTGCCATCACTAAACCACATTGGTATTTATCTCTGATGTGCCAGTTGATTTGCACCAATACCCAGTAAATTGTCACACTCGACAATGCAGCGCTTACTGCTGTCTTCTGCAGCAGTGGAGGTTACTGTAGGTCAGTGACTGTCAGTAACCCAGCTTGCTGTCTGTGTGTATGCCTGTGTGTGTGTGTCTGTCTGTGTGTGTGTGTGTGTCTGTAAGAGAGAGACTTCTGTATTTAAGTTGAGGCTGTGTCTGTGTACACTTGTCTGTCAGGCAGTGACTTCAAGCCGATGCCAATGCAGGGGGAGAAATGCATTTTGCTGGTTTAGCAAAGTCCAGTGAGGGGATGCTTGTGCGCGTCCTTTCACATGGTTTTGAAAGGATTTGTACGGAGGGGTGCCACGAATGTCACCCCACGAAATCCATGGGCAGAACAGCTTAGATCACAAAAGACTGAGACCAAACTTCTGGTCCTCCTTGTAGATTCTGACAGGGGCTATCCAGTCAAATGTAACCTCTAGCAGGTGGGAGACAGTGGTGCAGTGGTACGTATAACTACACCAAGCCGGAGATCCAGGCTAATAATTCAGGCTGATAGAGGTTGGAGTCCCACCATGGCAGATTGAAGAGATTAGGGCTGTTCTGCTTGGAGAGAGCAAGGCTGAGAGGAGATCTGATTGAAGCTTTCAAAATCACGAGTGGGCTGGATTAGAGAGGGAGAAACTATTCCTGCTTCTAAAAGGAACAACAAGGCAGAGATTTAAAGTAATGCGCAAATAAAGTGAGAAATAAACCTTTTCACACAGTGAGTAGTTACAGTCTGGAATGCACTTCCTGGAAATGTGGTAGAGGCAGATCCATTTGAGCCATTCTGAGAGGGGCACTGAATGATTACTTGAATAGAAAGAGAGTGCAAGAGCAGAGACAGATTGGTACGAGGTGATGATGTTTGTTTGAAGAGCTGGTGCAGGCACAATGGGTTGTAACAATAGGGCAGGATCCATCAGGGTAGGTAGGAGGATGGGGCAAGAATTCAGCTCATCATCCCCTACAGAAAGGAGGTCCTTCTTCAGACCACGCCCCAGCCCCTGAACTGAAGATCAGAGACTGCCCTCGACTCATGTGGGGAGCTCCTCCAAGGGTGCTTCTCTGGATCTGACAGAGCACACGTGCCCTCCAATGTTGGGTCTTGGCCATTTGTTGGCAACACGTGCAGTGTACCAGCTGTACTAGCCCATGGTGCAGGCGTAACACTGGCGTCGCACGTGGGGTACAGCAAGACGGCTACCACCTGGACTGGTGACTGCTGACAACCAGGACAAGCCTTTATACTGTCTGCACTAAAAGGCAGGGAGGCCGTGAGCATCCACACAGACGTGTCAGGTGAGCGAGCGAGCGCTCAGACAGCCAGTCAGCAGCCTTTAGGTGCAGCTTGAGCTGGGTTCCCATTCCTGCACGCACAGTGTCCCCTTGCAGCAGCATCGCACGGAGAGGTACCGAGTACACTCCAAACTGCATCGTTTCTGTGCAGACGCTACTTGTGCATGGATCTGGGACCTGCCATGATGGTGCCATTCGGTCCGTGGATATGCAGCGTGTGCAGACCCTGCAACAAGGAGAGTCCCGGTGACGTGGTGCCTAGTATCCAAGCTGGAAGTCTAAGAGGAGCAAGTGAGGAGCTGGAGTCACCAGCTCCAACACATTCTAGTTCCTCTCCAACACGAGGTAAGACAGGAACTTCCATGTTAGAAAGTTGAGATTCAGGTGAAGCAGCATAAGAACAAGCAATAGTCTCCATTAATAGCTTCATCACCCCCCACGTAAGAATCTCATTTCGATGCCTGCAACTCTGTTGGAAAATGGGACTAGTTGCTCCTTCCAACATCGAGAAAGGCATCGCCAAAAGTCTCACCATTGCCCACATCATTTAGGGCTTCACAATGCCACCAGTAATCTTGTTCACTGCAATGAGACTGCTCCAATTTGACCAGGAAGTGGCTTTCCTCTAGCAGGCTGGGACAAACATCTCCCGTCACCAACCTGCTCAGTGGTCAACAAAGTCCCACCACATTCCCATTTGTACAAAAACAGAGCTTTTACAAGTTACAGCTCCATGAGCAACTGGGTTGCAAACTGCATTGTTGCCTTAAAAGGAATACCTCTTTAATGTTGCTTCTTACTCTGCATGCCTTTCTGAACAGAAGCAGCTTAAAATAGTGATCACATGACGGCAATGCCTTGCTGTGGGACTCTTGTCACATTCGAGCCAAACCCAGCAAGGACAACAGCTTCCTTCCACTGATGGACGTCAGTGAATTATTTGAACCTCATCCATATCCCGGGGGAGCTTCAAAGCAGTCACCTCATCACACCTTCCTCAGAACGTCACTCTCCAGTGAGGCTATTGGACAAATAAGTTGAACAGAGAGAAAGTGAGGACTGCAGATGCTGGAGAGTCAGAGTCAACTGTGAAAGCACAGCAGGTCAGGCAGCATCCAAGGAGCCCGAGAGTCGACATTTCGGGCATAAGCCCTCCATCAAGAATATGTTGGGCGGGGAGGTGATGAAGAGTGGCTGAGAGATAAATGGGAGGGTGGGGGTGGGGCTGGGGGGGGAAGGTAGCTCAGAAGGCGATAGGTGGATGGCAGGCAGAGAGGTGATTGTGATAGGTTGGTGAGGAGGGTGGAGCGGATAGGTGGGAAGAAAGATAGACAGGTAGGACAGGTCATGAGGGCGGGGCCAAGTTGGAGGGTTGGATCTGAGATGAGGTGGGGAGAGAGGAGATTTGGAAACTAGTGAAGTTGACGTTGATGCCATGTGGTTGAAGGGTTCCTGGGCAGAAGATGAGGCGCTCTTCCTCCAGTTGTTGGGTGGCATGCATTCCTCCAGACACTGGGTGGGTTGGATATTTAACTGGGCGGGAGCAAAACTGGAGCACAATCTGATTTCCCACTGCATTAGAGGAAAACCATCTTTAGAATTCCTTTAAGGTTTAAAGGGCATTTCTTTGGGGTTTAACCATGATTGGCGTGCACACAGCAAACTCCTACAAGCAGCTATGTGACAATGGCCAGATGCTGCCAGCAATGGACAACGCTGTGTGCAAATGACTGCCCCATTTCCTACATCACAACCATGCTAAGCTAACCTGTTTTGTCAGCTGTGTGGGCTAATGACCCACCTTTCACCCCCAGCGTTGGATGCCCATGGTAAAGTTCAGGCCTGAAGGATTCATAAAGGGACCATGAAAACTCAAATCAACTTTCATTTTGGGTGTCATTAGCTGATGATTACACTTGACTTCTGACATCCAAGGCTTTTCTGATGATCTCAGTGCGAAACGAGATTATGGTTGCAAAGCCACAACTTCTGCAAAATTGTATTTGGAAGATGCACTTCTGGAAAAATGGAATGCTTTCAGTAACACAAATTTGGCAAACACTCTGCTATTTCCAGTAATAAGTTGACATCTTATTGTAAAGCGCGACTGTATTAGACTAAATACTCTCTCATGCCAACAATCCGTATTGTAAGAGACTGCTCATTATCTTACTTCCATTGAGGTAGAATTAATTCTGGCCGTCGATGCAGTCCAGGAGAAAAGAAATCGTTACTGCTCCATTCATTTACCCTCCATTTCAAAAGCCAATCATGGGTTGCAATTTTAAAAAAATATTGCTACCTTTGCTGTTCCTGATGGAAATGCATAGAAATCTTAAGCAGATAAGCAAAGAACTGTATTTACTTCACCTCAGCACAATGGAATTCACCATAGTAACAGTAATTAGGAGAGAACTGGGGTTTCCCACTTGTGTTGGACACATCATCAAAATACAGGCAACAATACACAATAGGGAGGCTTTGGAGCAAAGAAACACATTATTCTACCCACTAGTCCATGCTCGTGTTTATGCTCCATGTGAGATTTAAACCCAACATCTCATCATGCAATCCTACCAGAATTTTCAGCTAAGCTTTTCTTCTTCATGCATTTATTTAGCTTTCTCTCAAGTCCATCAAACAATAACGTGACAGAATACAGGAAAGATACTGAGTGCTTAGCAACATGGTGTAAAGACAACAATCTCTCCATCAGGAAATGGAGTGGAGGGCACGTTGTGTGTATATCAATGGTGCTGAGGTGCAGCTGGTCAAGAGTGGCAAGTTGCTGGGAATAATGGTCACCAACAATCTGTCCTGGTCCACCCATGTTGACACTATGCTCAAAGAAAGCACAATGTCTCTACTTCCTCATGAGGCTAAGGAAATTCACTATGTCCACAATAATGCCTACCAATTTTTATAGAAGCACCACAGAAAGCATCCTATCTGGATGTATCACAGCATGGCAACTGCTCTGCCCAAGACCACAAGAAACTAGAGTTGTGAATGAGGTCTATCACACATACCACCGTTCCATCCATTGACTCCATCGATACTTCCTGCTGCCTTATGAAAGCAACCAACATAATCAAAAGACCCCCTCCACCCCCACTATCGTCTACTGGGCAGAAGATATAAAAGTTCCAATATACATATGAAGATTCAAGAATAGCTTGAAGGGACCTGTCAAATGTTAATGCTGATCCCTCTCTCTTCCTGTTCTCTGAGGCTGCAACACTGTAGTCTGCACTCCGTTCTGCTACCCCGATGCACTTTGTATGGTACAATTTTCACTGTATTTCGGTATTTGCAACAACAATAAATCAAATTCAGTCCCACATTGCAAACTCATTCTGAGTAAAAAGAATTGTCTTAAATTTTTAGCTGAATTAATTTATGACTATCTTATTCTGTATATCTTTGGACTCCTCCACAATTTAAAACAAAATCTCCCTCTGAGCTCCAAACCCTCCCTGTTATGTATTGTTGCATGTATTTTGGTGATGTATCCAACACTAATGGGAAACCCCAGTTCTTTCCTAATTTCTGTGTTTGTCATTGTAAAGACCATTATTCGATTACCACTCTGCTTTCTCTCTTCTTAACTCTGCGTTGGAATAAATGAAGTGAACCAACCCATTGTCAGCTACTCGTATTCTGAAGAAAGGTCACTTGACCCGAAACATTGACTCTGCTTTCTCTCCACACATGCTTCCATACGTGCGGAGTTTTCCTGGCAATTTCTGGGTTTGTTTCTGATTTCCAGCATTTGCAGTTCTTTGGTTTTACTGGAACTTTATGCATGACCACTCTGGCTAGGAATGACTGATGCTGAAACTGGAAGCGTTTTCACCGAGACGTTTATGAAATTAAATAATAGTCAAGACATGCAGTGAAAATTCTGAGTTGTGTTTTCAATGCAGTGCAGACCAGGCTCTGCGTTGATCCTGGCAAAATAGCTCTCAGCCAATACAGTAAGGAGGATGTGGGAAAGTTGCCTCAAGACTGACACAGTTGCTGTGTGTTTTTTTTTGATGGTGGAACTAAAGGCAACATGGTGTGGTCAGCTAGTGGTACCAGCTTCCTGGCACACTCACAGTGAAAAGGTCTATATGGTCTCTTAAGGAAGTTGGTAATGCAAAGCTGGGTTTGCATTATGTTCCTTTGGAAAATCATGCCAGGAAGCTCTCCTAAAAGGACCCCATTCTTCACAGCTTTATGACAAACTGAATTATACAGCCAGTATTACTTGATGTACATTTTCATTATCAAAGACAAATGTTCTGTCTGAAACAATCTTCAAACTCGTGTCTCTCCACACCAGAGGCCGTTCAGAAAAGGCTCATTGGGACGATCCTAGTATGGACGGATTGCCTTGTGAACAAGTTGTTCACGTGGAGTTTAAAAGAATGAGGAATCGATCTCAGTGAAACATACAGGATGCTTCAGGGGCTTGACAGGATTAATGCAGAGAGGAGATTTCCCTTCATGGGAGAATCCAGGACCAGTGGGTACAGTCTCAGAATAAAGGGGCACCAACTGAAAGCGGAGATGAGGAGGAATGTCTTCTCTCAGAGGGCTGAGTCTCTCTGGACCACCCTGCCATGGAGAGCTGTGGGGGCAGACTCCTTGTGGAGATGTAAGACTGAGAAAGATAAATTCTTGATCAGTTGGGGAAAGGGCAGGCAAATAGACTTGAGGAATGTTGGATCAACCATGTTAGACTTAAAGGGCCGAAGAGCCTATTCCTTTCCCATTTCTAATGGTCTTATGGAGTTCTTGCAGCACAGCAATATCACAACCACTTCATGCTAACCTCAGGTGAGACCTAACTGATAAACTAATGGTTGTCCATCATCATTAACTCCTTTATTTGATTCACTGATCCTGCATAATTCCGATTCCTCTCTCCCTAAGCTTTACTGCAATGCTCAATATACATGAGCCGATTACCTCAATTAAAGTTTTATCTGCAACAAGGTTACTATAGATCATTTCCAGCATCTGCAAGAGAACTGTCTGCGTGTTATTAACCAGCAATGACACAAATGACTTTTATTGGTTGTAAATCCCACACTGAACTCAAAATAGTGTCTGTCAGAAAAATGCTTGTGAGCTTAAAAGTAGCAGCACCTTCATTTCCTTGGTTCCAACCACAAGCAGCAACAAAATTAAATCAGGTTAACAAAATAAATTTGCTGGCTAATTCTCACTGTGTTTGGCTGCTGTTTGTGAGAAGCAGAGAGTTGAAAATACAACCAGGAACCTGTCCTTCTGAAGAAACTTTCTCAGGGCTGCAGAGTGAACTTCCCCATTTTTAACCCATTTGTCTGGTCGCAACGGAGACTTTAATTTTTTTTTTGAGCACTGCAAAACCATGCTTCAATTAGGGCACGGACAATTGATCTGAATTAAAGACCCAATTGCAAGAAAGAAAGAGTGAAAGAAAGAATTTTATTCCCTACGAACCACAGGAAAAATAATCAAACAAGGCACACAACTTAAACACAAAGCACAGGATTAACGTTCCAGTATAATAGGAGATTGAAGAGTATGCAGTTTACAAAGTTCTGCCAGTTGTTCCAGTTGAACCTGAGACCATGGTTGCTCAGGCGATGTCTTGTATCCTCAGCAATGATGAAATGTGTTGAATTTTTGAGTTATTGGTGAATGATGTTTCTTCAATTTGTTTTAATCACCTATGCTGGCTTTCCTGATGATTAAAAGGGAACAGCAAGAGGGTCATCCAATCCTTGCTGTTATCAATCCATTTTCTTTTTATTGCTCTGCAAAACAGCAACTGAAATTTGCTTCATTTGTGTTTTCTAGAGTCTAACTCCATTTTCTTTTCAAGTTTGTTAGTTTCAGGCAATCCTTTCATGTTCACTATGTGTAAACTATGATACAAGGAAAATCACAACAATAGGAGATGCAAATCTCTGACACCTGACCCTGGTGGTAGAGAACTTCAGTTCAGTTTTATTTCTTTCCCATTTACTTCCTGTATTTACTTCAATCTCTGACCGGGTGATCGCTGCAGCTATGATCAGGTCCATATTTCTTATATTTTACAAAAACATTTTAATCTGGGAAGGTTTCAGGAATTTAAATCCGATGTTGTAAAAAGATAGCCCATATTTTTCCACTACCATGACAACTGATATAAGAAAGCAAGGAGATCATTTGATACATCACTCCCACACCAGCTCTTTCACAGAGCTTTCCAATTTGTCTGTTTCCTTTGTTGTTTTCCCCAGAAACCTGCGAATTGTTGCTCCTTCAATCTTTGATCAAATTTCTTTTTTGTAAGTTTAAAAGTCTGGAGGAGAATTTGTTTCTCTTCTGTGGATAGATCTTTACATAACACCAGGTAAAAGTGGGTACTACAGATTAGAGTCAAGGTTAGAGTAGTGCTGGAAAAGCACATCAGGTCAGGCAGCATCTGAGGAGCAGGAAAATCGACGCCTCGGGCAAAGGTCTTCCTGTTGAAGGGCTTTTACCCGAAAGGTCGATTTTCCTGCTCCTCGGATGCTGCCTGACCTGCTAGGCTTTTCCAGCACTACTCTCATTTTGACAATACATAACACTGGCAGCTCCCTTCTCACTGATCACTTGAGGAACTGCATGGCATAGGCTCTGAACAGGAAATACAGCAACCAATTTGCACACAGGAAGCCCATGCAAACAGGTTATGATTGAAGCTCTCAGGTAGCATATTCCTGATCACTGTACATTATGCAGAGAATGTTTTCTTCACAAGCAGACACTCTTAATTATAGTCACAGGCTGAATTCCCTCCCATGAAGTCTCAAACCTTAGGATGGTGCTGCTAACAAAGAGGTACCATAGGTGAGGAGTTTATATAGTGAATTCAGCAGCGGTTCAAACTTTAGTGGCATACTGGCAAAATCCTTGAGCTAACAATCCAGAGATATTGCTTAACCTTACAGGCAGCACGGTGACTTAGTGGTTAGCACTGCTGCCTCACAGTGGCAGGGACCTGGGTTTGATTCTTGCTGTTTGTGTGGAGTCTGCACGTTTTCCCTGTTTCTGTGTGGGTTTCCTCTGGGTGCTCTGGTTTCCTCTCAGAATCCAAAGATGTGCAGGTCAGGTGAATTGGCCATACTCAATTGCCCATAGTGTTAGGTGCATTAGTCAGGGGTAAATATAGTGTAGGGGAATGGGTCTGGGTGGGTTACTCTTTGGAGGATCAGTGTGGACTTGTTGAGCTGAAGGGCCAGTTTTCAGACTGTAGGGAATCTAATCTATCCTTCTGGGGATGGGTACTCAAATCCCACTGTGACAGCTAGTTAAATTCAACTAAAGTCTTTTTTGTGAAAAAAAATCTGAAATTGAACTGGTCTCTATGAAATGAACCATGCAGCAAAGCCCAAAATTGCTGGAAAAACTCAGCAGATCTGATAGCATTTAGCAGAGTGCCACTGGACCTGAAGTGTTCGCTCTACTTTCTGCCTATGGATGCGACTAGACCTGCTGATTTTCTTCAACAATTTCCATTTAATGTTTCTGATCTTCAGCATCTGCACATTCTTTTGTTTTACTTAATGAAATAAACCATCAGTGATGATCATCAAACCCCACTGGTTCACTCATAACCCTCAGAGAAGGGAATCTGCTGCCTTTACGCTATATGTGACTCCAGGCCCAGTGTAATGTGGTTGATTCTGAATGGCCCTTTGAAATAGCTTATCAAACTTATTCACTCAGCTATATTCAAGAAGGCAGTTCCCCAGCGCCTCGGGATGGGCATTAAATACTGGCCATGTACTGACAACCACATCCCATGAATAAATGTGACTGCATCATGCATTCTGAGCATTTATCCTTCACCTAGCTTGGATGAATAGGTAATATTTTGGTCAGGTGCTATTTAAAAATCCACAGTTTGTCATCTACACCAACAGAAAACAAATACAGCTGTTGAACTTTGCTGATTTAGGTGCCAATTGTGTTTCGGGGGTAACATGCCTTCCTGAGTACAAAGCCTGCAGTTTTCAGTTCCAGAAATGAAAGTGACTGCTGGATTTACAGAGATTTCATTGTCCAGATATCACATCTAACAGAAGCACCACCTACCCTCACAGATGGACAGAAGAGGTCCCATACAATAGAATTAGTTATCCTTCTTAAAAACTGAAAGAACTGCGGATGCTGTAAATCACAAACAAAACCAGAAATTGCTGGAAAAACTCAGCAGGTCTGGCAGCATCTGTTGTCAGAAATCAGAGTTAAAATTTCGGGTCAAGTGACCCTTCCTCAGAACTGACCCGAAACATTAGAACATAGAACACAGAACATACAAAAGTACAGCACAGAATAAGCCCTTTGGCCCACGATGTTGTGCTGAGATTTAATCCTAATGTAAAATATAGTAACTTAACCTACGCACTCCTCAACTCACTGCTATCCATGTGCATGTCCAGCAGTCGCTTAAATGTCCCCAATGACTTTGCTTCCACCACCACAGCTGATTTCTCTCCATAACTCCTGACAGACCTGCTCCAGCAGATCTTTTCCAGCAATATCTGGTTTTGTTTCAGGTTATCTTTCATATCCTGGTCAATATTTATTCTCATACAATACCTGAAAGAGGATATATACCCATTATCATATTCCCCTGTTCATAGGATCTTGCTGCACACAGATTGGCTGCTGTTTTTCCTACTATCCAGTGACTACAATTCATTGGCTGTAAAAAACTTTGGACATCCTGTGGCTAGAAATGGATGGCAAATAAATGCAAGTCTTTCTTGATTGCATTTGACGTTTGAGCAAGTTGCTCTGACTTGATCAAATAGCAAGTGAACTTGCAGGACTAACCCTTTGGCTAAGTAGACATTGGGATTTTACTTCAACCTGGCAAAAATCCATAGTGATCCCATTAGTGCAATACCCCTTGAGTTCATAAATATGTTTAGTCTTATCATAGAAATGTGGGTTAAATCATAAAGAATAGCAATCTTTCCATATTGCAAAAACACTTCCCACATTTAATTACTTTTGGATGCTTAGGCTGCTGTCAAAGGGATGTGCTCAGCAGCCATCTTGTGTTCCACACAAACCAAATACCAGGTTTGGTCACATTGCAAATGAGGGAAGTCAAGCTGTTTGGAAAGAGAAAGTCCACAATTGTACACAGTGCAAACACACAAGACAACACAGTGATTCCTGACACATCCAGACAATAGGCACAGTGGTGTACAAATCACAGTGTAATAAAAGGACAATAATTAATAAACCAGTGTTCTAGCGGTAATTTGAAGTTATGCAAAGAGTTTCAGACGGAATAGAGTTCGATCATACAGTATTAAGGAGCCTGATGGCCTGGGAGAAGAAACTGTTGCATGGTCTGGCCGTGAGAGACCGAATACTCCGGTATTTTCTGCCAAATGGCAGAAGGGAGAAGATTATGAGTGAGGGGTGTGTGGGGTCTTCCATAATGCTCTTAGCCTTTCGGATGCAGCATGTAGTGCAAATGTCTGTAATGGAGTGAACAGAGACCCCGATGATCCTCTCAGCTGTCCTCACTATCCGCTGTAGGGTCTTACAATCTGAGATGGTGCAACTTCCGAACCAGGCAGTGATGCAACAGCTCAGGGTACTCTCAATGAACCCTCGTAGGACGTAGTGAGGAAGCAGGGTTGGGAGATGGGCTTTCCTCAACCTGCGCAAAATGTAGAGGCACTGCTGGGCTTTCCTGCCTATGAAGCTGGTGTTGAGGGAGTTATTTGAGGCAGAATTAGATTGATTTTTGACAGACAAGTGCGTCAAGGGCCATAAGCAGCAGATAGGAAAACAGTGTCGAGATCACAACCAGATCAGCCACAATTTAATTGAATGGGACAGCAGATCTGATGGGCTGCATGGTTTACTCTTGCTTCTATGTCCTTGTGTTCCTATGATCAGAAATACCTGCAGTATATGCGTGAATATATAATTTGTGGAACATATAGGGTTTTTGTGACACAGTGGTGATATCCCTACCTCTGGGCCAGGAGGCCTGCATTCAAGTCCCACCTGCTCCAGAGGTGTGCAACAACATCTCTAAACAAGTCGATTAGGAAAATATCTTTGAGGAGTGCGTCTCTTTTCAGTTTGTCTATATAACCATGCGATCATCAGCTGTAGACAAGGGAAACCTGCACTTGTCTCTCGCACGTTTGACTTGTAATTGTTAATTCCCTCAGGGGATTAAGTAAAATGGAGTGAATTTATCACCGTGGAAACTGTACACTGTTCTCCAACAATGGCAGCTGCAATCCTTTGTGTCCGTTTCTTTTTCTGAAACATTCATATGGAATGTTTTGCTTGGATTCGTGACCACACCGTCCAATGGCAAAATGATAGGGTAGGGGGAAATTGATGACGCAGCTCCCCAATCACACTCCTTCACCTACAGTGAAAAGCACGTCAAAATCTCAGCCTAGGACCTAACCAAAAAGCTTCACTTCCCATCTCATAAATCAAAGCGGTCAGATTTCACAACTGATCATAAAAATCTACACCACTTTTAGGTATAATGTATATTAAAAAAAACTTTAAAACTGACTAATGGATGCAAGTCATTTTTGGGCTGCATCCAAATAAATTTAATACAACACTATAGACATGATTTGGGAAAACAAAATACCTCACAAGCTCATTTCCGGAACTCTTGCCTTTTCATCTGTTTAGGGTTTCTATTCATTTTCTCCTAAGTGCTCACACCCACAGTCTTAATCTGCTTCCCATCACACCTGCTAATTCACACGCCAGGCAACAACTCGTCTAGATATTATTTTCATCATGGCTCACATGAACGGAAGAAGTAAGTTATTTCTTTACTGGCAAACCCATCTGAGGTTCCTCAGCCCAATCTCACCTGTTGAGGTGATGTTGTGGACCAAGAGGCTAGTGAGAGGGTAGTTAACATCAACCCATTCCCACCAGAGGGCTGTGTTGGGATGGGGTTGGAGATGGTCTCCAGACATCCAGCAGAAGATCCTGTCCTACAATGTACAAAAGGTGAGAGTGTAATTCCCTCTTGACATCAAGGCCGCCTTTGACGGCGTGTAGCTTCAAGAAATCCTAGCAAGTGAAGTCAATGGGGAATCGGATAAAATCATCACTAATTGGGACCATACTTAGCGCAAAAGGAAGATGGTTGTTATTATTGGAAGTCAGTCATTGCAGCTCAAGGACATCTCTGCATGATTCTTGCAGTATCCTAGGCCCAACCATCTTCAGCTGCTTTGTTAAAGAGTTTCCACTCTATCATAAGGTCAGAGTGGGAATGTTTGCCAATGGTTGTCCATTGTTCAGCACCACTTGCAACTCCTCAGATACTGAAGCAGTCCATGTCCACATGCAGCAAGACTTAGGCAGTACCCAGGTTCGGGCTGATAAGTGAAGTAATATTCATGCAACTTATTTGTCAGAAAATGACTATATCCAGAAAGAGTGAATCTAACCATCACCTCTCGACACATCATGGTGTTACCATCACTGGATTTCCCCCCCTCAATCAACTGATGGGAGATTGACAAGGAACTGAAATGGACTAACCATATAAATACTGTGGCGAAAAGAGCAGGTCAGACTTTGGGAATTCTGCGCAAATACTCTATCTCCTGATTTCCCTGAGCCTGTCTACCATCTACAACGCACAAGTCAGGAAAGCATTAGCATATTATGGATGGGCACAGCTCCACTAACATTCAAGAAGCTAGGACCATTTAGCACAAAACAGCTCAGTTGATTAGCACCTTAAAAGTTCAGTACCTCCAGCCTTGATACACAGTGGCAATAGTGTGTACCATCTACAAGATGTGCTGTAGTAACCCAAGGGTTTACTGACAGCACCTTCCAAACCCACTCCCTCTTCCAGCCAGAAATGCAAAAATCACAAGTACATGGGAACTTGTAAGTACCCTTTCAAGCCACACATCTTCCTGACTTGAATATATCACTGTTTCTGAGTATTAAGGAAAGACTGAGACTGTGAGGGTGAGTGTAAAAATGAGTTAGTGAGCGAAGGAGGGAGTTTATGCATTTAAACGTGAATGACTGTGGCAACAGCACAGGCAATAAAGAGAATTTACACTAATCAGCATGCTTGTGAACTCCCGAAGGCACTATAATATGGGGAACTGTAACAATGTCTGTATAGTGATTAACTGAAAATACAATCCACCGGTGGCTCCATAATACCTGTGACTTATTTTCAAAATGTAAGCAAGTCCAAAAGGAATTCCTGATTCTGAATGCACGATGAGAATTGAAATGTTAAATTTTTATGTTCATTCCACAGCTCCCTTGCAATGTTCTCCCTTTCCAAATTGTGCCGTTTCATGTTTGTATAACACCTCTTGGTTACTGGCTGCCTTCCTGAGTGTCCATTAGTCAGAGAGTGTCAGTTGGCTATTTGACTGCAGAGGGCTTCATAGCCAAGCCAGAACCTGCCCAGTGGATGCTTAAGGATGTGATGCCAATCAAGTGGGCTGCTTTATCCTGGATGGTGTCAAGTTTCTTGAGCTGAACTCACCCAGGCAAGTGAGATGAATTTTATGACTCTCCTGACTGGTGCCTTGCAGATGCTGGACAGGCTTTGGGAAGTGAGTTACTCAGTATAGAATTCTTAGCCTCTGACCTGCTCTTGTAGCTACAGTATTTCGTTCAGTTTCTGGTCAATAGGAACTCCTAGGATGTTGACAATGGGATATCCAATGATGGTAATGCCATTGAGTGTCAAGGAACGATAGTTAGGGTCTCTTCTATTGGAGGTGGTCGTTTTTTGGCACTTGTGTGATGTGAAGGTTACTTGTCAGTGGTCAGCCCAAACATGGATATTGTCCAGGTCTTGTTGCATTTGGATATAGACTGCTTGTAGCATGTACAGAAGACCATAAGGCACAGGAGCAGAAGTAGCTCTTTGGCCTGTCAAATCCATTCTGCCATTCAATAAGATCATGGTTGATCTGATAATCCTCAATTCCACTTTCTTACTTTCTCTATGATCCTTTATTCCCTTACTGATTAAAAATCTCTCTCTTGTAGCTTTGAATATACTTAATAATCCAGCTTCCAGAGCCCTTCATGGTAAAGAATTCCATAGATTCATCAGAAATAATTCCCATCTCGGTCTTAAATAGCTGACTTCCTACTTGGAGATAATAACATCTGGTAATCGACCCTCCCACAAGAGGAAACAAACTTTCCGCAGCTACCCATCCAAGTACCCTAAGAATCTAATACATTTCAAAGAGGTCTCCTCCCACTCTTCTAAACTCCAATGAGTAAACGCCCAACCTAATCAACCTCTCCTCAGAAGACAGTCCCCCTCACACCTGGGATCAACCTAGTTAACCTTCTCTAGGCTGCTTCCCATCCCAATACATACTTAGTTAGGTAAGAGAACAAAAACTGTTCACAGTACTCCAGGTGTGAACTGACTAGTGTTTCATATAATTTTAATAAGGCTCCCAATCTCATTCTTGATGAAGGGCTCTGGCCCAAAACGTCGATTTTCCTGCTCCTCGGATGCTGCCTGACCTGTTGTGCTTTTCCAGCACCACTCTAATCATATCTCAATTGTCATTACCTTTGAAATAAAGGCCAACATTCCATTTGCCATCATGTTACCCAGTGAATGGGCGGCACGGTGGCACAGTGATTAGCACTGCTGCCTCACAGCGCCAGAGACCCGCGTTCAATTCCCACCTCAGGCAACTGTCTGTGTGGAGTTTGCACGTTCTCCCCAAGTCTGCGTGGGTTTCCTCCGGGTGCTCCAGTTTCCTCCCACAGTCCAAAAATGTGCAGGTTAGGTGAATTGGCCGTGCTAAATTGCCTGTAGTGTTAGGTGAAGGAGTAAATGTAGGGGGATGGGTTGTTCTTCGGAGGGTTGGTGTGGACTTGTTGGGCTGAAGGGCCTGTTTCCACGCTGTAGGGAATCTAATCTGAATTTGGATGCTAGCTGTTTGTGTCACATGCACAAGGATCTCCAAATTCAACTTTGCTACACTTTTCTGGAGTTCAGTTAAATAATATTTAGCTCTTAATATTCCTGACAAAGAGCATAACCTCACATTTTCTCATGTTATGTGACATCTGCCAAATTTTTGCCCATTTACTTAACCCATCTACATCTCACTGTAGATTCCATGTGTCATCTTCACTACTTGCCTTTCCAGCTATTTTTGTGTTCGAGTCATAGAGATGTATAGTGCATAAACAAAAACCCCTCGGTTCAACTTGTCCATGCCAACCAGATATCCTCAATTAATCTAGTCCCATTTGCCAACATTTGACCCATATCTTTCTAAACTCTTCCTGTTCATGTACCCATCCAGATGGCTTTTAAGTGTTGTAATTGTACCAGCCTCCACCACTTTCTCTGGCAGTTAATTCCATACACGTAATACCCTCTGTATGAAAAAAGTTGCCCCTTAGGTTCCTTTAAAAACTTTCCCCCTTGTCCTTAAACCTATGCCCTCTAGTTTTGGACTCCCCTACCCTGGGGAAAAGACCTTGGCTATTCACCCTATCCATGCCCCTCATGATTTTATAAACCTCTATAAAGGTCACCCCTCATCCTCTGATGCTCCAGGGAAAATATCCCCAGGCTAGTCAACATCTCCCTCCAGCTCAAACCCTCCAACCCTGGCAACATGCTTGTAAATCCGCAAGGATTTAACAACGAACCTGGTTAGAGTACATTCATTTTCCTCACTAAAGTCATTAATATGCATTGTGGCCCCAGCACTGATCACTGTGGTTCACACTAGTTAGAGTTTGCCATCCTGAAGATGCTTCCTTTAATCCTAGGGTGGCACAGTGACTAGCACTGCTGCCTCACAGAGCCAGAGACCCAGGTTCAATTCCCACCTCAGGCAACTGTCTATGGGGAGTTTGCACATTCTCCCAGTGTCTGCATGGGTTTCCTCCGGTGCTCCAGTTTCCCCCCACAGTTCAAAACAAATGTGCAGGTTAGGTGAATTGGCCATGCTCAATTGCCTGTAGTGTTAGGTGAAGGGGTAGATGTAGGGAAATGGGTCTGGGTGGGTTGCTCTTCGGAGGGTTGGTGTGGACTTATTTTATTCATTATCGAAGACTAAAGCTTGTGTTTTTTAA
The DNA here is from genome assembly GCF_004010195.1 of Chiloscyllium plagiosum. Classification (NCBI taxonomy): domain Eukaryota; kingdom Metazoa; phylum Chordata; class Chondrichthyes; order Orectolobiformes; family Hemiscylliidae; genus Chiloscyllium; species Chiloscyllium plagiosum. Next base: position 6,721,212 of record NC_057744.1, on the reverse strand, counting down.
ATGGATCGGCATTGCTCCAATAGGATGATGTCAGCAGAGCACATTAATGCTCCTGTATTATCTATGGGTGCATGTGCTGCTTGCAGGGTCAAAGTAAATTTAACTAGACATCATGGCAACACTGTGTGATAGCTGATTTAAAACTCAAATAGACAGCTCCAAATCAATCTCAGAAAAAAGCCATACTCAATGACAGTCAGAGGACAAGGCTCCTCTCAGCATAGACCTCCTTCAGGTTTTCACCTAGCAGACAAACATTGAGTTGGATGAGCAAATTATAAATTAATGACAGAGATTAATGTTTTTAAAAGGATGGGCAATAAATGCTGGCCAAACCAGCGATATCCACATCCCAAGAAAAACTAAATACAATAAAAATGACTATCACTTAAAAATAGAGACAGTACGCTGAGAATAAATAACTGGACAAGGACTGGTCATCTCATACATTTCCTTTAATGACAGCAACTGGTAATAGAGAGAGAGGGAGAAAGAAAGAAAAAGAGAAAAAAAAGAAAAAGAGAGAGAAAAGACAGAGGGGAAAAAAGAGAAAAAGAGAGAGAAAGAAAGAAAGAGAGAGAAAGAAAGAAAAAGAAAGAGAGGGAGGGGCGAGAGAGAGAGAAAGGAGAGAGAGAGAGATAAGGGAGGAACAGACAGAAAGAAACAGAACATAAGAGATTCATAGTCATATAATGCTCAGCATGTCTCAGGATTATCTTCCAACTCTTCACTTCATATTGAATTACTTAAATGCAGTGACTATTGTTACAAACAAATCATGGCAGCCATTGAAAACAGCAAGACCTTATGAAGAGGGATGGGTTGAATGGTAATTTTGTCAACTTTCAGCAATGCTGACTGAGGAAACAGCATTTCCCAGAATATTAGGAGAATCTTGAGTTTGTTTTCAGATTTAGATTAGATTACTTACAGTGTGGAAACAGGCCCTTCGGCCCAACAAGTCCACACCGC
>NC_057744.1:6679402-6720206 GCF_004010195.1 Chiloscyllium plagiosum | reverse complement strand
GGAGCACCCGGAGGAAACCCACGCAGACACGGGGAGAATGTGCAAACTCCACACAGTCAGTCGCCTGAGGCGGGAATTGAACCCGGGTCTCTGGCACTGCGAGGCATCAGTGCTAACCACTGTGCCACCGTGCCACCCACTTAGTGTCCCTGGAGTCAACAGTACAGGTAAATGGGCTTTAGTTGAACCTGCTATCTGAAGGATGGCCCTTCTGACAGTGTGCAGGAGTGCCTCAGTATTCCTGATGAAGGGTTTTTGCCTGATATGTTGATTTTCCTGCTCCTCAGATGCTGCTTGACCTGCTGTGCTTTTCCAGCAACACACCAACCTTGACTAAATCTCTAGCATCTGCAGTACCCACTTTCGCCTAGGAGTGCATCAGTAACCCACTGTGGATAATGAACTGAACCTCCTGGCTTCTGACTTTGGTGAGGGTTTTTGGGTGGAGGGGAAAGAGTGATACTTGGAAAGAAAAGCCATTTTTATAATTACCAAAGGACTTCAATTCCACGCATGAATCTTTCCATGATTAATTTCTGTCAGGCTGAAATCACAGTGTAATTATAACCTCCAGCAAGTAGCTGCACCCTTGTGTTTAGTAAGATACCTAGAAATCCAACAGGAGAACACCAATTAGTCTCTCAAGCCTCTCCTGTTACTCAATGTGACCATGATTGAACACAATCTGTCTCCACCTAACTTCTCTTATTCTTCTAACCTCTCAAAAATACAGGCCCCAATCTCCCGTCATGGGGCAGCTGGGTCATTCCAGGAACATGTGTGAAGAACCACCAATGCATACTTTCTGTGGCCCTTCCACATTGGACCTTTGCCCTATGTTCCTCCATAATTTTCATTAACATAGAAGTAGCAATCTTTGTTTTAAGCCCACTGGGACTTTATCCGACCCCGATCCGCAATCTTCTCCAGCCTTAACTTCACACTTGTAGGCCTTTGGTCTTACCACTCAAGCCCCTTGCATTACTCTCCACTCCTCTCTGCTTCACTTCGGGTGCAAGAACTTCCAACTCTCTTACGTAATGTTTCCAATCAGAAGGAACGCTTCACACCAGACTTTTCCCGAAGGTGCTGCTACTTTAGGCAGCAACATTGTACTGAGAATTGCAAATAAGTGGAGTACTCCCCACTTTCCTGGATGGGTGCAGATCTAACAACACACAGGAAGCTCAACACTATCCAGAACAAAACAGCCTGCTTGGTTGCCACTTCATCCATAAACTTTCACTCCCTCCAGCAATGTTCTATAGCAGCAGTGTGCACCATCTGCAAGATGTACTGCAGAAATTTACCAGGGTTCCTCAGACAGTACCCTCCAAACCTGTGACCACTTCCATCGAGAAGCACAAGGGCAGCACATACTTAGGAACTTGTCCACCCCTCCAAAAAGTTCCCCTCCAAACTACTCACCATCCAGACTTGGAAATATATCAGTATTCCTGGATTAACATCCTGGAATTTCCTTCCTAAGGCATTGTGTCTACCTTCATCAAATGGACTGCAGTGGTACAGGAAGTGGATGTGTTGGTGTTAGACTAGGATGGACAAAGTCAAAACTCCTGGTGTCGTGCGATTTCTAAAGGCAGTTCACCACCACCTTCTCAATGGCAACTATGCATCAGCAATAAACGCTGGTCCAGCCAGCGATACCCACACCCTATTATTGAAAAACTAAAGTAATAAAATAAATGGTGATTTGATCCCTTCTCTCAGTTGTGGAGCTGGTAGATTGTGTCACAATCAGCTCAGGATTCTTTCACCCGGTTATCAAATACTTCCGCACGCCTTGGTAAAAGATGGTTGAGGATCAAAAAAGATGTACAACAAGGCATTACCCTTTGAAACAACCTGAGGTTTCAGGCCTTTCTCCTTCCAACAAAAGCATGACTTCACAGAGGGGATCAATAGAAATTTGTGCTGGTTTTGCAAAAACAAAACAAGTTCAGATTACAAATCACAACGGCACAAAATTACTGAGTTTGGCTGCCTGTCCTTTCACTTACACTACAGTGAATGTGGCAAAGACAGTGTAGCTCACTCATTTTATGTTCACTCTAAGAATCACTTACTAATGTTCTCAGACCTTGGAGCTAGACATTATACACTCAGCCAGAACAGACTGCGTAACATGTGTTTTCTAGTCAGTGGATACCTATTTTCCTGTTTTAATAGCAGCAGGGATTTTCTCAAATTCTACACTCCGTAGGAAAAGACAATTATCAGACAATGTCACTTGGCTAAAGATCCATAATGGTCCTCAACTCTGTGAAGACCAAAGATTGGCATCAGGTTAATATTCTGAGTGTGAAAACTTCACGACTAGATAAGATCTCAGTCACTCTGTGCTAGAAAAATGGCTGGATGTATTTTCTTTTTAGGTCCTACAACTGTATTTTTCTAATATAAAGACAAAGCCACACAGGAATAGAAGACAGCATAGTCAACGAGTCAACTAAGCTAGCCCAAGGCCAACCATAAATCAAGCAAAGGCAGCACTCATGGAAAGACAAGGTTGTACATTCAGAAATCACAAAATATAACGACGGCATGTTATTAAGCTGATCTTAGTTCACCTCCCTAGAAAGATCCTAATATCTTTAATTTAAAACATTCTAATTTTTCCATAAAAGATTCCCTGGGTTTCCACCTTCAATGCTCTTCCTAAAAGTTCATTTCATATGTGCTTTGCTTACAGAAGAATGTCCTAATCAAAGGCAGATAGGCCTTCAGGAGATAGCAGACAGAAAGCTGTGGCAGAAAATAAGTCAGATTAAGTTGTAGCTAAACTATACAGTGCTCTGTTTAAACCTCACCGCTTTAAGTGATGGAAGCACTATAGAGAAAAGTTCAAAGACTTGTCCATTATATCCAAAGTCTCTGCAATTGGACATGAGTGGAGCAACCTGGTCTTTTCAGTCAAGAAAGAAACTTCCCAAGCTTTGATCTTCCATGAGATAATTATTGGAATGGAAAAGCAAATTTGGTTATTTGTTGAATAAAATAAAGGGGACATGGATTGAAACTAGTGAAGACTAGTGAAGAAAAATAAGTTAAATTTAAAAAAAAACAGCAATATGTTCAGAGATGGTATTACACATCTCTGGAACAGGTGGGATTTGAAACCAGGTCTCTCAGTCTGGGGTAGGGACACTACCACTACAACACAAAAGGGCTCCAATTTGCCTCTTTTTAAAAATTGATCTATTTTTCTAACCAAATTGTGTCATAACATCGCTGGAGCAGGTGGGACTTGAACCCAGGGCTCCTGGTTCAGGGGTAGGGTCCCTACCACTGTAACACAATCTACCTCTGAGATCATAGCACTCATTCAATTCAGCTACCTGAATATCCTAACCTCTATCACTCCACTTTTGGCAGCTGCGTGTTCAGCTGCCAAGACCCGACACTCTAGGCCTACCTTCTTAAACCACTCCACCTCTTTCTTCTGCAGCATTCCCCACTGTCACTGTCTAATATCCCCTTATGTGTCACATCAACCATTGCCATTCAGCATTATTCATGGAGCCTGTGCGTTTTTCCCCCACTCTTTGTGCAGAACTTTACACTCACCTGAAGTAAATTCCATTTGCCCACTTTAAAAAAAATTTTATCCAATGCATTCCATACTTCCTTAGCTACATCCTCCAAGACCTCGGTCCTTCCTGGTTTGGTATCAGTTGTCCAATTTGTTCGGTTTAAACTTTAGACAGCTGTTTGACATTATGAAATGGCACATTCCAATATAAATATACCCATCTCTCTGTGTAATGAAGTCACAGAATCAAGAATCCCTACAATGTGGAAGCAGGCCATTCAGCCCATCAAGCCTGCAGCGACCCTCTAAATAACATCGCACCCAGACACATCCCTATAAACCTGCATTTTTGCCAAGGCTAACCCACCCATCCCTGGACACCATGGCCAAAATTACCCAACCTGCACATCTTTAGACTGCAGGAGGAAACCTACGCAAATATCAGGAGAACATGCAAACTCCACACAGTCACCTGGAATCAAACCCAAGTCCCCGGCACTGTGAGGCAGCAGTGCTAACCACTGAGCCACTGTACCACCCGAGTCAGTGCAGTGTCTTCAGTCAGTCAGCTATGTGGATGTGATGTACAGTAACACCAGCAAGCACCGTCCCTAGAATGTGTGTGTAAGCATGTGATATCAAAGCCATGCAAAATAGTGATGTTAATAAACTTCAAGACATCTGTGTCGACAAAAATCCAACTCTGTGACATAGGTTACATGGACTAACATTTGGAAAACCTCAAAGTCCATCATTTGATCCATCCTCTCCAATACAGGTGATTTATGGAAATTAGTGTCAATAGTAGTTCTATTACTGATCCATGCAAACACCACTCCGTATTCCCCAAACACCCCAATCCTCTTCATATTCCAACATAATTTCTTGTGTGAATTTGTTGATTTCTATCCTTAAAACAATTCTTATTCAATCCTTGGGTTTACCCTAAATTTCAACAGTTTGAGTTCACAATAATAGCCTTTGATGTACAATGTTTCCCAGCTCATTGAACTCATCACTTCAAAAAAGAATCATGTAGTTGACCAGACAGGATCCTTTACTTCTGAGTATTAGCCTCAAGAAATTCTGCATTAAAAGCAATGCATTAATTGACTGTGGATTAAACAATGGATTATGGTGGATTATGTGTTTAAGAAAGGTAGCACTTTCCCCCCCTTTCAATGAGATTAATTGAATCTAGTTACAGCTTTACCTACTAATTAGACCTGGGTCATTCAGGGGTGATGTCAGGGTGCACTTTTCACAAAAGAAAGTGAAGCTTAAATTCACTCTTCCCAAAACCTGTTTGTTCTATTTTCATTTGTGGGTTGTGGGTGTCATAGAGTCATAAAGTCGAGACTGGCTAGGTCAGCATTTATTGCCTATCCCTGTTGACGTTAGGAAAGCAGACTATTTCGAAACTGAGATTCAAGCAGTTTCTCAGGCAAGGGATCTCTGGACCAAGTCAGGCACACAGAGTTAAAATTTCATGTCGAGTCACCATAGTCCCATTGGTCTGCTTTTTCGTTAGAGAGAGAGACAACTGATAGCGAGTTTAACCTGAATGGTCATTGAACCTCACACAAGGGATGAGGTTGTGAGAAGGTGAGACCTTCATGGTGAGTTTAGCATGTGAGGGAAGTGAATGGATCAACCAAGATCTTCCTGAAAGTAGAACTGGGGGCTGAATGATCTCTACCTGTTCCATGAACTCTGGAACAAAAACAGACACAAGTGTGTTACAAACGAACAAAGAAGCAAAACAAATCTTACCCCTACCTCTTTTCTTCCAGCAAGACCCCTCGCTGACGGAGTAGGAGAGGTCATTGAACTCTATGTCCACCGCTGGGCGTTTGGGCAGATGGGAGAATCGCTGTGCCTCAGTGATGTGGTTCTCCACCTTCTTGAGGTGTGTGGTGAGGAGAGGTGCATCCTGGGAGGCGCCATTGCAAACCGCATCTTCCAAAGCGATTGACACACAACCAGGATCGACTGGCTTTTCAGCCATCACTCCACGCTGTAAGACAAGAGACAGGCAAGGTCAATCAGGGTGGATGACTGAGTTGTTGGATTTGCTCCAAAGTATTTCTTGCATTCCCCATGAAAGATAGAAATAAGATGGTTAAATGAATGCCAGTCTTAACTCAATGGAAACACTCTCACCTGATCATTTACTTAACTGCTGTATGTGGAAGCTTGCTGTGCACAGGTTGCTATCTGTATTTCCTATATTACAAACAGCGACCACACTTTAAGAGTACAGTAATGACAGTAAAACTCTTGGAGATCTCCTGAGAATGTCAATTCTAGATTAGCCATGAGTTCAATTAATGACTGGTCTGGCACAAAGGATTGAAGGCTCTACTTCTGTTTCCATATGGAAGGTGCTACAAGTCTTTTTTAACTCACCAACAGGCTATGGTTGATACACATCTGTGGAATTTAAAATATTTACACGGTTAGTACATACCTTGGTCAACATAAGTACTTCACAGCTCATTTCTGATGTTGGAACCAATGCTGGATTTGTTCAGCGTTATTATTATTAGTGTCACTTAACTAATTCTGGACATGGTTATCCACAATTCTTATATTTGTTCATGGGACGTGTACACCACTGGCTGGGCCAGCCTGTATTGCCCATCTCGAATTGCCCTTAGAGTAGGTGGTGGCAAGCTGCCTTCTTGAAACATTGCAGTCCTTGGGGTGTAGGTACACCCAGAGTGCTGTTCGGAGCAGAGTTCCAGGATATCGACTCAGCAACACTGAAGGAACAGGCAACCTAGTTCCAGCTCAGGCTTGCGTGTGGTGTGTGTGAAGGGGACATGGTGAAATGAGAACTGCAAATTATGATACAAATGTGACTCGAGTATTGGCTAATGACCCCACTGTGGATATGTGATGTCATCTTGTGGAGTAATGGGCATTCTCATCTCAACTAATATGGTGCCAAGAAGATACAATCATCTGCAGGATGACTGAAACCTGACTGAAATAATGCTGGCCCAGTACACAGTACCTAACGGCCAAACTAGTTTGCTTTAGTTGGTAACACATGCACCTTTATCAGAGGATTCCAGGCTCAAGTCTCCCTCCAGAACTCAGTGGAGCTTCTGTTTTGGTACAGAAAGGGTTACAACGTTAGGTGGTAAATCACAGAATCCTTACAGTGCAGAAAGAGGCCGTTTAGCTCATCGAGTCTTCACCAACCCTCCAAACAGCATCCCACCCAGACCTACCCTATCCCCACATTTACCATTGCTAATTCACCTAACCTAACATAACCTGCACATCTTTGGACTGTGGGAGTAAACCTGAGCACCCAGAGGAAACCCACACACTCAGGGGAGAACTTGCAAACTCCACACAGACGGACACCCAGGGCTGAAATCAAACCCAGGTCCCTGGTGCTGTGAGACAACAGTGCTAACCATTGTGCCACCCTTATACACAAATGCTATGTAGAAACTGTCCTGCCTATCTTTCTATTTAACAACAGTTTGTTAATGCAATGTACATGAAACGCTTTGGGATGCTGTCAAAGATATAGTTTTTCCCTTATATCCAGTAGAGCTCTTAGGCACAACTGAACTTTTCTTCCTCTCCATCAGCTGTGTCTTTGTTTCAATCTACTAACCACCACCAGTAAATCACCTATATGTCAATGATATAGTCAGCAACTGTATTTATGCAAGCCATTGTTAAAACATTACTTTCAATTCATCCTCATTGTATAAAATTACTGAAAGGGTTATCTCCATTTCTGATTCACTCATAACTAAATGACTTCTTAATTTGGATTCTTCAATGCCCTACATTTATTGAACTGAGGATTTATAACAGCCAATCTCATAGAGTCATACAGATGTACAGCATGGAAACAGACCCTTTAGTCCAACCCGTCAATGCTGACCAGATATCCCAACCCAATCTAGTTCCATCTGCCAGCACCCGGCCCATATCCCTCCAAACCCTTCCTATTCATATACCCATCCAAATGCCTCTTAAATGTTGCAATTGTATCAGCCTCCACTACGTCCTCCGTCAGCTCATTCCATACACGTACCACCCTCTGCGTGAAAACGTTGCCCCTTAGGTCTCTTTTATATCTTTCCCCTCTCACCCTAAACCTATGCCCTCTAGTTCTGGACTCCCCGACCCCAGGGAAAGGACTTTGTCTATTTATCCTATCCATGCCCTCATAATTTATTGGTCACTATTAACATTGAAAGACCGAGAATCAAAGATCTCAATCCCTAAATTTGCAGTTAACACCAACTTGGACAAAATTGTTGGGGGATGAGGGAGGAATAGTAACCATCAATAAAATATTATACAATTCTTGTTGCCATCTTAAAGTTAGAGACACTAGTGAGGGTGCAGAGAAGATTTTCAAGGATGACACCAGAAATGTATGAGAATATCACAGGAGGTCTTGCAGACTGGTTGTTTCTGGTCTTGTTGCTTGAGAAATAACTAAGGTATGACTAAACAGAGGTACACAAAGTGACGAAAAGTTTCATTGGAGTGGATACAGAGAAAACGTTCCCGCCACTGAGGAAATAGTACAACCAGAGGCTATCATTTTCAAGATAGTCACTAAGAAATCCAATAGGAAATTCAGATGAACCATCCTGACCCAAACAATGGTGAGAATTTGAAACCAGGTAGGAGTTGAGGTGAACAGTACAGATATAGTTAAGGAGCAGTTGATTGGCATAAATGAGGGAGGAGGCTATACAGCATTACAATAATTGGTTTGGATGAATTAGATGGAGGAGGCTTTGGTGGAGATCATGCCAGCATTGACTGGTTGGGCTGAATAGCCTGCTTGAATTCAGTGCATCCTATCCATCCTTACGCAATTGCCTGATTCCATCCAGAAACAATGCAGCTTTTCAGAATGTAAGCAATTATGTATAAAATGCGAGTCCTGGTTAGGCATTTTCTGCTGGTCTTGTCTATGCTGACTTAGTAAACAAATGATTAAGTTGGCATTGTTACAAAGACTTGGGTATTTTAGTCTGGAGCTTAAAGAGCTTCTGAACATACCGTGAAAGCATTTATCCCAGTTCAGCTAAACTATAATCAAAGATAATAAAGGACTAATGTACTCATGTTTGGGGTGTATTTTATCTGAATAAACTCTCAGCATAGCTGTGTTGGAGGCTTTTCATATAGGTTTTACAGTCATATAGAACTGGAGCTGGAGTAGGTTATTCAGCCATTCAATAAGACCATGGCTGGTCTATTTGCATTTTGAATTCTACATCCCCATCTAACCCAATAAACACTCACCCCCTTATAAAATGACATCTCCACAGGAAATGACATCACCAACCCAAAGAAACCCAAACATATAAATAGAAAGCAGGAATTATCAGCAGTGCTTTGCCTGAAGCCCACTGAAGATGTTAACTAGTATGATGATGAAACATCTAGAAATGAACCTTACAGCTCAGCGAGCAAACCTACATCCAGAACCTCAACTTGAGCTACGAATCTTCTCAAAACTCACTAATGTCTGCTACTGTCTTAAAATATTCAATGAGTCTACTTCCATCACCTTCAGAGGCAGAGAACTCCAAAATAAAAATGTCTCCACATCTCTGTCCTAAATGGGTGACTCCCAATTTTAAAACAGTGCCCCCTGGTTTTGGATGCATCCACCTGAAGAGTCATCCTCTCCACGTCTACCGTGTGAAGACCATTCAGGGTCTTGAATACTTCACTCAAGTTACCCCTCACTCTTCACAACTCCAGTGAAAACAAGCTTGTTTAAAGAGGCCCACTCATTTCAATCTAGCAAACCTCCTCTGAACCACCTCCAGTGTAGTTACATTCCTCCCTAAACAAGGAGACTAAAACTCTATGTGGTATTTGAGATGTGGTCTCTCCAATTCTCTATAAAACTGAAGCACAACATCATCTTTTCATAAAAAGGACTGCATCTGACATGTTTGACTTGTAAAAAGTAATGTTTTGTGACTCATGTACTAAAACATTGAAATCCTTCCATAACCTGGAATTCTACAGTCATTGTCTATTTAAGTAATATTTTTAATGCTTTTTGATTTTTCCTACCAAAGTGAATAACTTCACATTTTCCCTCATTACACTCCATCTGCCAGATTTTTTCCCACTCACTCAAACTATCTACATTCATCAGCAACCTTATTATACCTTCTTCACAACATCCTTATCTTTGTGCTGTCTGTGAGTTGAGCTACCACACCTTCATTCCTTCTCATCTGGGTTATTGATGTAAGTTTTTAAAAACGTTGAGGCTCCAGAACAGACATCTGCAGGAGTCCACTTGTCAAATCCTGCCAGTCAGCCAAAGACCCGTTTATATATAGTCTCTTTTCTCTACTGGACAACCAATCTTTTGTCTATCCCACACAATGAGCTTTCATGTTCTAAAAGGAAACGTACCAATCATCTTTTCAAATTCAACTCAAATAACATCATGCAATTGGGATACATTGGCAGTTTAGTAAGGTCTAGATGTGAGTATGAATAAAACTGTGGCAGAATGGTTTTGTTTAATATCATCCATGAAGTTGTTATACAGTTACATTGCAAACAAATATAAATCACTTATTTTATGATGCTGTTGCATTCAAAGAGCAATGTATCTTAACTAGTCTTGGTGCAGGAGCTATTGCAATCTCTGCTAATAATTTGCCATATAGAACAAAAGTTGAAATACATGTTAAAACAAACTCCTGCAACATTGCAAATTTGGAATCAAGACCAAGTATTCTCTTTAGGTGCTTAAAAATGTGTTGCTGGAAAAGCGCAGCAGGTCAGGCAGCATCAAAGGAACAGGAGAATCGACGTTTCGGGCATAAGCCCTTCTTCAGGAATGCCTGAAGGGCTAATGCCCGAATCGTCAATTTTCCAGCAACACATTTTTAAGCTCTGATCTCCAGCATCTGCAGTCCTCACTTTCTCCTATTCTCTTTAGGTGGTCAAGCTATGGAGTAGGGGAGAATTGGATGAGGTCATCCTGATCCCCATTTAAAAAAAAAAGGCGTTGCAGGCTTTCTTTGTAGATAACAGGCTGCCTGGTCTGACTAGTCCATGCTAATGTAATTCCTCAATGGGAATCTCCTTCCATCATTTTTTACTAATCCTAACATTATATCTTTTCTCCCTCATGCATTTATGCAGCTTCCAGACCTAAACTATCGAAAGGCATGAGTTCTAATTCCACCCTTGGAACTGGGAAACTTAAATTCTATGAATTGAATAAATCAGGGACAAAAAGTTACCATCAGTAATGGTGATATTAAACCATGGCATTGTTGTAAAAACTAAATCTATTTCATGAATTTCCCTTAAGTAAAGTACTCTACTGTCCTCTCTCTTGGCCTGTATATGATTTCTGATCCATGCTGCCCTCTCAAATGGCCTATCAAGCCATTCAGTTGTGTTCACAAAGAAGGCTCATCAGGGAGGTTCAAGTCAGTAGTTGGGGGAATTTGAGTTCAATTAAAATCTGAAATAAGTGTCTAATGACAACTATGAAACCATTGTTGGAAAAACCCATCTGGTTCACTATTGTCCTTTATGGAAGGAAACTGCTGCTTTACTACCTGACTACGAACTAACATCAATGCTGTTGACCCTTAACTGTCTTCTGGGTAACAAGGGATGGGCACTAAATGCTAGCCTACCCAGTGATGCCCATATCCAAATGAATTAACTCAATAAAGGTTACAGAAATTTAGGTATTGATTGATAGGTTCTGTGGTCCCAAATATACTACTTGATGCTACTTCTATGTTCTATGTTCTATGCTGCTATGTCACATGGCAAATTGTGTTTCCCAGCAAATTGTGTTTCCTAGATTAGTGAACAGAATACATTGTCGTGTCAGTGACTCAAAAATGACCTTATTCCAGAACTGAAAGTTTGCATTTTTGCTTAAGAGAAAACAAGACTGAAGCCCAAAAGAACTTACTGCCAAAAGTTCCACTTCATTGGAAAGGTATCTTCAAGAGGAAACCTCTGGTGATGCAGAGAAAGCTGAAATAGGACTTTCAGATCTTCTAAAGCAGCAGCACGAGACCACTGTCATGACCACCAGCCACGTAGTCAGTAAGTTCTAGATTAATATAGTTTGTGTACTTCCCTTTCTTTTGGTCATGATTCAAGTTGTAGCAGACCAGAGTCAAGCATTTTGTATAAACAGGTTAAAGGTTAATTTATTACAAGTCTGACTGAAGGTTCCTTTGGTTAAAAAAAAGTAAGAATCTATGACTGTCAGTAACCGTCCTACACTGAACCCAAAATGTTCTTCATCAAAAGCAAGGCAAAGATCCACATACATTCTTGTTCAAAATAGATGACCAGAAATTGAGCTTGGATTAGACTTTTACAGGGGTTTTAATCACTGTCTTGTCTCGCTCATCTAATGCAGCATTGATCAGGAATTAAACTTGGAGAGGTCAAAGCCTTTTTCACTTTGTACCTTACCTTCAGGCAGGGAACAGAGGGATTCCTTTAGAATAACATCATGGTCAGCACAGACATGGTGGGCCGAAGGGCCTGCTCCTGTGCTGTGCTGTACTGTTCTCTGATAATGAGATAAGTTGTTGACAAGAAATTAATCCAGTTTTTCAGGATTAAAATAAGCACCAATAAGATGAAAGAAAATCTTATGAAATGAAAATCCCAATGGATCTCTGTGGGAGACAGTTGGGGCCCATTGCTCAAGTTCCTCATTGCTGAAGCAAAGTAGTTAATGCTTGAAGTCAGACCCAGTGGCTGTGTTGGCTTCTGTAGTTGCATGCTTGGTCTTTTCTTGCGCAGGAAGACTAGGAGGTCTTTGGAAGAAGAGAAGATTCCTTCTTCATTGGTTCCGTACTTCTAGCATTTTCAAATTCAACAGAACAGTGTATGATTTCAGTCTAATTTTTTTCTTTGTCCTCCTATGGTTAAAAAAAACTCTGCTCTCGAAGGGTAGTTCTTACACACTTCTCCTTGGAATTTTGCACACTGGTTATTCTTAGGCAGGTGTCCATATACAGCTCAACATGGTGACATGTTAATTTTGAGGATGGGCAACATAAAGGTATTAATTATGTTGAGTCTCTTTACAATTCAAGCCATCTGCTGTTGCTCTCAAAAGTTAGAATTCTCCCACCTCCATTTGCCTGTCAGATACTGAAGCAATCGCTATCCATATCCACCAATACTTGAACATCATCCAAGCTTGGGCTGATAAGTGATAAGTAACATTGCTGTCACACAAGTACCAGGCAATGACCATCTAATAAGAGACATTTCTAACCGGCATCCCTTGACATGCGATGGTATTAGCATTGCTGAACTCCCATTATCAACATACTGGAGGTTACTACTGACCAGAAATTGAACTTGACTAGTCAAACAAATACAATGAGTGCAACAGCAGGTCAAACACTGGCATAGTTTTGACGAGTAAATACCTCCAGTCTCCCCAATGCCTGTCTACCTTCCATAAGGCACAACTAAGGATTGTAATAGAATACTTTCCACTTTCCTGAATTGGTAGCTCCAAAAACATTCAAAACATTTGAGAACACTCAGAGCAAAGCTCCATCCACCACAATCAACATTCACCAATGATGCATAGTGCTAACAGTATACATCATCTGCAGTGACTCACCCATGCATCTTTAAAAGCACTTTCCATATGTGTGACCTCTTCCGCTAAGGATAACAAGGTCTGCAGATGTATCGTATTACCACCACCACCTGCATGCTTCCCTCCCAGTCATATATTATCCTGATTTAGAACGACATCACTGTTCCTACACTCACTCAGGCAAAACTCCTGAAGCATCCTGCCTAACAGCACTGTGGGTGTCCCTATGCCCCAAAGTCTGCAGCAGTTCGAGGAGGCCAGTTTCTCAAGGTCAATGAAGGAATGTTGGCTGAGCAATGCCCACTCCCTAGGAATGAATGAAAACAAACTCCTGATTTTCAACCCATCCAGGCACTACTTTCTGTTAGAGCTTGTAGCTGTACAATCAGATGACTTCCAGCTACTTTGAGTTTGGTTAGAGTCACATTAGCTCTTTACAAAAGAATTCCATTACCATGACCCCTTTGTTCATGACGCTGCAGTTTCAGAATTCATTAAAAAGATCGTGGTTAAACATTTGTCAGGAAGAAGACAATCAATAGCTGGAAACCAGTCATAGGAAGGACAACTGACACTAGGACTTGTTTCATTAGATGAAAAGGCAGTAACACTGCTGCATTAGAATGAGACCAAGAGGGCCTAAGAGCCTTCATTTTACAAATGTATTTTATGATCATTTATGTGCCCCGTCTTCATTCATTTATTTTCTTGCTTTTCTGCAGTATTCCCAGTCTGTTTTTTTAATAATCACTACAGTACCCCTTGCTCCCATTGCTTGTGGGATTGACATCTTCTGGTGATAGTTCAGCACAAGACGGCCATTCAAGGGACAACCAAAAACTTGCCTTCTGCGCCAACTCATTCGTCCCCAAGCCCCGAAACAGTCAAAATTCTTCTCTTTTCACAAAACAACAGCCACACGCAACTTCTGCTCGGTTCCATCTAATTCCTACAATGCATTCTCCACTTAGGTTTCTTAATATGCAGAGTTGCATTTCCCTATTGAGGAGTTTGTAAAGATGAATGAAACAAGAACGATTTTGCTCCCAGTGATGATTAAGAGATTCCCTTTGGGAAGACACCCTGGAGAGAAATTAGCAAACACAGTCACTTCCTTAAAGAAAGCAGCTCCCATAAGCATTGATGATTCCTTCCTAATAATTTGATATTTCTTTTCCAGATGTAAATTAATGCTTCACCTCATTAATTTTATTCTGAATTCCATAGGCCACCATATCTGGCAAAGATATTGATTGGGAAAGAATACTATAACAGGAAACAAAAAAACCTGGAAGAACTGTGAATGCTGGAAATCAGAAAGAAAACAGGAATTGCTAGAAATCTCAGCAGGTCTGGCAGCATCCGTGGAGAGAAAGCAGAGTTAATGTTTCGGGTTGACTGACCCTTCTTCAGAACTGAAACATTGATTGTGCTTTCTCTCCGCAGATGCTATCAGACCTGCTGAGCTTTTCCAGCAATTTTTGTTTTTGTTAACTACTGTTGTCAGGCATCAATAACTGAAAACATTTTTTTTCAAAATCCATTCTTGAGCACTGCTGGCAAGACCAACACTTAATTCCCATCTCCAATTGCTCTTGAGAAGGTGGTAGTAATGAGTCCTGACTTTGGACATTAGTCCGTGTTATAAAGTGAAGGACAACACACAATGTTTTCTATTGCAATTTGAAAAGTGATGAAGGTCAATCACTTACCTGTGGATCTGAAATAAGAAGTTGGCTGGACCAAGAACAGATGGGAGATTTTTTTTCCCCCTGAAGAACTGGTTGGGTTTTATCAACAATCCTGTGGTTTAGTGATTATTAATGAGACTGGCATTTAATTGTGGACTTGTTAATTGCCCCACTTGCTACGTTGGATTTAAACTCACTGCTGTGAGAGTACATGCAGCAGAACCAGGAAAGTCACCATCACTTTAAGGTGACAACTATGTCCCATAAATTAATTTTAAAAATTAAAAATTTTGAAAAGAATCGATTTCCGCAGTGCAGTCTTGCTAGAAGTTGGAAATAGTATCTCATTAACGACTGAGTTTTTTGAAGAGGTGACAAAGAAGATTGATGAAGTTAAAGCTTTAGACCTGAGCTGTATGGACTTCTGCAAAGTGTTCGACAAGGTTCTGCATGGTAAATTGGTTCGTAAGGTTAGATCACATGGGATCCAGGGGGAGCTACTCACTGGACAAAACATTAGCTTAGAGGTAGGACACAGAGCATGGTGATAGAGGGTTGCTTTCTGGACTGAAGGCCTATGACCAGCAGTGTGCTGCAAGGACAGGTGCTGGGTTGATTGCTCTTTGTCATGTACATAAATGATTAGGATGTGAATATAGGAGGTATAGTCAGTAAGTTTGCAGATGACATCAAAATCAGTGGTGTGGTAGACAGTGAAGACGATCATCTCAGAGTACAATAGGACCTGATTAGATTAGATCCCCTACAGCATGGCAACAGGTCCTTCGGCCCAAGTCCACACCAACCCTCCGAACAGTAATCCACCCAGACCCTATATTTACCCTTGATGAATGCACCTAACACTATGGGTAATTTAGCATGGCCAATTCACCTGGCTTGCACATCTTTGGATTGTGGGAGGAAACCAGAGCACCCAGAGGAAGACACGGGGAGAATGTGCAAACTCCACACAGGCAGTTAAACCCGGATGCCTGGAGCTGTGAGGCAGCAGTGCTAACCACTGAGCCACCATGCCACCCCACCTGAATCAGATGGGCCAATGGACTGAGGTGTGGCAGATGGAGTTTAATTGAGATAAATGTGAGGTGTTGCATTTTGGAAAGGTAAAACAGGGCAAGACTTATAAACTCAATGGTAGGGCCCTGGAGGGTGTTGCTGAACAACGAGACCTAGGAGTGCAGGTGCATTGTTCTTGAAAATTGAGTCACAAGTAGACACGGGGGGGAAACAGCATTTGGCACACTTGCCTTCATTTGTCAGAACATTTAAGAGTTAAGCTGTCATGTTCGACCATACAGGACACTAGTGAGACCACTTTTGGAACACTGTGCACAATTCTGGTCGCCTTTCTATGGGAAGGATGTTGTTGAATTTGAGCAAGTGCAGAAAAGATTTACAAGGATGTAAGTGGATCTGGAGGGGGGGGTGTTGAGTCATAGGAATAATCTGAATGGGCTGGGGCTTTTATCTCCCACCGCCCACCCCCTCATATGTCAGAGCCTGAGGGGGATGACCTTACAGAGGTTTATAAAATCATGAGGGGAATGAATAGGGTGAATAGCCAAGGTTTTTCTGCTCGGGCGGGAGAGTCCAAAACTAGGCAACACAGGTTTAAAATGAGAGGGGAAAGATTTAAGCAAAGACCTGAAGGGTAACTTTTTCACATAGAGGGTGGTGGGTGTATGAAATGAGTTGCCAGAGGAAATGGTGAAGGCGAGCATAAATACAGCATTTAAAAGACGTCTGGATGGATATATGAACAGGAAGGGTATGGAGGGATATAGGCCAAATGCTGGCAAATGGGACTAGGTCATATTGGGATGTCTGGTTGGTGTGGACAGATTGGACCAAAGGGTCTTTTTCCATGCTGTATGACCCCATGACTCTAACTGATTTTATGGATAGCCATGTCACCAATCTGAACCATGACTTTGGCCAAGAACAAAAAGGCTCTCTGGATGACTGATGTGCACAAACAGAGGCCATGGAAGTGAGGAAGAGAAAGCAAACCAGTAAATTTGCAAGGACTTGGTAAATGAATAATCCTTGCTGAGAGGGAAAACTGTTCTGCTGAAGCAGTGTCCTTCCCCATGGACAAGATGGTGGCCAGAGAAATCACTCAACATCTCATCATGGGTCATCCTTGCACTTCTTCTGATAGCCAATCATTGGAGGGAGTCTACAAAATAGGACCCCAATCACCTTTTACCTGGCATTGGCACATTGTATACGGAGGTTCCAAGAAAGGGGTATGAGGATTTAAAGGAGAAAGTCAATTAAAGAGAGTAACTAAACAATTCCCCATGACAGGCACTTTTGCTGTCAAGGAGCAATGTGAGGTATTTGGGCTTTTTGGGGATGGGCGGATCTACCAGGTCCATTGGATTTATTTCACTAGGGGATGAGTGCACATGGACAGAGGGAAATAGCCCTATAGGTAGCTCCTTATCTCCACTTAGTAAAAGCTAGCTGGAAATAGTTAGTGCCATTATTACAGAGAGCTGGAGTATATAGGGATGCCCCTCATTTTAAGCAGTTTGTGCAAATACACTCACATACACAGACACACACACACACACACCCCTGAACAAGGAGGATGTGTGGAAAGAAGTCATATGGACAAGTGAACCAGGTTGCCTCTTCCTGTGTTATATATTCTACATATTATATGTGCACATAGATACATAAGTTTATGTATGAACGTAAGAGGTAGGTAATGTCACTGATGGAAATATGTTGCTGGAAAAGCGCAGCAGGTCAGGCAGCATCTAGGGAACAGGAGAATCGACGTTTCGGGCATTAGCCCTTCTTCAGGAATGAGGAAAGTTGGTCCAGCAGGCTAAGATAAATGTCACTGGACTAGCAATCCAGAGACTCAAACTAAGGCTCTGGGGACATGGGTTCAAATCCCAACACAGCAGCTGGTGGTATTTAAATCCAATTAATAAATCTGGAATTGAAAGCTAGTCTCAGCAGTGGTGACCAGGACAACTATCACTAATTGTTGTACAAATGCCTCTGGTTCACAAAGTGCTTTTAGAACATAGAACAGTACAGCACAGAACAGGCCCTTCAGCCCACGATGTTGTGCCGACCACTGATCCTCATGTACGCACCCTATAGAACATTTTGGGGAGGGAAATCCGCCACTTCCTGGTTTGGCCTCCATGTAACTCCAGACCCACATCAATTTGGTTCACTCGGAAATGGCCTAGCAAGCCATTCCATTCAAGGTCAATTAGGGGCAGGCAATAAATGCCCATAACTCATGAAAGCATTTAAAATGTATGAATGTTGAGATACATTAATAATGGTTCTCTTTTTGGAGACAAGTAGGCAATTACAGAGGAGAGAGGTGTCAGGGCAATGCTGTATCTCTTACTTCTAAATTTGTTCACCTATCTTGTCTAAACTGTGTATAGTATTTGGAAGTTTAACTCCATGCTGGATGTGTCTGCCAAAAAGGTACGTTTGCTCGGATCAATAACTCACACTTATTTAAATGCCTGCAGCAAACAGAAACACTTAGATTAAGTACTTTTTTTATTACCAAGATAAAAGTATCCTGAACCAAATTTAAATTGATCTTCTTTTGATATTTGTGCTATTCTCATTCCAGGCCTCATTCTGGAAAAGGGAAAGGATTAGAATAATTATTTTCAAATTGGATTATAATTTATAAATTGGAGTATTTCTGTGGCATTATGCCATCAGGCATCTGTATTTACAAATGTAAAAGCCCATCTTGCACAGTACAATCTTATCTGTGCTCCAAAGTTGTGCTGATGTCAAGTGAGGCCTCTGTCACACAGCAATCCCTCTATTATTCACAGAAGCAAGGAGCCCCTCTAGTTTTTCTGATCAATCTTCCTAACCCAAATAAATCCACATCAGTAAATGACTCCATTACTGAAATACTGAGGGATAACGGGAAATTGTACATTTAGTAACAGGTGGTAAATTCCTTTTCCGTTCTGCAGCAAAAACATTCCTGATGGATTATGTGTTAGAAGGTGCAAGAAACTTTATTTGTGAGCTAGAGCTGACCCCTCAGTGTGAAGGGCTGATGGGAAATATTGGTACCATTGAGAACAGTGCCACCATAGCTTTTGATGTTAGACTATTCCCACGAGAATCCAAAGGCCTTTCAGGATGTGGAAATGTGTAGGTGTTGGGCTCTCGTTTTTACTCTGGATATGGCTACAGTTTGACACTGATGTTGAAGCTTGTATGATGTAGGGTAAAGGGGGCAGTCAACATTGAGATGGAGGGAGTGTGTGTGCGTGTGAGGGAGTTTAGAGGTTTCTTACAACAAAGTTAAAAGCAGTAAATGTAATACGTCAACAAATACCTTAAAAGAACATTGCATTGTCTTAAGCAGCCATGTGTTACATCACCATTTCAGTGCTGAAAAGTAGCAAGATGGAGGTAATGGGGATACAGAATGTGTATTCAGAAAGGGTACATAAACTGGGCAAGGCAATAGGAGGACATGATTTGACAAGAGATCCATCTGAGGATCTGATAATCTGTTACTTGACTGTAATGCAAGACATGGGGACAATCTTCCAACCAAAGACATACTTGCAGAGTACATAGTATGTCTGGCTGTCCAAACAGCATAACGACATAAACTGGACAGGTCTACCCTACACCTGCAATTGAAAGACTTGCCAGAGGACCACACATTTGAATGAAAACATTAAATATTAAACAATCCAGCAGAAATGTTATGGACAAATTTAAATTGTATTTCTTTAATATATAATATTTATGCATTAAAGATTAAAACCTTCACTTGAATCCTATAAATTTCAAGTAACTTATAAGAAACAGCATATTACCATAAGAACATAAGAACCAGGAGCAGGAGTAGGCCGTCTGGCTCGTTGAACCTGCTCCGCCATTCAATAAGATCCTGGCTGATCTTTTCATGGACTCAGCTCCACTTACCAGCACTCTCGCTGTAACCCTTAATGCCTTCATTGTTCAAAAAATATCTATGTTAGCTTTAAAAACATTTACTGAAGTAGCATCAACTATTTCACTGGGCATGGAATTCCACAGATTCGCAACCTTCTGGGTGAAGAAGTTCCTTCTCAATTCAGTCCTAAATCTGCTCCTCCTAATCTTGAAGTGATGCCCTCTTGTCCTAGTTTCACCCAACAGTACAAACATCCTCTCTACGTCTATTCCTTTCATAATTGTAAATGTTTCCATCAGATTCCCCCCCTCATTCTTCTGAATTCCAGTGAATGTAATCCCAGTCTACTCAGTCTGTCCTCATAAGCCAACCCCTTCAACTCCAGAATCAACCCAGTGAACCACCTCTGCATCCCCTCCAGTGCCGGTACACCCTCTCTCAAGTAAGGAGACCAAAACTGCATGCAGTACTCCAGGTGTGACTTCACCAGCACCCTGTACAGCTGCAACATAACCTCCCTGCTTTAATCTCAATCCCTTTCGCAATGAAGAACAAAATTCCATTTGCCTTCCTAATTACTTGTTGTATGTGCAGACCAACCTCCTGTGGTTGATGCACAAGGACACCTAGGCCCCTCTGCATAGCAGCGTGTTGCAACTTTTAACCATTCAAGTAATAGGAGTGGCAGATGGAGTTAATTTAGATAAATGCGAGGTGCTGCATTTTGGAAACGCAAATCAGAGCAGGACTTATAGATTTTATGGTAAGGTCCTGGGGAGTGTTGCTGAACAAAGAGATCTTGGAGCGCAGGTTCATAGCTCCTTGAAAGTGGAGTTGCAGGTAGATAGGATAGAGAAGGTGGTGTTTGGTATGCTTTCCTTTATTGCACAGAATATAGAGTATAGGAATTGAGACATCATGTTGTGGCTGTACAGGACATTGTTGAAGCCACTTTTAGAATATTGTGTGCAATTCTGGTTTCCCTCCTATCGGAAGGATGTTGTGAAACTTAGAGTCATAGAAATGTACAGCACGGAAACAGATCCTTCGGTCCAACTCATCCATGCCGACCAGATATCCCAACCCAATCTAGTCCCACCTGCCAGCACCCGGCCCATATCCCTCCAAACCCTTCCTATTCATTGACCAATCCGGATGCCTTTTAAATGTTGCAATTGTACGAGCCTCCACCACTTCCTCTGGCAGCTCATTTCATACATGTACTACCCTCTGCGTGAAAAAGTTGCTCCTTAGGTCTCTTTTATATCTTTCCCCTCTCACCCTCCAGTTTTGGACTCCACCACCCTAGGGAAAAGCCTTGGTCTATTTACCCTATCCATGCCCTTCATGATTTTATAAGCCTCAGTAAAGTCACCCCTCAGCCACTGACACTCCAGGGAAAAGAGCCCCAGCCCATTCAACCTCTCCCTATAGCTCAAATCCTCCAACCCTGGCAACATCCTTGTAAATCTTTTCTGAACCCTTTCAAGTTCCACAATATCCTTCCGATAGGAAGGAGACCAGAATTGCACACAACATTCCAAAAGTGGCCTAACCAATGGCCTGTATAGCCACAACATGACGTCCCAACTCTTGTACTCAATACTCTGACCAATAAAGGAAAGCATACCAAACACCTTCTTCACTATCCTATCTACCTGCGACTCTACTTTCAATGAGCTATGAACCTGCATTCCAAGGTCTCTTTGTTCAGCAACACTCCCTGGGACCTTACTATTAACTGTATAAGTCCTGCTAAGATTTGCTTTCCCAAATGCAGCACCATGTATTTACCTAAATTAAACTCCATTGTTCAGAAAAGATTTACAAGGATTTTGACAGGGTTGGAGGATTTGAGCTACAGGGAGAGGCTGACTAGGCTGGGGCTGTTTTCCTTGGAGCGTTAGAGACTGAGGGTTGACCTTATAGAGGTTTATAAAATCATGAGGGGCACGGATAGGATAAATAGCCAAGGTCATTTTCCTGGGGTCGGGGAGTCCAGAATTAGAGGGCATAGTTTTAAGGTGAGATGGGAAAAATTTAAAAGGGATCTAAGGGACAACACTTTCATACAAAGGGTGGTGTATGAAATGAGCCAGAGGAAATGGTGGAGATTGGTACAATTACAACATTTAAAAGGCATCTGGGTAGATAAATGAATAGGAAGGGTTTAGAGGGATATGGGCCAAGTGCTGGCAAATGGGACTAGATTAGGTTACGATATCTGGTCAGTATGGATGAGTAGGACTGAAGGGTCTGTTTCCATACTGTACATCTCTATGACTCAAATAATCCTTTTTACTGTTACTCCTACCAAAATGGGTGACTTCACATTTAATAGCATTGTATTCTATCTGCCAGAACTTTGCTATCTCACTTAATAAACTCACTCACTAAACCATATATAGATTCCTTTATGTTTCATTAACTTGACAAATCCAGCAGTGATTCCCAAAGAATCAACTCGTGAACGATACATAATCACTTTTATAAACTTGTATAAATATACTAATGTGTTAAGTGTGACAGCATGGTCTATGTGCAAGCTTTATCAGATTTTTAAAAAAACAACCAATACATGCCTGGTGTACCATGTTAAGCAGCATACAGCAGTGACAGACATTGTCTTCTACAGACTGTTGATGGCGTCTTGCTGTTTTGTCCCATACAAATAAAATGAGCAGGAATAGGCCATTCGGCACCTCCAGTCTGCTCTCCCATTCAATACGATCCAACTGATGCCTCAAATCCACATTCCCACTTATCCCTTAAAGATTCCTGACTAACAGGAAAGACAAAGTCTTCCTGAATAGCAAGGGAATCAAAAACTATCTACCTCTGCCTTCTCTATTCTCTGGGGAGAAATTCCAAACACCCAACTCTCCAACATAAAATCCTCCTCATCTCCATTTCATACAAGCAATCCCAAGTAACCTTTCTAAGCATTTCTCGTTCTTTCTGAAGGCAGTATTGTTGCTTCTTCCTTCCCAGAGGCACTGCCACCATTCTCCTCCATTCCTTTTCAAGTACACATCAGTATTAAAGATCTAAGGGATTGCTAATAACTTTTGAGATGTCAATTCCCACAACAGCTCCAAGTTTGAGAACCTTCCTAACTAGCTTTTAATGCTTTTTTTTATAAGAAATCTGTTTGCTAAATTTAAATATTCCTCATTTCCATAACTGGCTTAACTGTGTAAACTTACAGCTGCTCAATGTTGTGTGTGGAGATAATTGTTCAGTAAATATTTCCTTGAAGGCTATTTCTAAGGGCTTTCCTTTATCAGTGGAACTGAACTGCATGAAAAAGAAAAATAACTACTTTTCAGCAAATGAAATCAAAGGGATGCGAAATGCATCAGACGTTAATGCCTGACTGGATTAGAATGGACAGCCTTTTCTGAATATTAGAAGTTGAGTGCAACCTGGACACATCTTATTCTCTTTCAGGTAGTCTTTAGCTTCTCTCCAAAATAAGTTTATCCTATCCCAAATCAGATGTCAGAGGGAATAACTCTCATGTCAATCCCTTCTCTTTCATTCACAGTCTCATTTGATAAAATACAAAGAGATAACATCTTTAAAAAAAATTAGAAATCAATAGAATGCAGAGTTTATCCCATAAAATACAGAATTCTTGAGGCCCTACATGAGGCGTTAGTAGGCCTGGCTCAGAAGGGCAGAGATACATTGAGTCTGTGAACTTCCTGGACACCCCGCCTGGGTCCCTTTGTACACAGACCCCATTTGCAACCTTATGGAAGAGCCTGCATTCATATAAATTCTTTCACTATGTCCCAACGTGTTCTACAGCCAACAAAGCACTTCTGAATTGTAGCCAATACTGCAATGCAGGAAACTCGACAACAAATTTGGACACAGTAAGTTCCCAAAGGCAGTAATTAAATAAATGACCAGATTATGTAATTTTATGCGTTGGTTGAGAAATTAAGGTTGTAGATGCCACTAGCTGAACTGTTACATTCACCTGAGGAGGAAAGTAAGCCCTTGTTTGAATATTTTATCAGATAGGCAGGATTTTTTCAGAACTTAATGCAATGCCAAATAAATTATCTCTGAAGTGGATCTTCTCACTCAAGAGTACTGCCCACTCAAAGGAAGTTGTGATGAAACACTTTTCTCCCCAAAATGTAGTCAGTTATTTACAGCACAGAAGGAATCCATTTGCATATCATGTCCATCCCAGTCAACAAATATCTGCCAAGACTAAATCACATTTTCCAGCTCTTACCCTTCAGCCTTGGAAGCTGTCAAGGAAGTGGTGGAGGCTGGTACAATTGTAACATTTAAGAGGCATTTGGATGGGTATATGAATAGGAAGGGTTGGAAGGATATGGGTCGGGTGCTGGCAGATGGGACTAGATTGGGTTGGGATATCTGGTCTGCATGGACGGGTTGGACTGAAGGGTCTGTTTCCATACTGTACATCTCTATGACTGTGACTCTAAATGTGACTAGAGTTTCTGACTCAACCACTCTCTTCGGAATGAGTTCCAGTCTCTGGGTAAAAACCATTTTCCTCAATCTATCCTCTGAACCTTCTACTTCTTAGTTTAAATTCATGAGGCCTGGTTATTGACCCCTCTACTAATGGAAAAAGTGCCTTCCTATCAAGCCTAAACATGCTCCCTCAATCTTCTATGAGATCTTCTCTCAATCTTCACTGATTCAAGGGAAGCAGGGTCTATCCAATCTATCGTGATAATTCAGACCCTCCATTTCAGACAATACCCTGGCAAATTTCCTCTGCACACTCTCGAGTGCACTTGATACCAGTGTGTTTCCTCTGCATTTCCCGAAGCAAGCGAAGCAAAATTATTTCCCTGTATACTATTTCACAACAAAACAAAAACAGGGCTAATTTCTAACTGTTTCCCTTAATAACTCTAGAAGCTGGGTTCCTCATGAGGACGAAAAAAACGTCAGCAAGTGTTAGCAGCTCCCTAACACCCTGCCCAAGTAACGAGTCTTCACATTGAAGTCTAGACTGTGAACATTGTAGTATAGGAGCTTCATAGAGAAGCTTAAAGCAGTCTTGCTCGTCAGGCACACAGATACTTCCAGCATTAGACAACAGATAGAGGACACAATGGGGAACGCATGGTGGCTCAGTGGTTAGCACTGCTTCCTCACAGCACGAGGGTCCCAGGTTCGATTCCAGCCTCAGGCGACTGTCTGTGTGGAGCTTGCAATTCTCCTAGAGTCTGCGAGGGTTTTCTCCAATTTCCTCCCACAGGTGATGTGCAGGTGAATTGGCCACGCTAAATTGCCCACAGTGTTAGGTCCATTAGTCAGAGGGAAATGGGACTGGGTGGATTACTCTTCGGAGGGTCGGTGTGGACTTGTTGGGCCGAAGGGCCTGTTTCCACATCGTAGGGAATCGAATCAAATCTAATCTAACTCTAGAAGCTGGGTTCCTCATGAGGAGGAAAAAGTCAGCAAGTGTTAACAGCTTCCTAACACCCTGCCCAAGTAACTAGTCTTCACATTGAAGTCTAGACTGTGAATATTGTAATATAGGAGCTTCACAGACAAGCTTAACTGTGTTCACCAGGCACACAGATACTTCCAGCATTAGATGGCAGATCGAGGACACAACGAGGAAGGAGATACCTGCCTTCCTCTACAGAGAGACATCCAGAGGCACAAGTTGAATCAGCTAACTCACCACACACCTGGGATTGATGCCAGTGACTGTCCACTTAGTAGGACTCAGTATTCCACTCAATGATCCATCGATCTCACTGTCATGCACCAACCAGTCCACTGCTCTATTGTATGGGTCATTCCTTGATCAGTGGATGGACAAGAAGTGTACCAGTGTAAGTGACAGCAGATTGAGAAAAAGCCAGCGAACAGCAACGGGTGTTTAAACTGTAACACTCCAAGATCACATCAGTGAACCAAGTCCTCACCAGCACTGGGTGCGTGTGGTCAGACGCTTGAAGGGATGGGAGTGGCAGGAAACGGAGATAAACTCTTGAGTGAGAATATTGATTTAAAACAGATCTCAGTGATTAATTGATTGCATGACTGCCAAACAGTGAACACTTACTGGATGTAGAGTGCAACATCTTCAACAAAAGGCTGCAACCTTTATAATTAAATAATAATAAAAAGCTCAGAACTACAGTTCCATTTCGTTGGAAGCCACTCATTATTGTGACACAGTGACGAGCGAATGGTTTAACATTTTTACTTTTTAAAAAAAGGGACATTTTAATTTATTTTATTAGAAAACTGTTCATCTCCATACAGAACACATCCTCTAATTATTGTGCATCACACCCCCGGCTTCGCCCCAATACTCTCTCAAACCTCAACAAATTCCGTTCACCTTTCTGAATGAGCGGACTCCTGCCGTAAACCCATTTGCAGATATTAAAAAGGTGATGCCCTTGGAAAAAGGCATGCTACATAACACAAGAGCCGCGAAATCGTGAAAGGCTGCTCTCCCCCCTTACTGTGCCCAGTCCTTCCAGCGACAAAAGAAACACAACTGAACATCCAAACATATTTTTATAACCCTTTTTGCATATGCGTGCTGCATTTTGCGTTAAAAATAAATTCGGCAAAATAACGCAAGCCTGCAGCAATAAATCATATGCACGTTTTTTTTAAAAAAAAGAGATAAAAATCAAATCTATTAAATCGATTCCTCAGTAATCCTTTACGTACCTTTTTATCCGCGGTTGTGGATTGCAAGAGGAATAGGATTTTTGTCCTCTGGTCGGGTCTCTCCTCTCTGCCCACATTGGGGTTGGAGCTGCTCTGGACTGCTTACAACACTAACACACCCTCTTCCCCCTGAACAGTAAGCTAGGCTCCTTACAGGCAAACCAGTGTTAATCCTTCCTCGTTTAAATCACGAATTAAAAAAGATACACTGGAATAATCCCAATTAAATCCTCCAGGATGACTGCCTGATGACAGCAGTGATTTTTTTTAAAAAAAAAATATATATTAAATTATTGAAACACCATCACTAGCTTTAAAGTGTGGAGCTTACTATTCATGATCACATTATTTCATGTTCATTTTGATTAACACACACAGACCGTGTCTATCTCTATGGAGTTGAGGAGCCCTGAAATCATCCTAATGTCACTATAAGCCAGGGAAAGGAATATTTAAAAAGGAAATCTATCTTGCAGTGAAACAACACCCTTTCCTTGAGCCTGGATATCAGTCCAAACTACAACAATCGACATTCAATACTCAGTGGTGGGTCCCACTTAGAGGAGAAATTGTACAGAATTTACACTGACCTACACTCAGCACTCCCTTCTTTCACTGGATTTATAAATCAACCTCTCCAAACACACACCTCTAGGGAAGGAGGGATTTAAACCCAGACTGTTTGACTCGGAAGTAGGGACACTAGCATTGTAGCACAACAGCCCTTCCTTTGTCTTCATAGGATAAGGAGAAAGTGAGAACTGCAGATGCTGGAGAGTCAAAGTCCAGAGTGTGGTGCTGCAAAAGCACAGCAGGTTAGGCAGCATCCGAGGAGCAGGAGAATTACTGTTTCGGGCAAATCCCTTTCCCTGGAGTGGGAGAGTCCAGAACCAGAGGGTATAGGTTCAGAGTGAGAGGGGAATGATTTAAAAGGGACTGAAGGGGCAACTTTTTCACGCAGAGGGTGGCGCGTTTATGGAATGAGCTGCCAGAGGAAGTGGTGGAGGCTGGTACAATTACAACATTTAAAAGGCATCTGGATAGATATAATGGATAGGAAGGGTTTAGAGCAATATGTGCCAAGTGCTGGCAAATGGGACTAGATTAGGTTAGGATATGTGGTCAGTGTGGACAAGTTAGATCGAAGGGTCTGTTTCCATGCTGTACTTCTCTATGACTCTATGACTGTATGATATACAGGCAAATCCCCGAACTGGCGAACTGGTTTTATTCTGGAGTCCAGACTCAAGTCGATTTGTTTGTAAGACAGAACACAATGTGGGACTATAGAAAGCAGGCATTCGCAAGTACGAGAAATATTGTATGTTGGATCATTAAAATTATACCTGTGCTTGGAATCACGTTCATGAGTACAACCGTTTGTAAATCTGACGTTCACAAATCAAGGACCCCTTGCATATCCTTCCTTATATATGGAAAACAAGACAATGTACAGTACTCAAGATGTGGTCTCACAATTGTGGCAATTGTAGCCTGTTGTCTTATAATTTTCATCGTACGACAGGTTGTATCAGCATGGTGAAAATACATCCATACTCCACTTCACAGGAAGTGAAGTGGGACGGCAGGGTGGCTCAGTGGTTAGCACTGCTGCCTTACAGCACCAGGGACCCAGGTTTGATTCCAACCTCGGTCGACTGTCTGTGTGGAGTTTGCACATTCTCTCTGTGTCCGCGTGGGTTTCCTCCGGGTGCCTCTGGTTTCCTCCCACAGTCCAAAAGATGTGCAGGTCAGGTGAATTGGCCATGCTAAATTGCCCATAGTGTTAGGTGCATTAGTAAGAGGGAAAGGAGTCTGGGTGGGTTACTCTTCGGAGGGTCAGTGTGGACTTGTTGGGCCTAAGGGCCTGTTTTCACACTGTAGGGAATCTAATCTAATCAGGAAGAAATCTAACTCCAAAGTGACCAAATTGATTTCTTTCTGTTTATAAATGTGAATCAATTTAGAAAAATTGGATAAAACTGAAGCACACCTGGTTTGAACAAGCTTGATATTTGCCCTATTAAACTGCATTAAAGATAGAAATCGCAGACTCCTTTTTTTTCAGATTACTTCTTTAGCTTTCTTTAGGAATGCATGACAATAAGTGATACCTGTTTTTGAGGTGTTAACAGCCAACAGTAGTGTGAAGATGTTTGTCTTACTCAATAGCACAGCTTTGAAAATACCTCAATACCTCGTAATGTCTCTCTCATTAGAGAAAAGAATGTTTGGAACAGCTGTCTTGCAAATGGCCTTACTGGGTCTGATTACGGAGATCAGTAAGCTCTCCAAATCTCCCATTCTGAAATTAAAATCCCCGTTACCTCGGGAGGTCCTTTTGTACCTGCACTTGTAGCCTTCCCTGTTACTGAAGTGCTGAAGGTCCCCCTGCTGGGTGGGAATGCAAATTGTGAGGAGTGTACAAAGTGGCTTCAAGACGACTTGGACTGGCTAAGTTAATGGGCTAGAACATGGCAGATGGAATTTAATCTAAGTGCGTGCTTTGGTATCAAAAAACAGAAAGGCAAAGGGATCTACATGACCTTGAGTCACTAAAAGCTGGTATACATGTGCAGTTAGAAATTTAAGCACTATGTGTCTTGAACAGATTTGATACATCCATCCAACAGAGGCTGAGCAAAAGGGGATTTAATACGAAAGCAAAGATGTCTTGCTGGAGTTGTATCAAGTTTTGGTGAGACAATACTTGGAGTATTGTGTCATGTTTTTGTCTCCTTCTGTAACAAAATCTATTCTTGCCACAGAGGCACTGCAATGAAGATTCGCCCGTTTAATCCATGGGATAGTGGGACTGTCTTATGAGGAGAGATTGAAGAGAATGAATTTGTATTCTGTTGTTTTGAAGAATGAAGGTGATCCTATTGAAATTTACACAATGAGAGGGCAGATCTGGATAGGATGTTTCTTATGGCTGATTAATCTGGAACCAATGGACATTCCTGATGAAGGGCTGATGCCAGAAAAGTCAACTCTCCTACTCCTCAGATGCTGCCTGACCTGCTGTGCTTTTCCAGCACCACACTTTTAGATACATAATCTCAAAGAAGAAAGGATGGGCCATTCAAGACTGGGATAAGGAAGAAATTTCTTCACTCTGTGGGTGGTGAATCTTTGAAATTTTCCACCTCAAAGGACTGCAGTAGCTCAATCATTAGGTAGGTTCAAGACAGAAGATGATAGGTTTGTAGTGACTAACAAGATTAAGAGTTAAGGAGGTAGTGTGGGAAAATGGCATTGAGTTAGACAATCAGCAATAATGCAAAATGACATGGCAGGCTTGATGGGCTGAATGGGCCTAGTTATGGTTCCTTTCCTTCTCCACTTTAGAAATCATTCATCTTGAACTCACCTCCTTGATATCCATTCTGTACCTCTCCACCTACCCTACACCCTCTTTTGGATTCACTCAGCAAGTCTTTCCAAGAAGCATGGACCTAGGAGCATACTGCTAAATACACAAATATTCTCATGTTAAATCACGTGTAGAAGTCATGGAATCATCGAGTCATGAAGTCATGGAGTCCTGCAGCACGGAGACAGGCCCTTTGGCCCAAACTGGTCCACGCCGACCAAAATGTCTGTCAAAGCTAACCCCATTTCCCTGCACTTGGCCCATATTATTCTTAAACCTTTCCTATCCATGTATTTGTCCAAATACTCTTTAAATGTTGGTAATGTATCCATCTCGGAGAAAGTGAGGTCTGCAGATGCTGGAGATCAGAGCTGAAAATGTGTTGCTGGAAAAGTGCAGCAGGTCAGGCAACATCCAAGGAGCAGGAGAATCGACGTTTCGGGCATGAGCCCTTCTTCAGGAAGAAGCCCGAAACGTCGATTCTCCTGCTCCTTGGATGCTGCCTGATCTGCTGCGCTTTTCTAGCAACACATTTTCAGCGCAGAATGTATCCGTCTCAACAACTTCTGCCGGCAGCTTATTCCATAGGCGTTCCACCCTCTGTGTAAAAAAGCTGCCCCTCAAGTTCCCTTTTATTCTTTCCCCTCTAACCTTAAACTGATGCCCTGTAGTCCTCGATTCCTCAACCCTGGGAAAAAGACTGAGTGCATTTACCCTGTCCATGCCTCTCATGATCTTATACACTTCTACAAGTTTCCCTCCAGTCTCCTATGCTCGAAAGAAAAGTTCCTAGCTAGTCCAACCTCTCCCTGTAACTCAGGACGTTGAGTCTTGGCAATATCCTTGTGAATTTCTACTGCACTCTTTCCAGTTGAGTAACATCCTTCAAATAGCAAGGTGACCAAAACCGAACACAATACTCCAAGTGCGGCCTCACCAACATCCTATACAACTGCAACATAATGTCCTAAGTTCTATACTCAATGCCCTGACTGATGAAGGCCAGTGTGCCAAAAACCTTCCTCACTGCCCTTCCTACCTGGGAGTCCACTTTCAGAGAACCGTGCACCTGAACTCCAAGGTGTCTCTGTTCCACGACACTCATTAAGGCCCTACCTTGAAACTCCTACCTTGATTTGACTTTCCAAAATGCAAGACCTCACATTTATCTGTATTAAACTCCATTTGCCATTTCTCGGCCCACTTCCCCAGCTGATCAAGGTCCTTTTCTGGTAAGTCCTTTCATTGGATTAGGAAAGGAAAAAAAATGATGAGGCTGGAATGAATATGGTATGGCATAGCTTCTCATCATGTCAAAACCTAAAGACCCATGGATGTTGTAAATCAGCGCAAATCAATCTGAGGGAGGGTCACTTAACCCGAAACTTTAACTCTGATTTTTGTAAATAGACCTACTGAGCATTTCCAGCAATTCCTGTTTTTGTTTCCAGCAGCGTGATGCTGCTTCGAGGAGTACTTTATCGCAGTACAGTCATTTATGCATTATGGAGGCAAAAATGGTAGTTTTTCTGTATCAAACATCCATGAGTGATTTGCAAGTGGATTTACTTTCTTAACCATTGCTTAAAGAAAAATTACACCCAAGTGTATTTTTCACCAGTCAAGAAAAACTGCCAAATTGCCAAATCTGAAGCTTCTCTTCAAATAGTTTTTTAGAAGCTTCTGCCATACACTGGCAGAAGGACCTGGGTGAGTTTTCTCACATACAAGGCAACATTTTCAAGAATAATGGTGGCTCAGAGATAGGCTTCTATGTGACTCTCGCTCTCCATACTTGGGTCCTTCAGCCTGAAGATTGAACCTGTAGGAAATGATGTCAGTGTATTACCAACCAAGCTTTGCTGACGTAAATCAACCCAAGTTATGTTTTCAAATCCTGATGTCTCTTCATTGCTTTTCTTTCTCTTTCCTCGTGTGTTTCTTCCATTCATTTCTGATGCATTCCATTTCCAACAAGTGCCTGCAGTAATTATCAATACAGCAGCATGCACTGTCAAAAAAAACTGGCTGCACTTAAAAATAGACTTGTTATAAATATTGCAATATCTCAAGAATTAGAAGTGATGTATTACACAAGCGCAAAACTGCAGGTGGCCAAATGTAACTTTAAAAATAATGATCAGAACCATTTTTAAACCAGGAACTTTGATAACGTTTTGCTAATGTCCAATTACTGCTTCAATTAAGTATTTATATAATCCCTGATTACTACTTTGTATCTTACATCTTTCTACATTTCAACGCCAGAATAAAATTCTTCTCAGATTTCTCCTTGCTCACTGATTTTTATGAGCTCTGAATCAACTTCAAACGAATAGACTAGAATAGTCAATTATTGTCACTTGTATTTTAAAACAAAATATTGTGAAATGTGTTGAAGTCACCATACCACAGCAACTATATTAATACCAGAAAGGTATTAATAAATTTTTATAAATTGAGACAAAGTCCATCTTAGTTCAATCTCCAGCTCCTGGTTTTGGGAACATACAGTACCGCTACAAGACTGCTACACCGTGCTGTAGGAATTAGAGGCTGGAGGCTGCCCCCCAGCAGGGGACCCGTGTCGGGCCATCGGAATCTCGGGCCGTAAGACTTCACAGAAGCCACCCCAAGGAACAATCTCGTCACCGATTCTGGGAAGCAAGACGTTACAAAAACCGTCCAAAAGAATCCCAAGCCACCGGATTCTGACCACCTCGTTGTCAAGGCCGCGGCCAACCCATCCGACGGAATCCCAGGCTGTGCCGCTAAAGCAGACCGCCAACGGACATGGCCCCAACAGCCACAAGGAACCGCCATTACTGCTGCAGGAGCTGCCGGAAATATCCCTCTGCCTCCCAGATTTCATTGAATGCTGCATTAAACACGTTTGCTGAAGAGTGTGTTCGAACAGAAGGAGGCGGCTTGAAATAGAAAAGCACTTCACAGTTCATCATGTGTACACTTTAACATTCCATTCAGAACAATCTCAAACACGGATTCCTTACCCACTGCAGTCCCAAGCTTCCTAAAGACAGTGAATTAGACAGATATATTAATGTCACTAAAGCCCTCATTCATCTCTTTGAATGGGTAGTTCAGGAGGTAAGGTGTCAGGGGTATTCCTGACAGTGATCTGATTCAGACAGGAGCAGGTCATTTACCTTTCAAGTCTCTTCAGACATTTATTGAAATCATTGCTGAACTAAAACCTAACTCCACACGAGCGTGTGTGTGCGCACACGCAGCACACACACACACGCAGCACACACACGCAGCACACACACACGCAGCACACACACACGCAGCACACACACACGCAGCACACACACACGCAGCATACACACACGCCCCCTTGCTCCACATCTCTCAATATCTTTGACTAACAGAAGTCTACCAATCTCAGTTTTAATATTAACAATTTACTTCACATACAATTAACATTTCAAACCACGACCAACCTTGGCATGAAAATGTGCTTCCTAATGTCGTTGCTGAAAGTTTGTATTTTTGGATTGTGCATTTAGTCCTCGACTTTCCAACAAGTGGAACCACTTTCTTGAAATCAATCATATCTGTTCCCTTTAAAATCTTGAAAGCTTTCATCAAACAGGCCAGGCAGTAGTCTATTGAAAATATCACTGGACTACTAATGCAGAACCTCAGGCTGTTCTGGGGTTTGAATACCACCATTGGCAGATGGTGAAATTCAAATTCAGTTAGAAGTAGTCTAATGGTGATCATATTATCACTCGTGAGAAAGATCCATCTGATTCACTGATGTCCTGTAGGGAAGGAAATCTGACATCCTTACCTGGTTTGGCCGATGTGCAACTCCAGATGTAAACAATGTCTTTACTGTCCTCTGAAATGGCCGAGGAAGCTAATCAGTTCAAGGGCAACTAGTACAATAAATACCAGCCTTGCCAGTGACACCTGAATCCCATAGAAGAACCAAGAAACCAAATCACTCTAAGACATTCTAATTTTCCAGGAAATTCAATCCTAGTTTGTTTAATCATTAAGTATTCAGTGGTGTAGGGATTGGGCAAGTAGGTGTTTTGTACCATCATGGTGTTTACGATACCTTCTATCTTCTGGTTCTTTCTTAATAGTCAACTATATTTTTATTTGGTTTTGCCCTTGTCAATCACCATTTCCAATTACCTTATTTTTATAATTGTTCATTCATGGGATATAGGTGTTTCTGGCTAGACCAGTGGTTATTGCACTGATTGACTCTTGAGAAAGTAATAGCGAGCTGCTTTCTTCGACCACTGCAGTCCATCGGTACAGTCACACCCACAATGCTGTTAGGGAGGGGGTCCCAAGATTTTGACCCAACAACACTGAAGGAACATGATATATTTACAGGTCAGGATAGTGAGTGGTTTGGAGAGGAATTTGCAGTGTTAATTGGCCAATGTATTTGCTGCCCTTGACCTTCTCAATTGTAGTGGTCTTAGGTTTGGAAAACACTGTCTAAGGAACCTTGGTGAATTTCTGTAGTGAATTTCTGGCAGATGGTACACATTGCTGCTACTGAGCAAGAGTAGTGGAGGACTAAGTATTGGTCAATGCAGTGCCAGTCAAACAAGCTGCTTTCTCTTGAATGACATCAAGCTTCTTGACTGTTGTTGGAGATGCACGCAAGTCGGCAAGTAGGATGCATTCCATCGCATTCTTGACTTGTGACTTGTAGATTGTTGATAGGCTTTGGAGAGTCAAGAGATGCATTACTTTCTGCATGATTCCTAGCTTCTGACCTGCTTTTGTAGTCAAAGTATTTATCTGGCTCGTACAGTTCAGTTTGTGACCAATGGCAAGTCTCCAGGATGTTGAAAGTGAAGGGGTAATGGTTGGATTCTCTCTTGTTGGAGATGGCCATTGTGTGGCACCCTCATGGCATGAATGCTACTTCCCACTTGTCAACCCAAACCTGGGTATTATCTCTGTCTTGCTGCATTTGGACAAGGACTGCTTCACATCTCAATAAAGTTGTTGTTCCTATTGTTGTTCAATAAAGGTCATAAGAAGATGCCTGACAAAGTGTTGGTTTGACTCATCTCTGAATTTGTTTGCTCATTCTAATAGGAATATGTGAATAGGTTTCCATTCACAATATAAACATGGACTTGGCGAATTTTGTACCCATTGGGGTGAGGGGTGTTTTTGGTGGGAAATGGAACATTTCCTATTTTGAAGTGTCTCGAATCAGCATTAAGCGCTGCCAGATTAGGTGTGGTGCTGATTAGGGTGCAAAGTGTCTTCCGTTCAGCTCCAACAAAATTACAAAGCAACCTCAAAGAATGTGACATTGATAGGGGAACTGGAGGCAGTCATTTGGAGCCTCTGAATAAAATTGCCAAACAAACTCCATTTTCCAAGCAGAGGGAAAATAGGATGAGCATGGCATTCAACTCTGGCCCAAAACGTTGGTTTTCCTACTTCTTGGATGCTGCCTGACCTGCTGTGCTTTTCCAGCAACACATTATCAACCCACATTCAACCTCTCAAGCCTGTTCCACCGTTCAATTTGATCATAACGGACCTGTATCTTAACTCAATCTGCCCACTTGGATCCATCACCCTCATTATTCTTTCCTAATAAGATGTAACAATCTCACTTTTGAAATTTTCTATTGACAATTTATTTCAACAACTATTGGGAGAGAGAATTCCAGATTTCCGTCATCCACTGCCTGAAGCTGTACTTCTGACCTAACCTCGAATGGTTATAAATCTAATTGTGAGGTTATGCCTTCTTTGTTAGACCATAAGAGCAGATGATATAAGAGCAGAATTAGACCACTTGACCCATTGAGTCTTCTCCATCATTTGTTTCTCAACTCCATTCTCTTGTCTTCTCCATGTAACCATTGATCCTCTTACTTATCATGACCCTAAATATCTCTGTCTTAAATACACTTAATGACTTGGCCTCCACAGCCTTCAGTAATAATGAGTTCGAAAGATTAACCACCATCTGTCTAAAGAAATTCCTCTTCATCTCAGTACTAAAGGGTTGTCCCTTCACCCTGAGTCTGTGCCCCCAGGTACTAGTCTCACATACTAATGGAAATATCTTCTCAACGTCCACTCTACTCAGGTTCTTCAATAGTTGGTATTCCCCTCAACCTTCTCAACTCCATTGTATACAAACCCCGCTCCTCACATATAAGCCCTGGGATCATTTTTGTAAATATCCTCTAGACACCTCCAAGGCCAGCACATCTTTCCTTAGATATGGGGCCCAAAATGGCGGACAATATTCCAAATGCAGATTGACCAGAATCTTATACAGACTCAGCAGAACATCCCTACTCTTGTATTCTAGCCCTCCCAAAAAGAATGCTCACATTGCATTTGCCTTCCTAACTGCCACGTGAAGCTGCATATTAACCTTAAGAGAATCCTAGACCAGGTTTCTTAAGTCCCTTTGCCTTCAGATTTACAAAGCCTTTCCCCATTTAGAAAACGGTCTATGCCTCTTTTCTTCCGATCAAAGTGTACATGACTTCACACATTCCCACATTGTATTCCATCTGCCATTCCTTTGCCCACTCCCCTGGCCATCTAAGTCCTTCTGCAGCCTCTTTAACACTATCTGTCTCTCCACCTGTCTTTGTGTCATCTATAAACTTAGCAACAATGCTCTCAGTTCCCCTGTCCAGATAGTTAACATTTAATGTGAATTTAGTCCAACATGGACTAGTTAACGGCTACCATCATGAAAAAGACTGTTCTGGGCTGTTCCCATCAGAGAAAATCTTATCAATTCATTTCATAACCTTAAACATCACCCTAATCTTAATCACTAAAGGGGATACAAACCTAATCAATCAATAAATTTGTCCTCATAATTTAACCCAATGACCCTGGAATCACTCTGGAATATTCAAATTTAATTTGATGACATTCTTATGGCCTTTAGACTACTTTTTAAAATGCTATACCAATTCAAATTGTTGTTGTTAATGCTGAGGGTGCCTAAACACATCTCAGTGAGGATTCCTCCTACAATAAGAAGAGGTAGAGAGCTCATATCGGGGAGAGGTCACACTTTCATAAAGCATCCATCTTCAAGGCACTTGGTAAATATTGATTTTCAAACAGTTATATCACTGGGTAAAGCAAAACCTTTGTATAGTATTCTTCAATCCTGCTCAGTAACATTAGAAAATATTACATTCCCGTGCATTACTTTGAAGAGTGTGATTCCAAAGACTTTGCTTTATAAATGGATTTAAATTGAATGAAGGAGAGAAGGTAATGCTGGGATGTTATTAATATCATCAAAGAGAGAGGCCATCCATCAGATATTACTATATGATTGGATTAGAATAGATAATTATTTCCTGAATGTTTGGGATTGAGTGCAATTTAGATGCATGATACCTTTCCCAGGTGATTTTTGTTTTTATTCTGTGACATTTGCTTCACCCATAAACTGATGGGTTTACCCAACCTGCTCTTGAACCACTTTTAATTGGAGGAAACAGCAACTTACTTATCTTTCTTCCCCCTTTGTCATTCATAGTCTAACTCAATGGCAAAAGTTAAAAATCACACGTCACCAGGTTATAGTCCAACAGGTTTATTTGGAAGCACTAGCTTTCAACATGCTGCTTCGTCATCAGGTGATGAAAAACCTTAACTACCTGATGAAGGAGCAGTGCCTGAAAGCTAGTGCTTCTAAATAAACCTGTTGGACTATAACCAGGTGTTGTGGGATTTTTAACTTTGTCCACCTCAGTCCAACACCGGCTCCTCCAAATCCACGGCAAAATGCAGAAGCAATATTGGCAAGTCAACAAAACCAAAACATAAAACGCAGCCTCTTTTGGCATCCACCTTGCAGCTCGGACATGCCTGGCCAAGTCAGCTGGATATGTAATAAGCTTAGGAACCTCCTGGTAATCCTTCGTGAGTTCCCCAAGATCCACAGACACCAGTCTGAAATCTTGCGAAAGATGAAAATACCTTTAATATGGCACCTTTCATCATCTCTGGATGTACAAAAGCAATATCCAGACAGTGAGGATGGCGGCTCAGTGGTTAGCACTGCTGCTTCACAGTACCAGAAACCTGGGTTCAATATCATTCTCAGACAACTGTCTGTCTGTGTGGAGGTTGCACATTCTCCTTGTGTCTGTGTGGGGTTCATCCAGGTGCTCTGGTTTCCTCCCACAGTCCAAAGATATGCAGTTTAGGTGCAATGGCTATGATAAATTGTCCATAGTGTCCTGCAATGTGTAGGCCATGGATTAGCCATGGGAAATATGGAGAGGGGTGTGGGGTCTGGGTTGGAGGCTCTTCAAAGAGTTGCTGTGGACTCAATGGGTCAAATAGCCTGTTTCCACACTGTAGGGATTCTATGTAATATTGGAAATTTGCCACTAATCAGAACACTATATTCAGAAACAATAATTAAATAACCAAACAAAAACCAAAAGAACTGCAGTGGCTGTAAAAGAGAAGTGAGGAAGGGTCACTCTGTTTTCTCTCCACAGATGTTGCCACACCTGCTGAGTTTTTCTAGCAATTTCTATTTTTGAATTAAATAACCAAGTAATGTACTTTATAAGAGATTGTTGGGAGAATTCCTCTGCTCTTCCTGAAACAGTGACGTGGGATCTTCGAGATTCACCCAAGGAGGTTGACAGAAGCAAACGTTTCTAATTTTCTTTAAATTGATCATTTAACATTTTTCCCCAATATCACACATGGCCCTCATCCTTGACTGTTTAATATTCAATCTCCCTAATGCGTCATGCCTGATTAGAATCAACAAATTTTAATAATGAGCTTCCACCCTGCAAGGATGTCTCTTTTGAAGATCTCTTTAATCATCATTTATTTATATCAATGCTGGAGACAGATGGCATGTGGGATCCTTCACTTGTTCTTTGGGCCATGTTGCCTTGTTTATAGAAGTACAGTAATCAATAAATCAGCTCAGTTTGTTGTCTGGTTAATGAGAGAGATGGGTAGTAAATGCACTAATACATGGGGTTTCCCACCCCGTTTACAAAGAGCAGCTGAGCCACCGTTTCCCACAAGGGCTTATAAGAGCATAAGGCATTGGAGCAGAAATTAGGCCATTCAGCCCATCGAGTCTGCTCCACCATTCAATCATGGCTGATAAGTTGAATAAATGGCGGGGCAAACTCGATGGGCTGGATGGCTTAATTTCTGTTCCCATGTCTTATGGTCTTATAGGCCCTTGTGGGTAAAGGTGGCTCAACTGCCCTCTGTACATGGGGTGTGAAACCCTGCTTTTGAGTGATGCTGGGGCCTAGCAGCCAATTGAATGAATTTCATCACATTCTGTCATCGGAAAGTCCAACAGAGTGCACAGAAAATGATGTCTAATTTTCACACACAAATGAAAGAAAATGCAATTTATTCACTCTCTTTATGTTAATCTACTTTTGCCCAGTCTGTGTTGAGTTAGGTGTATTTGTTCGGAATTCAGCAGCAGCTCTACAATTGGCCTTAGCACCTTGAGACTTGGAAAGAGGATTCCTTGTCTTTAAACTGCACACGGTCCTGGTTCTTAATTGTTGGGCAACCCAGCGTCCCTTAGGGGAAAGGTTGTTTGCTGGTTCAAGACAGATTAAGACTTGGGATGGTCAATCTCTCACGGTTAGGTAATTGGGAAGCTAATACTCCAGGGTCACTCAGACAGAATTTGATGTCTGATGATGTATCCACAAATATATGAGACAATGTCTTAATGATTAACAGGAGCAAAAATTCAAAGGGAAAATGATTGCAACATTAATTCCACATTGCATTAAAAGGTCAAGATTTTGCCACATTTAAAGCTTTGTCACTGACATTTTGGACTAATTGTACGTCAGTATTTCCTCTTTCAAAGTATGCAATTCAGAACTAATGGTGTATACAGAAACATTGATGCCTGAAACTTCTACACTCAGGGAAATGAAGGATGATTCATTAATATGTCGATGATATTTCAGATTAACCACTAACTCATGGACTTAAAATTGAGTGGAGGCAAGAGCTTAATTAACAGGAAATCTCATCAAAGTTTTAAGGACGTGGAACAACTTCTAGTCCATAATGGCTGCAGAAGATGAATAAAATCTGACATGATGTTTTTAATGTGAAAACAAGGAGTTGTGAAAGAGTTAGGAAAGATGATTAAATAGATGATCAAAAAGTTAGGTTTAAAGGCAAATTTTTAAAAGGGAGAAACAGTTGAACGATGAAGGATATACAAAGAGGTTTTCAAAGAGCAAGGCTGACATGGCAGAAGACCCTGCTATTGATATCAGAATCAGGAGGAATGAGAGGGGAGACACTGGGCGAACGGTACATGATGTTGTGAACGTCAAGTTTATGAATTGGGGGTATGTAGAAAATGGAGGGGAGCAAGTGATGGGCTGAATGGATCAGAGAGTCTTTTCCTGTCTGCTAACACTAGAAGTGAATCTTAATCCAGGACAAAAAGCAAGTTGTAGGGGTTTGAGCCAGGAATTTGTAAAAGATGGAAATCCAAGGATTCGAGAGAGGTGCATTGCAAATGTTCAGCCAAAATGTTTCAACAGTGATAGAAGATGACAAGTTGCATTTGTATAACACCTATCATAATCTCAAACATTCCAAATACTTAACAGTCAATGACATACTCTTGAACAGTAGTTATGTTTTTGCAAGATTTGTGAAGGTTTGTAGCTCAGGTTGAGGTTTAGGGTGTAGCTTTGCTCGCTGAGCTTTAGGTTTGATATCCAGATGTTTCATTACCTGGCTAGGTAACATCATCAGTGGTGACCTCCAAGTGAAGCTAAGCTGTTGTCTCCTGCTTTCTATTTATATCTTTCTCCTGGATGGAGTTCCTGGGGTTTGTGGTGATGTTATTTCCTGTTCGTTT
>NC_057744.1:6649711-6678942 GCF_004010195.1 Chiloscyllium plagiosum | reverse complement strand
CCTCTAGGAATTCTCTGGCATGTCTTTGCTTAGCCTGTCCCAGGATAGATGTATTGTCCCAGTCGAATTGGTGTTTTTTTTTCATCCATGTGTAGGGCTACGAGGCCTGGCACTCCAAGCACAACACCATAAACAAATACATAGATCTAGATGCCATCTATCAACCCCTCAGAAAACGAACAGGAAATGACATCACCACAAACCCCAGGAACCCCATCCAGGAGAAAGATATAAATAGAAAGCAGGAGACAAAAACTTCGCTTCACTTGGAGGTCGCCACTGATGATGTTACCTAGCCAGGTAATGAAACATCTGGATATCAAACCTACAGCTCAGCGAGCAAACCTACACCCCGTAATTATGTTTGATATAGGAACACAACAGTCAATCTGAGCATTTTTAAGTTCCTACAAACAACAACATGACGATGACCAGATAATTATCTTTAAAGTAATGGTGAGTGAGGGATATATGTTGACCAGCCCACTGGATTTAACTCCGTTTCTCTTAAGTGATGCCTTCCTATTTTCTGAGAAAGTAGATGGTAATCTTGCTTAATAGCTCATCAAAAGGACTGTACCTTTTGAGAACTGAGGCACAGATATGATTGAAATGGCTGTGGAACATAGGAACAGGAGCAGGTTATTCATCCTCTTGACTCTGTTCTGCTGTTCAATGAGACCATGGCTGATGTTTAGCGGAACTCCATAGGCCGTTGGCCCTAATCCTTAATGACTTTGCTTAAACAAAAACGTATCGATTTCAGATTTAAAATTAATATCAGATCCAGCATCAACTGCCATTTGTGGAAA
Organism: Chiloscyllium plagiosum; assembly: GCF_004010195.1. Classification (NCBI taxonomy): domain Eukaryota; kingdom Metazoa; phylum Chordata; class Chondrichthyes; order Orectolobiformes; family Hemiscylliidae; genus Chiloscyllium; species Chiloscyllium plagiosum. The sequence goes on along the minus strand of NC_057744.1, from coordinate 6,678,130 downwards.
AGAGTTCCAAACATCTCCCCCCCTGTGTGTGTGGAAGTACTTCCTAATGTCTCTCCTGAACACTCTGTCCCAATTCTCAGACTATGCTCCTAGTTCTAGAATTCGCAACCAGTGGAAATGATTTATCTCCCCTGTCTTTTCCTGTTAACAACTTGAAGACTTCGATCAAATCATCCCTTTACCTTTCAAACTTTAGAAAAAAAAAGTCTAATTTGTGTAATGTCTTCTCATAACCCCATGAAGTCCAGGTATCATTCTTGTAAATCTATGGCATAACTCCCTCCAAGGCCAATCTATTCTGCCTAAGGTGTAGTGCTCAGATCTGCTCACAGTACTCCATGTGGTATTTAACCAAGATTTTGTATAAATCCAGCACAACCTCCACATCCATGTGCTCCAAATCTGGATATAAAGGCCAGCATTTCATTAATTTTTTTGTTCGCTTTCTGCACCTGTTCATGACATTTTAAAGATCTCTGCACCCCAACCACTTTGGTCATTCATTGTATTTAACTCCAAACTATCTCGGTAGTGCCTTGATCTATCCTTCATTGGTCAAAAATGGATAACCTCACACAGCTTACACCGAACTCCATCTGCCACTGCTTTGCCCATTTACTTAGTCTATCAAAAACCCCTTGAAATTGCATAGCATCTATGGCATCTGCATGGTCTACAATGCTGCCTAACATTGTGTCATCAGCAATTAGGATGAGGCAAGATGCAGGAGGAATTTTAATCAAGATGGAGCTTGCCAATTATGAATCACCACCTTAAGGAGACGAAGGGAAAAAAACTTGGCACTGAAGAGCTCGTTGACCTCACCGTTATTGTATATACAAAGTTGATCAAAACTAATTTAATTGACTGGGTCCATTTACAAACAGCTGTACTAAAATAAATTTACAGTCAACAAATGCAAAGGAACAAAGACAGAGCAACAGGATTTCTTCAGATTCTCAACAGAGGAAGCTGCAGGAAGGAGCTATGTAAACAACTAAAGGAGAAAATAAACAAAACTGTGAGTCTAATTACAGAATGTAAACATTGAAACAACAAAAATAACCTACAAAGAATATTTCAATTTTTTTTAAACTGCTGATACATAATTCTAATCAAAACCTAATTAGTTGAAAATATCTCACCACTGTTGGGATTAATGCTACTGATCTGTCATGCAATGGTGAGGCAATACATTTGTACTACATTGCTAAGAGAGGGTTGACATCATCTGATGCCCATTATTGTCTGAATATAACACCTCTGCTCTGCAGAGAGGGAGGCAATGGACACTGTCATGACCAATGGTCTGAACTCTGAAGCAGTGTGGACATTATGTTGGAATTGCAAGATGGAGAGAGAGCGCGAGAGAGCAAGAGAGCGGGAGAGAATCCATGGATTGTCACACCATTGGCTATTCAGGGAACTTTCAACTAACAACTCCTTCAAATGGGGGAATTCAAAACAGACCAGACTGTGATGTTATGACTACAATGATAATGAGGTGCAGATGATCCCTACTCAACTGCAAGCTGATAATGTATCAAGCTGCAGATATTTTGGTATATATACCTTCAAACAATACACAAGGACAGGGTTTTAAAAAGTCAGTCTTTGAACATTTTTGTGTACCTGTCCAGGTTTAAGTGTTAGTATGCTGTGAAGGTCACTGTTATTGAAGAACTATCCCCTAGTCACCTCTGCATTGCAGGTAAAGACAATCTCCTACTCTGAGCACCAGAAGGCAGCAGCTAGCATCCACATAAAAGGAAAACCAGGCAACAAAAGGTCCTTCTCTCACCCCGAATTCTGGAAACCGATCACAGTCAAAAGAAATCAAAACTACAGTCCCTCAACCTGTCTGCAAAACTGAGGACTGTGAAACTGGCTGTTCAACTGTCAATGTCAACTTTAGCTGGCAACTCTTCATCAGAACAGGATTTCAGGACCAACACAAAATTTGTTCTCTCTCAGGGGTTGTTCACTTGTGGAATTCACAGCCCCAGAGAGCAGTAGAAGCTGGGTCATTTCAAGAAAGATGTAGCTTTATTTCTTTAGGATTAAAGGGACCTAAGGATATGGGGAGAAAGTAGGAACAGGGGACTGAACAGGATGATTGGCTGTGATTACATGGAAGGTGGAGCAGGCTGAAAGGGCCTACTCCTACTTTTACATTCTATGCTTTTATGTTTCAATAATTATACTTAAGACTGCGATAGTCAGATTTTTGATGGAGGCAGACAAGGAAATTAACTTGAAACTACAAACAGATCAGCCATGATTTTATTGAATGGCAGACCTGGGTCAAGGGACCAAATAGTCCACATGTGCTTGCAATTCCAATGATCTTCTGCAGTACTCTCTCAGTAGCAAGTGAGGACTGCAGATGCTGGAGCATCTGCTGGAGCACCTCAGTAGCACACTGGAACATCGGCCGAGATTGCTTGAACACCAGTCTCCAGAGTAGAATTTCAATCCTAACTTTCTGACTCAGACTGGGCCACAGCTGACACTGTAAGAGGAGTGTTCAAAAATGTCTAAATGCCAACCTGAGGCTGCCTCCTTATTATGAAGCGCACCAAGACCGGTTTGTATCCATTCAATGCTATGAAATAAGTCAGTTTTTCAGCAAAGTGAAGGGGAACCATAACCCTTGCTCCAAAATCTATCACAATTCACCCCCTCCCTTTGGACTGTGCGGGGACTCAGTGGTTAGCACTGCTGCCTCACAGTACCAGGGACCCGGGTTCGATTCCACCCTGAGGCGACTGTCAGTGTGGAGTTTGCACATTATCTGTGTTTGTTTGCTCCAGTTTCCTCCCACAAAAATGGTGCAATGGCCACGTTAAATTGCCCATAGTGTCCAAGGATGTGCAGGTTAGGTGGATTAGCCATGCTAGATTGCCCACGGTGTCCAGAGATGTGCAGGCTAGCTAGATTAGCTGGGGGAAATGCAGAGATGGGTGGGATGCTCTTCTGGGGAGTCGGTGTCGATTCGATGGGACGAATAACCTGGAGATTCTGATTCAAGTTTGTACTTGTTTCTGGGCAAACTGCAGGGGAAGAGGTGTGTGTGTGTGTGTGTGTGTGTGTGTAAGAAAGACAAATAGATTTTTAAATGGAACACAAAAACGCGACCTGATATAAATCGAAAGTTGCTGATGCTGTGGTCGAGGACCGAATGGTTGAAACCGCGCTGAATCTGGGCAGGACTTGCTTTAATGATGTTGCCTTGCACTCAGTACAAGCGATGCTGATAGGAGCTCCGCACTTCTCTCTGCAGTTTCGGAATTCACTGCAGACTCCGGGGTTACTCTCGGTCAAAAAACTTCGGGGTTACTCTCGGTCACAAGCCATCAGCAACCAATTTTTAATCCCCAGCGGACAGGGGCTCAATATATTGATCCTTTGGGTGGGAAAGAGGGGAACTGAACAACGAATCCAAGATTTTTTTAAAAAAATTGTATTAATTCTGTGCAATCACCAAAGTGTGTTAAACATGGATTGTTCTTACAATTGAAATGCACATTGTACAGGTTAAATGCTTTCAGAATATTGCAACTGGAACACCGCCAGTAAATCTACTTTGTAGATTTGTAGATTTACTGCAGGGGAAGAGATGTAGATTTACACGCATATGACAGACACTTAATTCCCGTTATAAATAATAAATGGAACAATAGGTCTCGCCCACAATTTTAATGTATGCTTCGAGATAACATTTGCGATCTTTGCAGTCTTAAAATGACGACAACATCTGCATCAAATGCACATAAAATATCACAGACTGTACCTTGCGACTGGGGGATAAAGCCGAGATAAAACAGGAGGAAGCCATGCAGGTTACTGTGCGTTTTCCAGGCACATCCAAGGTCTTATCTTGCTGTATCTGTCTCTTTAGTTCTGAGATGATGTAAAGGTCCTTTTTTTTTACAAACTTTGTTAGCCACTTGCCAAATTATCTTGCTTTTAATACCTCAGAATGTTGAGAGAAGGGTCGCACGCGTCCTGGTGATGGGTTTCAGAGAGAACAATTTGCAGCCCATTGTTTCACGGGCAATGAAACTGCTTCTCTCCGCCTCTGCTCAGGTGCAACTCAGCTCTGTACCGTTTCCCTTCGCTCCAGTTAGTGGTGCTGGAAGAGCACAGCAGTTCAGGCAGCATCCGAGGAGCAGGAAAATTTACTCAGTTTTCTTCCTTGTTCAGTGCAAGGCGTTGACTCCTGCTGAGCCACACCCCCCACCCCGTCTTCCCCCCTTCTGCTCCCTTATTTCACTAAAATGTCTATTTGACTGCAGATTGCATCGTTCCTGAGCTAACCCACCCAAAGCACAGCACCTCTTATCTTGCTCTTTAGAATATGTAGCCAATGTGACACTGACACTAATATGGTTGTTACTGGCTTCGCAAACAGACAACTTATATCCTTATTAGTCCAGAGAAAGTGAGTTCAAGCAATTAATTTGGTTTATTCTTTCTTTAAATTGTAAAGGTGATGAATAGTTTGTCATAAAATAACAGGTTTAATTCGTGTGTTTTGAGAAGTTTACTTGTCATCCTTATCTGATGACTCAGATTCCAAAATCTACAATAACAGCAAAATGTTCCAAATGCTGGAGATCTGAAAGGTTTTTTTTAAGAAAGAACAAGAAGTGCTAGAGAAACTCAGCAGGCTCTCAGTGTATGTGGAGAGAGAAAAACAGAGTTAGTCTTTCACTTCCACTGAGGGGAAAGTGAGGACTGCAAATGCTGGATCTCTTTCACTTCCAATGACTCTTGTGTGAAGATCCATATGACTACTCCTATGAGTCGTGTTGGAAGTGAAATGTTAACTGTTTCTCTTTTTATCGATGTTGCCAGACCTGCTGGTTTTCTCCAGGGTACTTTGATGTTATTTGAGCTGCCAGAGGAAGTGGTGGAGGCCAGTACAATTACAACATTTAAAAGGAACTGGGTGGGTACATGGATAGGAAGGGGAAGGGCCGAATGCTCGCAAATGGGACTAGATTAATTTTGAATATCTGGTCGGCATGGATGGGTTGGATTGAAGGTCTGTTTGCATGTTGTACATCTCTATGTCTCTATCACTCTAAATGGTTCCAATGGTCATGTCCCTAGCTATGGGCTCCAGGCTGTCTGCTCCAAGGTGTACAATAACATCACTGAGCTGATTGATTCCAATAGTAGCCACTTAGAGAGAAAGGCCATCAGCCACGTTGGGGCCTAGTTGGTTAATACACTGATCTAGGAGAAAGTGAGGACGGCAGATGCTGGAGATCAGAGTCGAAGAGTATGGTGCTGGAAAAACACAGCGGCCAGGCAGCATCTGAGGAGCAGGAGAGTCGACGTTTTGGGGACATTTCTGATGAAGGGCTTATGCCCGAAATGTCGACTCTCCTGCTCCTTGGATGCTGCCCGGCTGCTGCGCTTTTCCAGCACTCACTCTTCAAATCTAATGCACTGATCTAGTAAACGATATGATCCTGTGTTCAAATCCCAGTGCGGCCTGTATTCCACTCTGAAGTTCCTTTAGCAATTGAGTAATGGTGACAGCGGAGTAGTAATGCCACAGGAACAACTAATCCAGAGGCCGAGGTTATTGCTGTGAAATGCATGGGTTCAAAATCACCATGGCAGCCAGTGGACTGGACCTGGAAGCCCATGCTCAAATTTCACCTGCTCCAGAGGCGTGTGTGTGCATGTGTGTGCATGTGTGTACGTGCATGTATGTGTGCATGTGTGTATGTGCATGTTTGTGGGCATGTGTGAATGTGCATGTATGTGTGCATGTGTGTCTGCATGTGTGTGTATGTTTGCGTGCATGTATGTGTGCATGTGTGTGCATGTATGTGTGCATGTGTGTATGTGCATGCATGTGTGCATGTGCATGCTTGTGTTCATGTATGTGTGCATATGTGTATGTGCACGTATGTGTGCATGTGTGTATGTGCATGTATGTGTGCATGTGTGTGCGCATGTGTGTATGTGCATGTATGTGTGCATGTGTGTATGTGCATGTATGTGTGCATGTGTGTATGTGCATGTTTGTGTGTATGCATGTTTGTGTGCATGTGTGTATGTGCATTTATGTGTGCATGTATGTGTGTATGTGCATGTATGTGTGCACATATGTATGTGCATGTTTGTGTGCATGTGTGTTTGTGCATGTATGTATGTGCATGTGTGTGTGTATGTGCATGTATTTGTACATGTATGTGTGCATGCACATACACACATGCACACAAATGCACATACACACATGCACACAAATGCACATACATGCACACAAACATGCACATACACACATGCACACATACATGCACATACACACATGCACACATACATGCACATACACATGAACACAAACATGTGCATACACACATGTACACATACATGCACACATACATGCACATACACACATGCGCACATACATGCACACACATGAACACAAACATGCACATACACACATGTACACATACATACACATGCACACACATGCACACACATGCACACATACATGCACACGCATGCACACATACATGTACAAACATGCACACAAACATACACACACATGCACACACACATGCACACATACATGTGCATGCACACATGCATACATACATGCACATACACATACACACATGCACACACATACATGCACGTACACACATGCACACATACATGAACATACACACATGCACGCATTCATTCACATACACACACATGCGCATACACACATGCACACAAACATGCACATATGCACAGGTACAGAAACATGCACACACGCATGCACATACAGACATGCACACATACATGCACATAAACACAGACATGCACGAACTCACGTGCACACACAAACGCACACACATACATGCACAAACACACATGCACACACACATGCACGCATACATGCACACATGCATGAACATACACACATGCACACATATATGCACACAAACATGCACATACACACATGCACACATACATACACATACACACATGCACACAAACATGCACTAACACACATGCACACATACATGCACATATACATACACACAAACATGTATATACACACATGCACACAGCGATGCACATACACACATGCATACATACATGCACATACATGTGTGCATGTGTGTATGTGCATGTATGTGTGCATGTGTGTATGTGCATGTATGTGTGCATGTATGTATATGCATGTTTGTGTGTGTGCATGCATGTGCGCATGTGCATATACGTGTGCATGTGTGTATGTGCATGAATGTGTGCGTGTGTGCGTGCATGTGTGTTTGTGCATGTATGTGTGTGTGCATGTGTGTGCATGTGTGTTTGTGCATGTTTGTGTTTGTGTGCATGTGTGTATGTGCATGTATGTGTGCGCGTGTGTGTGTATGTTCATGTATGTGTGCATGTACGTGTGCAGGTGTGTTTGTGCATGTTTGTGTGCATATATGTGTGCACGTGCATGTATGTGTGCATGTGTCTATGTGCATGTTTGTATGCATGTGTGTATGTGTATGTGCATGTATGTGTGCATGTGTTTATGTGCATGAATGTATGTATGTGTGTGTGCGTGTGTATGTGCATGTATGTGTACAAGTGTATGTGTATGTGCATGTGTGTGTGCATGTGTGTATGTGTGCATGCGTCTGTGTATGTGCATGTATGTGTGCTTGTGCATGCATGTGTGCATGTATGTGTGTGCATGTGTGTGTGCATGTATGTGTGTGTGTGTGCATGTATACGTGCATGTGTGTGTGTGTGCATGTGTGTGTGTGCATGTGTGAAACAGGTTGATTAGGAAATATCCATTTAGTGAGAGGTGTCCAACTCTATTTTGATTTCGTCTCATTCTTGTCTCCCTCACTTCTGTTGTAATTGCTCCACCCCTGATGAGTTTTGTATGTAAATTGGAAATTGATTCAGAAACCCTAGTGATTCAGTGGTGGAGGATAAAGTAAAAAAAAGTAACATTGGTCATTTGGTGGGGTAATATAACAAAGAGAGGTGACACTGTGAGGCTAGAGTGCGTAATCTCCCCTTCCACGTCCATTTTAATTTAACCCCATTTTGGGCTGCACTGCCCTTAGTAGGTAATGCTTATAATATGTTCATTCAGTGTATTATTTGGATGAGTTAATCATGGATTAAAAAGCTTGATTCTTCACACCTTAGAGAGAGGCGATCACTGTGGGATATGGAACACATTACCTTTCCCTCCTACACTATTTTGATTTAACTCCCTGTCCTCTTGTAGCTCTACTAGGCTTCTGGAACAGCTCACGTTCAAATGCAACAAGATCTGGACAATATCGAGGTAGGGCCGTTAAGTGGCAAGTAACATTTACACCACACAAATGTCAGGCAATGATCATCTCTAATTGGAGACAACCTGATGAGTGCCCTTTCGTTCAATGGTGTTACCACCACTGAATCTCCCACTATCTTGGGAGTTACCATTGATCAAAAATTCAACTGGACTTGCCACATAAACACAATGGCTACAAGACCAGATCAGAGGCTAGGAATACTGTGGCGAGTAACTCCCCTCCTGACTCCTGTCTACCATCGACAAGGCACACAAGTCAGGAGTGTGATGGAATACTCCCCACTTGCCTGGATGAGTACATCCCCACCAACATTCAAGAAGCTTGACACCATCCAGGACAAAGCAACCTACTTGATTGATTAAAAACCCACAAACATACATTTCCTCCACCAACATTCACTATCAGCAGTGTGTGTACCATCTACAAAGATGCTCTGCAGAAATTCACCAAAGATCCTTAGGCAGTATCTTCGAAACCCACGACCATTTCCAGCTAGAAGCACAAGGACAACAGATACATAGGAACATCCCCCTCACCAGTTCCCTTGCAAGCCAAACACCATCCTGACTTGGAACCATATTGCTGTCGGTCAACCACTATCGCATGGTTAAAATCTTGGAATTCCTTCCATAGGGGCATTGTGGATCTACCTATGGCATGTGGACTGCAGCAGTTCAAGAAGGTAGCTCATCACCTTCTCAAGGGCAACTAGGGATGAACAATAAATCTTGGCCCAACCAGCGATGTCCACAACACCAGAATGTGCTAAGAAAAAAGATATCTCCCTGGTGGGCAAACAAAAGCGTTCTTTGTTCTTGGAGGCTCTTGCAGTCATAGTGTCCAAGCCCTGAAAGCAGAAGGTTCAATTTCAAATCCCATCTGCTCCAGAATTGTGTCGTAACAACATGTCCGAACAATTTGATTTTTTACAAAAAAGAGCAGTGTTCCTGTCGTGTAGTGTTTATCAGTTTGCCTAATCTCTCCAAGGTCCCCAGTTTGATACCATCATGAAAGCTTTGGTGTCACTTTGTGAGGGACAGATTTCTAATTCATTTATTTCAGAGGGAGGGGGGAGGTGGGGGAGGTGGGGGTGGTGGTTAACTTTTGGGCATGGAAAGGAAAGGTGGAAACTAGTGTTTGTGCTAAACTATTGGCTCACAATAAAACCGTTGTAAATCTCTGCAAGTCATTTGCTGCTCAATTCAATAGAACAATTCATGACAACGATTTCAATCTGGGAAAAATCCAGGACTTGACAGTAAAGTACATTCATAACACGGCCAAACAGGTTAAGTATCAATTTTTACATCTTTCCAACACACGATAATGACAGGTGGTAAGTGGGGAGAGATTCCTGATCAACTGCATGATAGGAAAAATGTTGAAGCCTCTCCCGATGCTGTCTGCAGAAAGGTACAGGTAAAATTGCGTGTTGCTATTGGACCCTGGACTCATAGTGACAGAATTTCATGGCATGTGAAACTGATGACCTCTAGTGGATTATTCCCAACTTGTTCTACTTCTGAATTCATGTTGCTTGTTAGATTTTAGTGCTTTTGCAATATAACAGAATTGCTCAAATTATGAGGAGTTTTGACCACGTAGATAAGTAAGGTCACCATCGACCTAACAGGCCACAGGTTAATCCCACGTTACAGAGACAACTTGCGGTGGTTTAACCTAGGCAAGGGCTGATCTTAAGAAGGCAGGACTCTCATGATAACCTCTGCCAGTGCAGGAATTTAACTCATGCTTTTGGCAACACACTGTATCACTACGGCTGAGCTAACTGAACCTCAGTGTCAATAGACATTAATTATTCGCTCAAGGACTGGCAACCAGAGAGCATGAGTTCACAATAATGGGCAAATGAACAAATGTCCTCAGAACTGTTGTACTCCAGAAGGCATTGCATGAACACTGTACACCTCACTCTGTGTCTTGCTTACTATGATCTGCCTGTGCTGCTAGCAAACAAAGCTTGTCACTGTACTTAGGTACACATGATAATAAATCAAATCAATCATTTCAGATTTGCAGTGTTTGCATTTTGAAAAATAATGTTTTTAACTCTGCGAGCATGTGAAGTAGATTTGATTTTGAAGGTGTCAGCCTTGACAAGCAAACGTGAACTTCTCTCAATTAATCAATTTTGAATCCTGACAGAATGAAGCATTGGGCAGCTCAATTTGCCTCTTAATCGATTGTCATGGAATCACAGCATCTGCATTATTTATGCATCTTTGTTTATTTGCGACGGAATAATTACAGAAACAAGAGATGCAATTAACTAAAAGATCACAACATAATGCAACAAAAACAGTGTTTGTTGTATATAATGCCTTTAATGTTGAAAACAAGCATAAAAGACTTTATACGGAAACAATCAAAAATGGGGGCAGAGCCAAAGAAGTAGATTGCAAATGAGATGATTTCTGACAAGGGTCTTAAGGGAGAACCCATTGAAATAGGTAAGAAAACTAAACCAAATGGAAAGTATTATGTGCCTCTAAACAGATCATTTCAAATCTCATTGATAGCATGAAGCTGCCTACAAAAACAGGAAACTCTAGCGAACAGAATGGTATTAAATCCTGGCCCAGTTCCCTTATCGATCTTTCAAGTCTGGATGTTTGTACGGTTCCAAAACAACCTTTAGTACAGGTTATTCACCAAATAATGCATGTATCTTTGGAAATTACTTACACTTCCAGTTAGAGGCAAAAGAAGGAATTGAAAAGAGTTCTCTTTTCAATTAAGGGCAGAAAGAGAGAATATTTTTTAAAATCAATTCCCTGTTTTGCAGGCATCAATGGCTGGACCAAAATCCATTGCCCAACTCTAATTGCCTTTGGACAAATGATGGTGAGCTGCTTTGTTTAAATGACTTCCTATTCGAGGAGGAGTTCCAGAAATTTTGCCCAGGGTGAATGAACCACAATTTAGTTTGAAATCAGGATGATATATGATGTGGAGCAGAACGTGCAGCTAATGCTGGCTTTTGGATGAGAATTGAGTTTGGCAATCTGTTTGCTCTTTCTTTGGAGCAGTTCTCCCGAGCCAGTGTGTATCATACAGCCCATACCATTACAACGCATTATCTGGTTATTATTGCATTGTTTGTTGGATCTTTGGCCAAACCTTCCAAATCCATGACCTCCACTACCTAGAAGGACAAGAGCAACAGACACATGAGATCACCATCAGCTACAAGTTCCTCTCCAAGCCAGTCACCTCCCTGATGGGGAAGTATATCACAGTTCCTTCAGTGTTGCTAGTTCAAAATCCTGGAACTTCCTCCCTAAGGGAATGTTGTGAACAGACACCCCAAGAATATAAATAGAAAGCAGGAGACAACAGCTTCACTTCACTTGGAGGTCGCCACTGATTATGTTACCTAGTCAGGTAATGAAACGTCAGGATATCAAATCTACAGCTCAGCGAGCAAACCTATAACCTAAACCCCAAGGATTGTAATGATGCAAGGCTGATTACTGCCACCTTCTCCAGGGTAACTCAAGGTAGTTAATTAGTTAATAGCCAGTCGCATGCACTTCCTATAAATGAAGAAATGTTTTAAAAAGTACTTTCCTTGTTGACTCCTGGGATGCAGGTGTCCGTGGATGAACCAGCTTTTATTGCCCATCCCAAGTTGCCCTTGAGAAGTTAGTGGTGAACTTCCTTCTTGAATTGCTGCAGTCTGTTTGGTGTTGGTACATGCACAACATTATGCACAAAAGGTACATCCACAACATTTAGGAGAAAGTGAAGACTGCAGATGCTGGAGAGTCAGAGTCGAAAAGTGTGGTGCTGCAAAAATGCAGCAGGTCAGGCAGCTTCCGAGGAGCAGGAGAGTTGGCATTTTGGGCATAAGCCCTTCGTCATTATACCTGAAATGTTTACTCTTCTGCTCCTCAGGTGCTACCTGACCTGCTGTGCTGCTTCAGCGCTACACTTATCCACAATGTTACACACAATAGGTACATCCACAATGTTATATACAATTGGTACATTCACAATGTTATGTACAATAGATACATCCACAATGTTATATACAATAGATACATCTACAATCTTATACATAATAGGTACATCCACAATGTCATACACAATATGTTCTTCCACAATGCTATATATGACAGGTACATCCATAATATTATATACAATAGATACATACACAATAGGTTGATTCACAATGCTATACACAATAGGTACTTCCACAATGCTATATACAGTAGGTACATCCACAATATTATATATAATTGGTACATTCACAATGTTATGTACAATAGAAACATCCACAACATTAAATACAATAGATAATCCATAATGTCATATGCGATAGATACATCCACAATGTTATACACAATGTGTACTTCCACAATGTTATATACAACAGATATATCCACAATATTATACACAATAGGTACATTCACAATGTTATACACAATAGGTACTTTCACAATGTTATGTACAATACATTAACAATGTTATATGCAATAGGTACATTCACAATACAAAGGAGGGCTGTTGCTATTGGGACTGTCTGATGTCCACAAAGATGTCACATAAATATAATATAAAACAAAGAACTGTGCATGCTGAAGATCTGAAACAGCCAAAACCAGAAATGGCTGGAGAACCTCAGCAGGTCTGACAACATCTGTGGAGAGAGAAACAGGGTTAATGTTTCGAGTTCCAGTGACCATACCTCAGCAATAAATTCAAGTTTTTTTTTCTAAAGGATTTCATAGTTTGCCAAACTCATTAGCTGGGAGCACACAGAGAAATGATAAGACACCAAGTGCCAGGGTTGGAGGATTTGAGCTATAGGGAGAGGTTGAATAAGCTGGGGCTGTTTTCCCTGGAGTGTGGGAGGCTGAGGGGTGACCTTGTAGAGGCTTATAAAATCATGAGGGGCATGGATTGGGATAAATAGAAAAAAGTCTTTTCCCTGGAATGGGGGAGTCCAGAACTAGAGGGCATAGGTTTAGAGTGAGAGGAGAAAGATATAAAAAAGACCAATGGGGCAACTTTTTCACTCAGAGGGTGGTATGTGTATGGAATGAGCTGCCAGAGGAAGTGGTGGAGGCTGGTACAATTACAGCATGTAAAAGGCACTTGGATGGGTATATGAATAGGAAGGATTTAGAGAGATATGGGCCGGATGCTGGCAGGTGGGACTAGATTGGGTTGGGATATCTGGTCGGCATGGACGAGTTGGACCGGAGGGTCTGTTTCCATGCTGTACATCTCTGTGACTCTATGACCAAGTGGAAGGGTGCTGATTTACACCACCACGTACTCCCTCTTGGAAATGCTGTTTGAAACAAATAATCCTGTTCGGGTGAATCGCAGGACTGGATAGTGCAGGAGGAGGTCATTCGGCCCATTGTGCCCTATTACCTAGTGCCAAACTCTTGCTTTATCCTCATACACGCTACAGTGGCTCAGTGGTTAGCCCTGCATGCCTCACAGCAGCAGGGACCCAGGTTTGGTTCCAGCCTCGAGTGATTGTCTGTGTGGAGTTTGCACATTCTCCCCGTGTCTGCATGTGTTTCCTCCCACAGTCCGAAGATATGCAGGCCAGGTGGATTGGCCATGCATAGTGTTAGGTGCATTGGTCAGAGGGAAATGGGTCTGGGTGGGTTACTCTTCGGAGGGCCGGTGTCGACTTGTTGGGCTGAAGGGCCTGTTTCCACACTGTAGGAAATCCAATCTAACTTAATCATACTCTTGCACATTCTTTCCATCCAACTATCCACCCAATGTCCTCTTGAATGCTCAATGAGCTTGCCCTCCACCACATTTCTAGGCTTTGCCTTTCCAGACCCTCATTCCTCGTTGTGTGAGGAAGATTCTTTCCTCTCAAAGCCCTTGCTCCTTCTGCCCATCACTCGAAAAGAAGGGAACGCCATTAACTCGCGGGAGAAGTCGAGCACAGGAAAGGAATCGCAGTGAGGTGTAACATTTACAACTCAACTCAAAATCATCAGCACGCGACAAAAGCAAAAGCATTCTGGATGAGTGGCGCTGGAAGAGCACAGCAGTTCAGGCAGCATCCAAGGAGCAGCGAAATCGACGCATGTTGTCCAACCTACCCAGGCAGAACCGAAAGTAAATGAATTCTAGCTCAGTGAAGATTTGGTTTCGATTTCCGGGTCTGGAAACTGTGGAGAGAAGTTTAGCTGGAGCTGGAGGTAAGGATTTTGCAAATCAGTCTAATTAATTTAATTGCTGATTTTTTTTCACAACTATTGGGAAGGTGATAAGTCACACTTCGGTACACTTAGAGACAAATCGATCCGTTTCTGGGTTGATGTGGAGATGCCGGTGTTGGACTGGGGTGGACAAATTGATTTCCAATCCCGTTTCAGCATAACAGAATATTTCAGTTATCTGTTTCCTGAACAGGATTTGTTTTCAATATATAAAAGAAGTCGCTGGGAGAGGTAAAAGCAAATGGGAAATTCTGTTTGTGGCTGTTGTAAGAGGGAACAGACAGTAAAACCAAAACTGTTTCATTTGTTACATGGCTAATCTTTTCTGCTGTAAACATAGACTGGAGAATGGAATGTTAAAATATCATATCTATTATTACCCGAGCCAGTTTGAACAAGTTTCTCCACTTCTCTGGAGTAAAAGTGAAATTATTGTAGTCCCACTCTCTCATTCAAAGGAGAGATTGATGAGAACCTGGAGGTTGCCTGAGGTGAAAGGTTTGAGAAGGTGCAAATAACGGCCCATGAGCCTGAATGGGAAAAATCCAACTGGTTCACTCATGTCCTTTAGGGAAGGAAATCTTCCATCCTTACCTGGGGTCTGGCCTACATGTGACTCCAGACCCATGTAATGCGCTTGCTCTTAACTGCCCTCTGGGCAATTAGGGATGGGCAATAAAAGCTGTCCCAGCTAGTGACTCACATCTTGTGAATCAATTAACAAATCCTCAGGCAGTATCGGAAGTGAACCCATGCTGTTGGCATCCGTCTGCATTGCAAACCAGCCTTCCAAGCGAGGAGAAAGTGAGGACTGCAGATGTTAGAGAGTCGCAGTTGAAAACCATGGTGCTCGAGAAAGCCCAGCAGGTCAGGCAGCATCTGAGGGGCAAGAGAGTCACCATTTCGGGTAAGAGCTCCCCAAGAAGGGCCCTGCCCGAAACATCGACTCTTGGCTGCTGCCTGACCTGCTGTGCTTTTCCAGTGCCACACTTTATCAGCTATCCAAGCTAACCGACCCCAATGGCTGCAATGTGAATGTGACAGTCATACAGTCATAGAGATGTACAGCACGGAAACAGATCCTTCGGTCCAACCCGTCCATGCCAACCAGATATCCCAACCCAATCTAGTCCCTCCTGCCAGCACCCGGCCCATATCCCTCCAAACCCTTCCTATTCATACACCCATCCAGATGCCTCTTAAATGTTGTAATTGTACCAGCCTCCACCACTTACTCTGGCAGCTCATTCCATACTCGTACCACACTCTATGTGAAATGGTTGACTTTTAGGTCTCTTTTATATCTTTCTCCTCTCACCTTAAACCTATGTCCTCTTGTTCTGGACTCCCCACTCCAGGGAAAATACTTTACCCTATCCATGCCCCTCATGATTTTATAAACCTCTATAAGGTCACCCCTCAGCCTCCAGGAAAAAAAGACCCAGCTTTTCTATTAGATTAGATTCCCTACAGTGTGGAAACAGGCCCTTCAGCCCATAAGGTCCACGCCGACCCTCTCAAGAGCAACCCACCCATTCCCCAACATTAGTCCACCTAACATTATGGACAATTTAGCATGGCCAATGCACCTGACCTGCACATCTTTGGACTGTGGGAGAAAACCCACGCAGACTCAGGGAGAATGTGCAACTCTGCACAGACAGTTGCCTGAGCCGGGAATCAAACCCGAGTCCCTGGTGCTGTGAGGCAGCAGTGCTAACCACTAGCCACTTTGCCGCCCTCTCCCTATAGCTCAAATCCTCCAACCCTGGCAACATCCTTGTAAATCTTTTCTAAACCCTTTCAAGTTTCACAACATCTTTCCGATAGGAAGGAGACCAGAATTGCACGCAATATTCCAACAGTGGCCTAACCAATGTCCTAACATGACCTTCCAACTCCTATACTCAATACTCCGACCAATAAAGGAAAACATACCAAACACCTTCTTCACTATCCTATCTACCTGTGATTCCACTTTCAAGGAGCTATGAACCTGCACTCCAAGGTCTCTTTGTTCAGCAACACTCCCTAGGACCTTACCAGTAAGTGTATCAGTCATGCTAAGATTTGCTTTCCCAAAATGCATCACCTCACATTTATCTAAATTAAACTCCATCTGCCACTTCTCAGCCCATTGGCCCATCTGATCAAGATCCCGTTGTAATCTGAGGTAACCTTCTTCACTGTCCACTACATCTCCAATCATCGATGTTTGTGATTCCTGTCGCTCCCAGACTACGACTTTATTTGGCAATTGGAAATATTCCTCGACTGATCATCCAGTGCCCCCAGTGCTCTGGGAACATGAGTTCACAAATCCATTGCTTGTCTGATAGACTTTATTCTTAGTCTCAGTCATAGTGATAATGGCTACATTTAATTGTGGAAAAAACCCATTTGGCTCACTATTGTCCTTTACAGAGGATAAATATGTATGTAACTCCGGATCCATAGCAATGTGGTTTCACTCTCAGCTGGTCTCTTAAGTAAATTCACATTTTGGAATCAGTAACAACTGCTTGTGTTTCCAGGGACATGCACATCCCTCTGAAAGGATGTAAACAAAACATCCCCTCCTCTTCTTTCAGTTTTCAACCAGTCTTTGCAACCT
Source organism: Chiloscyllium plagiosum (assembly GCF_004010195.1). NCBI lineage: Eukaryota > Metazoa > Chordata > Chondrichthyes > Orectolobiformes > Hemiscylliidae > Chiloscyllium > Chiloscyllium plagiosum. The sequence goes on along the minus strand of NC_057744.1, from coordinate 6,660,965 downwards.
TCTATATTCATCCCAACCTGTGCCATTCTTTCTGTGAATTTTCCATGGTTTTATCTCACTCTGACTGCCTCTCTTTTGGGCTTCTACTCAGTTAATTCCCTTGTGTTCATCAGCAAAGGTCAGACCTTCATAGACTCATACAGCACATAAGCAGACCTTTCAGTCCAACTCGATCTTGCCAACCGAGTTTCCCAAACCAAACTAGTCCCACTTGCCTGCATTTAGCCCATATCCCTGTAAAACTTTCCTATTCGGGTACCTGTCCAAATGGCTTTTAAATGTTGTCAATGTACCTACACTTACTATGGCAGTTCATTCCACATGCGAAACAACCTCAGTGTGAAAACACTGTCCTTCACGTCACTTCTAAATTTTTCTCCTCTCACCTTAAAAATCTGCCCCCTTGATTTGGACTGCCCAACCCGAGGGAAAAGATCATTGCTATTGACTATGAGATACTATGCACGCCAGAGGACAGATTATATAGTCTACCCATGATCATAGAATGTTAAGTGGCAATCTAATTGTAGTGTTTAGGGGAATTCAATTTGATAGGGCAGGCAGAGATTATCTACTGGAAGACGTTAAGAATGAGGGAGCTTGGGGAGACTGCTCCCTGTTACCAAAGAAATCAAAACGGATCTCTCAATCTGTTAAAACAAACATAAATAGACAAACCATCTAGACACTACCAGGAATTAAAACCTAACATCAGCAAGATTCAGTGATTAATGGTTGCACCCTGTACAGAGATTTCTTCATTTAGTATTAAAGGAAGATCCCCAAAACAGTGGGTGATGCCAACTGAGTAGATCATTATTCCCTGCATTTTTTCATTCATTCCCAGGATGTGGGTGTCGCTGACCAAGCCAACATTCATTGCCCATGCCTCATTGTCCAGAGGGCAGTTTAGAGTCAACCACATTGCTGTGTGTCAGGAGTCACATGTAGACCAGGGCAGATGAGGAAAGCAGCCTTCCTTCCCTAAACGACATTAGTGAACCAGATGGGTTATTCCAGCCGTCGGCAATGGTGTCATGGTCATTAGTGGATTCTTAATTCTGGATATTTTTTATTGAATTCAAACTCCACTGCCTGCTGTGGTGAAATTCCCCCAACCCGGATTCCCAGATCATTCACTGAGTATTTGCATTAATAGTCTAGTGATAATATCCTTAGGCCATTGCCTCCCCTAAATGTATATATAATGAAAGAGAATCTGCCTTGCTGGAGATAGTTGGATGGGATGTCAAACTGAGATCTTGGTTGCTCTCTCTGAAGGCTATCAAGGGAAGATTTTGTAGAAAGGCAAGAGAATCTTTCATAATGTCCTGGACAATGTTTGTCACTTAACCAACACCAAAACCAGGTTATCTGGTTCCTGTCAGATTGCTGTTTGTTGCAGGTTGCTGTGTGAAAAGTGGCTCTTGTGTTTCCTACCACTACTGGAATGAAAACATTTTAATTGTCTTAATTGGCTGCAAAGTACATTGGAATTCCTGAGCCTTGAAAAGGGGCTACATACATGTAATTTCATTTCAATATTAGCTTTGTTCTATCCCTGAACATACTGAAACAAGAATACAGACAAAAATAACAAGGAGGAGCAAAATGTCATATTTTGTTCCATGTCAGGAAATTAATTCATAAAGTCCAGACAATGTAAACATATATAGCACAGCAATTGTAAAGGGGTTTCACTTTCTATATATCTACACATGGGCAGCACGGTGGCTCAGTGGTTAGCACTGTTGCCTTACAGCACCAGGGTCCCAGGTTCAATTCCAGCCTCATGTGACTGTCTGTGTGGAGTTTGCATATTCTCCTTGTGTCTGTGTGGGTTTCCTCCCACAGTCCAAAGATGTACAGGTCAGGTGAATTGGCCATGCTCAATTACCTATAGTGTTAGGTGCATAGGGAAATGGGTCTGGGTGGGTTCTCTTTGGAGGGTTGGGGTGGACTGGTTGGATCGAAGGGCCTGTTTCGACACCGTAGGGAATTGAATCTAAACACATCAATTCTTAATTTCGCAATCGTTAATTAGTGTTGTTATGGAAGTATATTCCAGCTATAAATTTGGAGATGTAAGAGTTGGACTGGGGTGTACAAAGTTAAAAATCACACAATGCTAGGTTGTAGTCCAGCAGGTTTAACTGGAAGCACTAGCTTTCGGAGCGCTGCTCCTTCATCAGGTGGGTGTGGAGTCTTACAATCATGTACTCCACAACGACCTGCTGAAGGAGCAGTGCTCCGAAAGCTAGTGCTTCCAGTTAAACCTGCTGGACTATAACCTGGTGTAGTGAGATTTTTAACCTTCTTCCAGATATGTGTGTGATCTTAGCAATACACTTCAATGTTTCCCATTGCAGGTCTTACAAGATAGCAACAGAAGAAGGTGAACTCCATTCAGAGAAAATGTCCATTGAGTTTTATGGATGGCAAGTCATCCATGAGGATAATAGCCATTTGAAATCAGGACAGGAGCTTAAAAATGGGAGAGGATATACCATGTACCACGGGACCCACAAAAACAATGCTACAAGTATAATAAAGTCAGGGTTTATACCATCCAAGGACGGACTCTTAGGTGCAGGGGTGTATGTTAGCAGAGATGTGACCAAAGCAAAAGCATATCCAAAGCTAGCAGCAGCAAGTGACAAAGTGGTCTTCAAGCTGAAAGTTGGAGTTGGAAAAGTGAAGAAAATAGATGTGGATAATCATCCCCTTCAAAGAACCTGGCATCAGCACGGTTACGACTCTGCCTGGGTCCCACCGAACTGCAGGATGTTTTCCATTCCCAGTGGGAAAGAAGAAGACTGCATCTGGGATCCCAAACGAATCACAGTGGTGGACATCGCTTACGCAGATGACCAGGTCAAGAAAGATCTGAAGAAGCTGATACATAAAAATGCAGCTGCAAAAACCAGGGGTCACTGTGATGTCTGTGGTTATCAAAGAGATTCATCCCATGTAATTCACAGATGCTGGGGTTGTGAGAAAGTCATTTGCTCTTTTATGAGCAAACATGTTTGCAAAAAAACAAAGTAAGGAGTTATTTCTATGGTAATTCTTTTTTGATCATTGTTTCAGACTGATCTAATTTCTCTTTTCCTTCTCTATTAATATTATGCATATCATGAACAAGAAAAGGTTCTTCCATCCAATAATCTGCTTTCTTCAACTTTAAACCCTGCTTGCTTACTTATCAGCATATCCATCAATTCTGATTCTTCCCGGAAGCACATTTAATTGTATTGTCGATCCATTTATTACAATAGGCAATAGCAGAATAATTCCTTTCGGGCAAATACGTTTGTTAAGTTTAAGTCCAAATTAAGTATTTTAAGTCCAAATTTCCAATGTTTCATTAACTCTTCCTTTATATGCATTTATACGTGCATACACATAAAGGTGCACATGTTCACATAGGTACACATGCTCATGCATATAAATTCCATTTCTAGCATTATCCCACTGCATCACAGATTTTCTTTATAGTGCAGATACAGGCACAGATGCATGTCTTGATGATTTCTGTCGATGATGCTCACAGCTTATCTGGTCAATTATGTATTACATCCTCCTAATAAATCACCCCTTCCTATAAAGTGGTTGTTATACTTGCTGCTGCAGTTCTGTCAATGTTTGAGACATTGTTATCCTTGTTATTTGGTGAGATGTGATAGAATTGTAGACACAATGATTGTCATGTGGCACTTGCCTGTTTAAATGTGTGCCTGTCTATGTGCTCACTGAGTGCATTAACCAGTGCCAAACACAACAAAGAGTTTTTCTTTCATTTACTACAATTGCTCTGAGAATAATTTTTACCATCTGCAAGCTCACATCCAAGCCACTCACCATCCTGACTTGGAAGTATATTGTCATTCTTTCACAGTCGCTGGAGCAAAATCCTGGAACTCCTTCCCTAAAGGCATTGTGGCTCAACTCACAACATGTGAATTGCAGCTCATCACCATCTTCTCAAGGGCAACTAATCATACAGTCATAGAGATGTGCAGCATGGAAACATAGTTTTGGACAATAAATGCTGGCCCAGCCAGTGATGCACCCATCTCCTAACTGAGTAAAACAAAAACACTGGAAATGTTCTGTAATCAAACAACTACAAGCAACAGTCGTCATTCCCGAAAAAGTTTTGAGGATAAGTAACACCATTCATTATGTCACCGTATCATAGATGTTCCAGGACCAATTTGCTGTGTGCTGTCTTTGGTAATTTCAGATAGAGTAGTATTTTGGGTGCGGCTACTTGCTTGATCCGACCATGTCAATTCATCTGACCCTACCTGAGCAACAATTTAGCTGTGACATCTACTATGGTGAAATGGCTATCCCTAACTTTACAAATAAACACATAATGAATGGTCACTATATGACTAGCTACACGAGTGGATGCCAAGTAGATGGGAAGGAGCAAGAAAATTGTTGCTAATTAAAACACACAAACGCCTGTGCTATTGTGATAGCTGCTATGGAGGGTTGCATTTCTGTGTCATGCTCCAATCCAAAGATACAGGATGTGAAAATCCTTTCATATTAGAGGAATGTTGTGCAATATACAATATCATGTTTACAGTTTCAACTAAACTGCCTTCTATTGTTGTGAAAAAGAGAAGTTACACTCATTACATTTTACTCCAAGCAGGTATAATGTTAATGCCTGAGTATATCTTGTTCTATAATAGTAGAATAGTTCCATAATTAGTTTAAAATAGCAGTTGAACAATTCATAGAGGAACTTTACATGTATGAATTAATTTATCTGCTACCAGAGAAAATTGAATTCTGAGTTCTGAAGAGATAAATTTATAAGGACAATACTCAAAATAACCTGTTGTGTACCATGCATACTTTTAAAGATGTATCACTGTCTACATTGATTTGCTTTTCAATTGTGAATTGCCACTGCCTATATTGGAAAACTGCATTAAAATGTCAGAGTAAATCAGCAATGAGTCATCTTGTGTTGAATATTGTTACAACTCAATCCAAATAAAAAAACACAGTAGTTGTGAGAAATTGGAGATAGTAAGGACTGAAGATGCTAGAAGTCAGTGTTGATAAAATGTGGAGCTGGAAAGGCACAGCAGGTCAGGCAGTATCAGAGGAGTTGAAGAGTCAATGTTTTGGGTTGAGACCCTTCTTCAGAAATGGGGATAACCCCAGCCCTGATGAAGGGACCAACCCGAAACATCGACTCTCCTGCTCCTCTGACGCTGCCTGACCTGCTGTGCCTTTCCAGCTCCACATTTTATTGACTTTTGTGAAAAGTTCTTGCCCAAAATTTCCTTTTTGTTTATATTAAGACGTCTCATAAACTTTGGAATCCTTGGATTACTTGCACATGAGGCATGGTGTTTAAAAATGGCAGAGTAAATCTAAGCCAAAGAATAAAAAAATTGCAATGCAATCTTCTTGATGAGACAACTGTTTAAGATAAAGGTAACATTTGTTTTATTTATTCTTGGGGTGTGAGAATTACTGATGAGGTGAGAATTCATTAAGTAGCCCTAATTATTCTTCTCAAACCTCTGTAGTCTGTGTCATGTAGACACAGTGACAGTGCTCTTCCCTGGAGCAATTTGATGTCTCCAGATTGCCTGCTCAGCCATTTCAGAGCATGTTTGAGAGTTAATCACATTGCTGTCGGGATGGAGTCACATGTAGGCCAGATCGGGTAAGGACAGCAGATTTCTTCAATGTGCAAAGTACTTAGGAAAACAATATTATCATTCATTATGAGTGAAATCACTCTGGTAATGTAGACAATGAAATTGCACGCAAGATTTCACAAACAACAAACTGGTTTTGTATGGAATATATTCAGTGGTATACATTAATTCAGACAGTGCAAAGACTGTTTATAATGTGAGTGGGATCATTGGAAATTTCTCATCCACTTGAGGGTGAGACCTGACGTTTGACATCCCATCTGTGAGATGGCATCCATAACAGTGCAACACACCAACTGCAGAACCAACTCAGATTCGGTATCTTAGAAACACAACTTCTAGAGCCTGAGACTATGGTACTACTCACTGAACCAGAACTCACACATTTCAAATAATTCTAATTCATCAGCCTAAGTGGTATTTCAGGGGTACAATTAGCTTCACGATCCTTTGATCAGAAGAGGGATTAATTGTGGGGCTGAGTGGTGGACGTGGGTGCAATTATAACAATTAAAAGACATTTGGATAAGTCCATGAATAGGAAAGGTTTGGAGGGATATGGGCCAGGAGCCGGCAGCTGAGACTAGTTTAGTTTGGGATTATGTTCAACATGGACTGAACGGTCTGTTTCTATGCTGTATGTCCCTATGTTTGTGAAACTTTAAAGGGTTCAGAAAATATTTACAAGATGGTGCCAGGGTTCAAGGATTTGAGCTATAGAGAGAGGCTGAACAGGCTGGGGCTGTTTTCCCTGGAGCATCGGAGGCTGAAGGGAGGCCTTATAGAGGTTTATAAAATCATGAGGGGCATGGATAGGATAAATAGACAAGGTATTTTCCCTGAGGTGGGGGGAATCCAGAACTAGAGGGGATAGGTTTAGGGTGAGAGGGGAAAGATAAAAAGGGACCTAAGGGGCAAGTTTTTCATTCAAACGGTGGTGTATATATGGAATGACCTGCCAGAGGAAGTGGTGAAGGCTGGTACAACTATTTAAAAGGCATCTGGATGGGTATATGAATAGGAAGGGTTTAGAGGGATATGGGCCTAATGCTAGTAAATGGGACTATATTAATTTAAGATAGCTGGTTGGCATAGCAGCATTGGACTCTATGAATCTATGACAAAGCTGTTTCCACAATGAAATCTTTAGCTGTGAGCAGAAATTTCCTTTGGAACAGAGAATGTTAAAGAAGAGATCTGACAGTAAGATTGCAAAGTGCTAAAACTTTGCTAAATTAAAGATGAGTTGAAAAGTGTGTTCCAGAGATGTTCCCTGAAACGCCCCCTCCCACTCCTCCAAGGACATGCAAGTTCTGGGCCTCCTCCACCACAAAATCCAAGCCACCCGCAACTGGAGGAAGAACGCCTCATTTTGCCATGGGACCCTTCAACCACACGGCATCAACATCAACTTCATCAGTTTCCTTATCTTCCAACCCCCACCTCATCCCAGATCCAACCCTCCAACTCAGCATCGCTCTCTTGACCTGTACCACCTGTCCTTCTTTCTTTCCACCTATCTGCTCCATCCTTCCCACCGACCTATCACAATCACTCTCCAACTGCATCCACCTATCGCCTTCCCAGCCATCTTACCCCCGCGCCCCCACCCCTCGCTCCTATTTATCTCTCAGCCCCCTTCCTCTCCCACATTCCTGATGAAGGGCTTATGCCCGAAATCTCCTGCTTCTTGGATGCTGCCTGACCTGCCGTGCTTTTCCAGCACCACCCTTTTCGATGCTTGACACCAGCATCTGCAGTCCTCACTTTCTCACAAGTTAAAGATGAATAAAGTAAAAGAAATAAAAGGCTGGAATTTAAAACTTTCACCCAAACTACTAAAAGAGAGAGGTTGAGAAGAGGATTTAAGAATAAATTGGGACAAAATTTGAATAAGTAGAAACAGGAAACATTGAAAAATTGTAACTAAATGGATTGCTATTGAGAGAGCTGGCATGGGGCAGGGATGAAATGGTTATCTTTTCTATTGGAAAGTTCAACAATTCCAGATGCTGAGAATCGATGTGGTCTGGATTAGGTTTATCTGTAACTCTTACCAGCTTAAACCCCTATGATTAGAAGACTCATCAACAAGGCCAAGCCTTGGATGGGAATAATAGACCGGCAGAAATCTGAAAGAACAAAGCCAGCCAAACAGCATCAGGGTGTGGGATATAGGTGAATTAATGTTATTTCTGCAAATTATAAGTTCTGATACAGAGTAAATGAATTCACATTAGTCTGTGATTGTTTCTCAGCTAGGAGCTGAGTTAGCAAAAATGGGAACTACATAGAGGAAGTATGTTAGCATGAGACGTGATTACAGAACAATGGTAGAAATACAGGCACGAGATAAAATGCTGTGAAAAGAGGCCTGTATAAACAGTAGGTTTCCCACTTGTACAGAGACACAGGAACAAACCCCAATTAAAAGGGCTTAGTGATAAGATGCTGTGAGGGGCAGCGCAGATGGAGGGAGTAGATAATAGTAAGCAAAGGATGGGATGACGTCAAACAACCTTATGGGAGTCAGAGATAGGCATTTGTCACGGACAAGGCCGGATAAACAGAAGTTGTGGGATCAGTCTTAAGGAAATGAGTGACATAAGCGGAGGAGGGGGCAAACAATGAAATAAGAAAAAATATGGGGATTCAAACTGTATAAATTTCGAGAGTTTGTTGGATTTGATGTGTATTTGTCATTGCCTTACCTGGCATTAGACATTGCACCCACTCGCAAGTGTACAAATAAAGCGGCACTACTAGTTCAGATTTTTGGTCTCGGACTGAAATTATTGAAGTGAGTGAGCTTTTGTTTCTCACAAGGGGGTGGAGAATTCAATGTTTCTAATGTAACCTTTCTTCAGGACTGGGGTCGGGGTAAGACAGGGGTGGGGAACCTGTGGCCTTATGAATGAATCCAAATTTTGCAGAACAAATCTTTTATTTTTTATCAATATGTTTTTTTTCATCCTTTTTTATTTTCCTTTTACTCTAAAAATGAATGTATTTAAAATACCAGAGAGTAAAAGAAAATTCAACAAAATAATCCCCACTTATTGCTGTGAATCTACATTCTCCTACTTAACCAAAAGCAAGACGCTCTTAAGGTCACAAATGACGGATACCCATCTAGAGGATCAGCTAAAACTGCAGACCTCCATGCTGCAACCAAATATTCAAATGCTTTCCGACAAAAATCAGTCACACCAAAGTCATTATAAGGTTAGTTAACTTTAGAATTTTCTTTTTAGTTAGTACATAGTAGTTAGATTTTTACAAAATAATGTGAAATTTGAAGAGTATATAATTGAAGTTTCTTGGGTGCAGCCTTATTAGGTTACAACTAACGTAATGCGGCCTTCCAACATGAAAAGGTTCCCCACCTCTGGTGTAAGGGAAGCACCCCTACAAGGGGTACACCCAAAACATCAACGTCTCCGCCTCCAGGTGCTGCGTGGCTTGCTCTGCTCTTCCAGCCTCCTGCCAGTCTACTTTGGATTCAAGCATCTGCAGTTTTTTTTGTCTTTTATCTTGGATGGGAAGAGTAGCCACTGAAAGAAGTTAACACAGGGCATTCATCAAGCAGTAATCCAGCAATGATACTATTGGCAGATAAAGCCAGCAAAGCTCTCTGTCTATCAGGAAGTGTGGTGAAGCCTTTGGTGTATAAGGAGAGACAAAGGAAGTCAATGTCAGAATGTGGATCAAAGTTTTTAATGAGTAGTCAAGCAGACCTCTGACTCTTACGTAACAGCTGCCTTGTTTCATAAGGACATAACAGCAACGACATCACAGCAAGGCTGCCTTCTTTCTTCTATTTTTGGATATTGAAATTGAAAGTAAAATTTTGACACAGTGTGTGAAAGCAAAGTAGCTCTCAGTCCTGTAAAGAAATCTACTTTAACAGCGACATTTTCAAGAACTGCCAGAACTCAGTCGATCAAGTTGGTGAGTTTGCTGATATCTTCTATGCTGAAGACTTTGGATTGTTTATTATTGTCGAAAAGCTGTGGCCACTACAGGCGTTTATGACTACTTCCTCACTATTGATTTAATTGTAACTGCTAGATGTATAAGTTTTGCAAGTCAATAAATAGGTATCATTTTCTAATCTGTATTTTAAATGCAGCACAGTTGCTAATTTAAGTGCTCTGTCAAGGAGTTTGATAAACGAGGAAGTATCAGGTATAATTCCTGGCTTGTATTTACTGAGCCCATCTAATTAGGGAGTGGCTGCATTCAGCCAAAGTGTCCTGATCAGACAAAACAACCAGAGTGCTTCAATAAAAGCAAGATCTTGTGGATGCTAGAGATCAGAAACAAACACAGAGAATGCTAGAAGCCTCAGTATGTCTGGCACTGTCTATGGAGAGAGACAGAGTTAATGTTTTGAGCCACTGAGTCATAGAATCAAAGAGTCATAAAGCATGGAAATAGACCCTTTGGTCAAACTAGTCTCTGCTGACTAAGTTCCCCAAACTAACCTAGTCCCACTTGCCTTCATTTAAAATGGACCTGAGGGTCAACTTTTACACCCAAACGGGGGTGGGGGAGGTGGGGGGGTGTTTCTGGAATGAGCTGGAAGAAGAAGTATTAAAGGCAGGTACAATTACACCATTTAAAACACATTTGGACAAGTACATGATTGGAAAGGTTTCAAGGGATACGAGCCAAACACAGGCTAGTGGGACTACTTTAGTTTAGGTATGGATGAGTTGGATGGAAGGGTCTGTTTCTGTGCTGTATTACTCCATGACTGTATTACTGCAGATGCTGAAAAACTAAAACAAAAAACAGGAATTGCTGTAAGGGCTCAGCAGGTCTGGCAGCATCAAGCAGAGTTAGCATTTCGAAGCCAATGACCCTTCTTCAGAGCTGGGTCTGTGCAATTAACCAGGAAATACACCCATACACATTATTGCTATGTGGTACCGTGACCTCTGAGAGTCACAGTAGGTCATTGGCCCCTGAGACATGGTTACTCAAAGAAACAAGCACATGAATAGAGTGTGGCTTCAGTTAGTCCCTTGGATTCATCAGCAAAAAGAAAGCTATCAACTTCAATTAAAATGCTCATCTCACTACCAAAGTTAGCTTAACTGTTAAAAGTTTGATCTAGGTAAGACAAGAGATGTAAACCATCATCCCTTGCTTAAAAAAAACACCTTGGAAACCACATGGATACAGCACATTCTGGATCCCCACCCAACTGTGCATGAAACCGATCAACAAATGGACTTACCTGTAATTGGTATGAACATTGTAAATGTGATGTGCCACATAAGTGTTTGCAACAATGTTTACAAAGTGGACTTGAGTGGTCCTGGGATTCACTTTTTCCAAAAGTCAATGCTTGATAATTTGTTGATGGCGATCAGCCAGATCATAAATACCCAAGAATTTAAAGCGATGTTGGCAACAAACTAACTGCTGCAGATATGCAATGCACACACACGCACACGGACACATACACACACATACACACACGCACACACACATACACACATACACATACACACTCACATACACTCACACACATACACACATACCCATAC
>NC_057744.1:6623135-6646990 GCF_004010195.1 Chiloscyllium plagiosum | reverse complement strand
AGTCCAACTTGTCCATGCCAGATATTCTAAATTAATCTAGACTTGTTTTAACAAGTAACCTTACTGTGGCAAATATAAATACACTGACATGTGTAAAGAATTACACAGTACATAGGAAGATATTTGAGCCATTGTTCCACAGCAGTGGATAAACTAGTGCGATAGACTGATTCATACAGACATTCATAAACAAATACATATGAAACTTAATAAATATTCACAGCCTCATGCATGCATTTGAGAATTGGTTTAGCTCAGTTGGCTGGATTGTTGCTTTACAGAGCCAAATGATGCTAATAGTGTGGGTTAAATTCCCATCACTGGTTTCAGGTTACCATGAAGGGCTCTTCTTCCCTTGCCTGATGGCCATCAGGTTATGGTGACACAATGCACTTATTTATTTTATTTACACATGCTGATTGAGTTGGAGCCCAAACAAAATGAACGTAAGACCAAGCAATCTTCAAACAGATACATCATTATCTTTACTTTAAATTTATTTTTGTGTTTTGTTTACAGAACACTGCATTTTTGCATGTTTGAACAGCCGGGAGCCAGTGGCATGATGACATTACAATTTTTTGGATGGGAGACAGTTCATGACAATAATCATCATTTGCATTCAAATCAGGAACCAGTGAATGGCAGAGAATACATCATGTACCATGGTACCTCAGTCAGCAATGCAAGGTCCATCATACAATCAGGTTTCAAGCAATCAAGCAAGGGCATGCTCGGTCCAGGGGTCTATGTCAGTAGAGACAGGGAGAAAGCCAGAAGATATCCCATTAACACTCCAAATGATAGAGTTATTTTAATGTTGAAAGTACAAGTAGGAAAAGTCAAGAAAATAGATAAAGAAAATCATCCCATGTCAACAACTTGGAAACAACATGGATATGATACAGCATGGGTTCCTCCCAACTGTGGGATGAGAAATGTCCCCAGTGGATTAGAGGAAGATTGTGTTTGGGATCCACAAAGGATCCAGGTGATTGACGTAATAAATTCCCCTGATCCTGTGACAACACAGCAGTTGAAAGACTTGCTTCAAGCAAACCTGAACAGCAAGCCTGTGCCTGGGCCAGAGATGGTGGAGCATTGTCAGGCCTGTAAAAATACAATGGTACCTTCCCATCAGTTACAGCTCTGCTGGGGGTGTGGACAGACCATCTGCCCTTTCATGGCAAAACACATATGCAGCTAAACATTCAAAAGTGAAACCACATCAACTTGACATGATTGCTAACTTCATTTATTTTACTGTCTCATGTTTCTCTGTCTCATATTAACTGCCTTGTTAACAATATACTGCAGGGAATTTTCAGCATCAATTGTTAAAAATGACCTTATTTTATACTTTGAATTACTTTTGTGTTGAGAAAGGAGAGAGATTAGATTAGATTACTTACAGTGTGGAAACAGGCCAACAAGTCCACACCGACCTGCCGAAGCGCAACCCACCCAGACCCATTCCCCTACATTTATCCCTTCACCTAACACTACGGGCAATTTAGCATGGCCAATTCACTTAATTGAATTAGTTTCATTTTCAGACTTATTTTTATACTTCTGATGCCAGGAAGTCTGGAGGCCTCTTTGCATACATGCACTTTAAAAAGTTTTTACAACCCTGGAAATAAAAATATTGGGGGTTGGTAGCTAAGTGCATTAAAGAACTCTGATGGAGAGTCATCTAGACTTGAAATGTTAGCTTGCTCACTCTCTATGGATGCTACGTGACCCACTGTGATCTCTAACATTTGTTGTTTTTAGTAGAGCGACTACATTGAAAAAAAAATACTGGAGATCATAGTGGGTCTGGCAGCATCCGTGGAGAGAGAGCAAGCTGATGTTTTAAGTCTATGTTCATAAAGTATAGGAGCAGAATTAGGCCATTTGGCCCATTAAGTATGCTCCAGCATTCGATCATGGCTGATATGCTCTTCACCCCCATTTTCCTGCCTTCTCCCTATAGCCCTTAAATCCATTACCAATCAAACATCTGTCTAACTCCTCCTTAGAATGACTTACTGTCCCACCATCCACTTTGGGGTAGTGAATTCCACAGATTCATAACCCTTTGGGAGGAGTCGTTTTTCTTCAACTCTGTTTTAAATTTGCTATCCCTATCTTAAGACAATGACCTCTCGTCCTAGAATGCCCCACAAGAGGAAGCATTCACTCCCCGTCTATTTTATCCACACTGTTTATCATCTCGAATACCTCAACTTGATCTCCCCTCATTCTTCTAAATTCCAGACAGTATAGGCCTAAACTCTTCATTTTCTCTTCATACGACAAACCCCTCATCTCTGGGATCAATCTAGTGAAGCTTCTCTGAACTGCGTCCAATGGCACTTCATCTTTCCTCAAATAAGGGAACCAAAACTGTGCACAACACTTTAGGTACAGTCTCACCAATACCTTGTATAGTTGCAGCAATACTTCCTTAGCTGAAAATGTGTTGCTGGAAAAGCACAGCAGGTCAGGCAGCATCCAAGGAACTGGAGAATCGACGTTTCGGGCATAAGCCCTCCTTCAGGAATGAGGAAAGTGTGTCCAGCAGGCTAAGATAATAGGTAGGGAGGAGGGACTTGGGGGAGGGGCATTGGAAATGCGATAGGTGGAAGGAGGTCAAGGTGAGGGTGATAGGCCAGAGTGGGGTGGGGGCGGAGAGGTCAGGAAGAAGATTGCAGGTTAGGAAGACGGTGCTGAGTTCCTTACCTTTATATTCTATTCCTTTAGCTATAACAGCCAACATTTCATTTGCTTTCTTTATTATCTGCTGCACTTGCATGCTAGTTTTCTGTAACTTGTGAATGAGTACACTTAGACCCCTCTGCATTGGGGCACCCTGAAATCTCTGCCCATTTAGATATTAGGTTGCCATCCCATTTTTTTGACCCAAATGCATGACTCGTCATCAGAGCTGTTGGCTTGCAACCTGGAGTTAAAAAAATCCAGGCCTCAGTTGGCATTGCCAGTTTCTGCAGTACTGTCGAAAACTGAGTTTAGGGAACTCATGTTTGTTCTGCTGACCAAGTAATAGAGTTTGTTTTAAGGGTCTCAGAGAGAGATAATCAGCTGAGGAAAATCATCTAGTCAGAAGCTTTGTTAACCTGATAAAAAAAATCTTTGCTTGGGAATACTGGTGAAACTTCACTGTGGTTTGGTGGTTTGTATGGATAAAAATGAATGGAATTAATTTGAATTTTTTTTGGTGTTTGTACGGAAACGTTTCCAATCTTTCTATCTCATATAATGTAGTTCATTCTTTCTCCTTGTTTAATAAATGCTGAATTAAATGTTGTGTTAAAAGTACGCATGCAGGCTCTTGTGAAAGTCATTGAATCCCACTGTGGCACACTGGAAGAATAAGCTATTCAGGACTGAAAAGTGAGGAAAAGATTTCTTCTCTCAGAGAGTAGTTAACTAATGGAATTCTCTCCCACATTAGATACATTCAAGGGGGAGCTGGATGTAGCCCTTGCAACTAAAGGGATCAAGGAGTATGGAAAGAAAGCGGGAATGGGATACTGAGACTGTATGTTCAGCCATGATCATATTAAATAGTGGAGCAGGTTCAAAGGACCAAATAGCCTACTCCTGCTATTTTCCACATTTCTAAGTTAAAACAAAGTTCATGCTTGCACTTTCTAGTTAGAATTATATTTCAATCAAACACATGCCATAATACAATGAACTAATTAATTCACATACTGTTTGCCCTATTAGCATTAACTTCGAGGTATTGTTATCATCCCATGCTATTACTGGACAATTCAGATTTCAGACTGATGTCTGGCTTGATAAATTTGTTTTAGCAAGGTGTTCTCTCACTAACAAACATGCATGCAATATTACCAATTTAATTTCAAACAGAAAAGCATTCATTGTCCAAAATAGATGAATAATCAATAATTTTTTAAAAACTATGTGCATATAACATGCATTTAAGGATTTCAAAACACATATTAAAGTTACAATCCCATTAATCCTGACAACATCCCATTATAGTACTCAAACCAGAGAGAGTTCCCTTCTCCATCACACAAAGCGTTTGATTTGGCTGTACAAAGTTAAAAATCACACAACACCAGGTTATAGTCCAACAGGTTTAATTGGAAGCACACTAGCTTTCGGAGCGTCGCTCCTTCATCTGATCACCTGATGAAGGAGCAGCACTCCGAAAGCTAGTTTTTCCAAATAAATCTGTTGGACTATAACCTGGCGTTGTGTGATTTTTAGCTTTGTATACCCCAGTCCAACACCAGTGTCTCGAAATCATGATTTGGTTGTGGCTTGGTCATGAGACTCTGATAGCCCCTTCCTTGATTCATCATACAACTGAACTTAAACTTTCTCAGAATTAAGATAACCCCTTCAGAAGTTTAAGTCTTGAAAATAACACTTTTGGTCTGTAACCTGTAACTAAACTCCTTGGATTAAAATAATCTATTTTTGGAATTCTAACTATCTTCTCCCTTCCTTAGGAGCATCTGCTTTACATATCCATCTTCAGCTAAGAAACTTGCAGAACTGTTCCAAACTGAAACTAAAATGCTATTTTCCATGAGATGGGTGTTTCCCCTTAGCTCCAAAAATAGTTCTACCTGAAGGCCTAATTACTGTGTGCTTTGTTTATAAACCCTCCCAATTAAAACAAAAACCCATTTCTCTCCGGGAAATCTCCCTCTCATACAATGATTTAAAATAAGTCACCATGGCTACAGAACCATTCAAATCTTAATCATTAAACCCCTTCAAATCTTCTATTTGTAAATTCAATAAGGAGCATGGTCAATGCAAATGGAGGTTTGTCTGATTGAGACAAAGCTGGAACGAGTAAAGTTGGGAATTTGCTTCAAAGTGGGAATTTGGTGGAAAGGGGAAACCAAGGCACTTGAACTAAGTTTCGCTGCATGAAATAAACTCTCCAGAGTGAGAGGTAAGTGAGGAGGAGAGAAGGCATGGATTGAGAATCTATGCCACAGTGAGACCAGTGGCCGTGTGACATCAGGAACCAAAATAAAGATGCAAGTGTAAGTAAAGCAGCTGATTGATGAATAGGAATAATGAATGTATCTAGTCTTTAAAGGAATAGTGAGGTCTTCAGCTCATGTTTCGGTTTGTCATTATTTTCTTCTTTTCTGAACAATAAATTCTTAAGTGCAAGATTGATACTGGTGTGTTTAATTTTTTAAGATTTCACGAAAACACAAAGGGCGGGGAATATAATATAATTACTTCATAAGCTAAAGAAATATGATTGCAGTAACAGGATGGATGATGTGGACATGTGGGAGCTGTTAGAGAGCAAGGTAATCCAGAGCAAAATATCTGCTTGAAGTGTTTGCAGCTTGAGGAATATTGGATCCGAGTTAAGAAGGTGGAGTCCAAGCTGCAGATTTTGCATCATATCAGGGAGTGGGCATGTTACCTGGACAGGGCGAAAGTGAGGATTGCAAATGTTGTCATATTTGATGAAGGGCTCGATCTTCCTACTCCTCGGATGCTGCCTGACCTGCTGTGCTTTTCCAGCACCACTCTAATCTAGACCATGTTATCTGGACACTTTGCTTCTGGAGTTTCTCACACCCCTTCAGACTCGGTAAGTCTAATTTAGTTTGTGATTGGGAATAAGTGGGTGTGATTACAGGTGAGGCAGGTATGGGGATTCGGGGGGATACAGTTAAAGAGCCTGCAAGGGGGAGGCAATGGTTTAGTGGTATTATCAGGGGCAGCATGGTGGCTTAGTGGTTAGTACTGCTGCCTCACAGTGCCAGGGACCCGGGTTTGATTCCAACTTCGGATGACTGTGTAGAGTTTGCACATTCTCCCCGTGTCTGTGTGGGTTTCCTCCGGGTGCTCTGGTTTCCTCCCACAATCCAAAGATGTACAGGTTAGGTGAATTGGCCATGTTCAATTGCCCATAGTGTTAGGTGCATTAGTCAGGGATAAATATAGGGAATGGTCTGGGTGGGTTACTCTTTGGTGGGTCGGAGTGGGCTAAAGGGTCTGTTTCCATACTGTAGGGAATCTAATCTAATTGTCCAACAGTTTCAAAGTTCTTGCTTGCTGTGTGGACCTGAGTATGGACTGTCAAGAAGATGAATGAATTGGCCGAGCAATGTTATTGTTGGGAAATACTGAGAGAGTGTCACTCAGTAGCTGAACAGCATTGTACCTCCTCTGGGTCAGTTCGATAAGGACAGTGCAGTGGATTGTCTAACTAACAGAGGGCAGAGCATTGAGATAAAGGGTGAGTTTTCAAGAAGACAACTTGTAACTAATGGAACACCACAGGAATCTGTGCTGGGGACACAATTACTTTATAATATATAGGAATGACTTGAATGAGAGAAATTAATGTACTGTCACCAATTTTGCCAACATAGGTGGAAGATGGAATATAATATCAGAAAATGTAAGGTTACACAATTTGACAGGAGGAATAGAGAAGCTCAACATTATATAAACAGATACAAATTGAAAAAAAGTTATAGCACAAAAGGTTATGGGAAACCTTGTGCATAAATCTTAAAAAGCTAACATCCAATTTCATCAGGCAATAGGGAAAGCAATTGGAATTTGGATTTTATTTCAAAGGGAATCTAGTAAAAAATAGGGAAGTGTTGCTAAAACTGTATTCAGCACCAGTTGGACCGCACCGAGAATATTGTGGAGAATCCTAATCCTCTTATCTAAGGAAAGACAAACTGACATTGGAGGCAGTCCAGAGAAGGTTCTTCTAGGATAATCTCAGGTATGGAGGAATTTTCTTGAGAGCTGGGTAGGTCATCAGAGTTTAAAAGAATGAAATAAAAACTTATTGAAACATACTAAATGTGTTGACAGGGCAGATATGGAGAGAGAAACAGAGTTAACGTTTCCTATCTGATATTACTTCTTCAGAATTGATATTGACACTCGCTGCATCATTCCTAGGATCTGACCTGCTCTTGTAAGCCACTGTGTTAATGTGATGTGCTTAGTTGAGTTTCTGATCAATGGTAGCCCCCAGGATGTTGACAGCGGGAGATTCAGTGATGGTAACACCATGTCAAGGGGCGGTGGCTAGATTGACTGTTATTGGTGATGATCATAGCCTGGCATTTTTATGGTGGGAAATATGTTACCCTTAAACTGATGTTGTGAAGTGTCTCAGGAAATTCAAACATCTGTGATGTGATGTGACAGTCACCTTATCAAGTCAGGTGCTTTTAATTCATTGTAGATTGAGTGTAGAAGTTCAGGCAGCATCTGAGGAGCAGGAGAGTCAGACCGATGAAGGGTCCTGCCTGAAACGTTGACTCTCCTGCTCGTCAGATGCTGTCTGAACTGCTGTGCGTTTTCCGGCACCACATTCAATCTGCTCTGACTCTCCAGCATCTGCAGTCCTCACTATGTCCTTTAATTTCAGTAAAAGACTTCCCTTTATTGCCACCTGACAACACTGAAATAACTTTTCTTCAGAATAAAGTTTCTACTTTCAAACTGAATTGGAGGGGATGATGCATTGTAGAGAAAAAATGGAATGTATAAAATCAAACTTTTTGGAATATGTGACTTGGAAAAATAGAAGAATTAACTGAGATAAAATAATGGAAGTTGCATTGTTAGATGGAGCTGGGCATTAAAACAAAATGAAGGAAGATGGCAGAAATAAACAGTGCTATTCCAAAGAATTCAAAATGTTAACCCAGTTTCTTCATTCAGAGACGCTGCCAGACCTACTACGTTTCTCGAGCATTCTCAGTTCTTTTTATTTCAGAAAAGATGTGGTGTTTTTCATAATCCAATAAACATCAGCCTTCATTGGTTGGTTCAAAAGAGGAGTAAGGGAACTCCCACAGTCTGAGAGTCATGGATACTATTTAGCCCTTGATTAAAATTACTTAATATAGATGACCTGGTCTTTTATTTCATTGTTGTTGTGCAGTCTTGATGTTGAAGAAATGGCCACCGTGTTTTCAATGTTATGATAGTGACTGCACTTCCAAAATGTTTTATTGGAATGCCCTGAAGTGGCAAAAGGTGCCATATCAATAACAGCATAAGAAAAGGAGCCAGGGAAAATGCCATTCAGCTCCTCAACACTGCTCTTCCATTCAAAATGACCATGACTGGGTGGCAATGGTGGCTCAATGGTTAGTACTGCTGCTTCCCAGTGCCAGGGACCTGGGTTCAATTTCACCCCTGTGTGAGGTTGCACATTCCCCCGTGTCTGCCTGGGTTTCCTTTGGGTGCTCTGGTTTCCTCCCACATTCCAAAGAGTGCAGCTTAGGTAGATAGGTAATGCAAAATTATCCCTTAGTGTCAAGGGGTGTGTAGATTAGCCATTAGAAATACAGAGTTATTAGGCAGGGTGGCTGGGTCTGGGTAGGAGGGTTGGTGTGGATTTGTTGGCCAAATAGCCTGCTTCCACACTATAGGGATTCCATAACTGATCTGATTGTGACCTCAACCTTGTTATTCTGTCTGCTCTCCCATAACTCTTCACTCGTTTATCTATTAAAACTCTGTCTAACAACAGCCTTGAGCATGCAAGTCTGTCCCTCCGCAAAACAATAGGTGAGAAATGACTGTCAAGTCCATCTTAATTATTAGGTGGTGCAACTCTCTGCTTTTCTATCTATCTGCAACCCACCTGAAATCAATTTATTCTCACACACACACACACACAAACAACACTTATTTCCAAATGGATAATGTTAATAAATCTGGCTGGGTTTGCGCGCCACTTCTTCAATTCCAACCAACATTCCCCTCCATAATATCTTGAGCTGGTCGGAAGGGTTCCAGATTTACGCAAGAAGATTCCATTCTCAGATTTGGGAATTGTCACTAATTCTGAACTGAATTTCATCACATCTATTAGTTCTTGCTGTCATTCTCTCTCTGCTACTGCCCCCACCTCTCATCAAGGCTCATGGCCTATCACCCTCACTGTAGATAAACTGCAGATCGTCTGAAGATCCTACCATGTGCACCCATCACACTACCCTCATTAATATATATTGGCTCCCCACCAAACATTTCCATTTAAAGCTTTCATCTATAATTGATCATCTCGTCAAATTCTTCCTTGGCTTCGCTCCTCCTTGTCTTTATAGTCTCCTTCAGCCCTCCAATACCCTTCAATCCTCTGTGTCTCTAACTCTCTGTCCCTCCAACTCAGGCCTTCATTCATCTCCCTGCCTTTGATGACAACAAACCAATAGCATAAAAGCTAAAACAACCAATAGTCTGCTCAATGTAGTAAAGCATCGTAAGGAGCATTGGAGGGCTATGAAGTAAAATTAAGATTAGAGTCAAAGGGCGCAAGCCAATTTGCCCCAAACAGTAATGAAATGAATGACCAGAGCATCAGTTTTAGGTGAAATTCATTATTTAATTATAAATGAAGAGGCCATTCAGTCCATCATTTATCACCCATTAGAAATATTCTGGGCCCTCTTGTGGAATAGTGGTACTGTCCCTACTCATGGAGGCCTGGTTTCAAGTACCATCTAATCCATGGCCAGTGATAACATCTCTGAATGGGTTGATCGGAAAACTAGGTTAAAATATAAATATTCTAATGCTGCTCACTGCAGAATCAAATTGGAACTAATTCCAGGTTTTCACTCCTTTCTAATTGGATGTCCAGCTCATCAGTTTGTGCTTTCATGCTCTGGAATTCCATCTCCTCCTGCTTTGTCATCCACCTCTTTCATCAAATGCTTATTCACCCCTTCCTATTTTTAAAATAAATTAATTAGTTTACAGGATGAGTGCATCACTGGATAGGCCCGCTTTTATTGCCATCCCTAACTACCCAGAGGGCAAGTGAGAGGCAATCACATTGCTGTCTATCTGCAGTGACATTTCGACCACACCAGGTGAGGATGGGTAGTTCCCTTCCCTAAAAGTCATTCTTGAACCAGATCAGTTTTTTCTGACCATCGACAATGGATACATGGCCATCATAGACTCTTAATTCCTGATTTGTATTTAGTTCAAATTCTACCATCTGCAGTGGTGGGATCTGAATCTGAGTTCCCAGAACATGACCTGGGTCTCTGGATTAACAATCCAACAATAATTCCATGGTCTGAACACACCTCAGAACGCAGTGGAAATAGGAGGAAGGAAGATTTGAGGAAAATGTCTCCTCATTGAGAAGAATAGAGCTGAAGGAATAAGCCTGTGAACGAGATGAGATGTTCTGCTTTCAAGCTGAATTAATGAAACAAGTTAGGACGAGCAGATTATTTCAGGCATGGGCCACCAGACTCCGCTGTGAGTGCAAAAGGTGCAGAAAAAATGTGCAAGGGTGTTGCAGGGAATGGAGGTTTGAGTCATGAAGAAAGGCTGGATACGCTGGGACTTCTTTCAGTGGAGCGTCGGAGGCTGAGGGGTGACCTTATAGAGGTTTATCAAATCATGAGGGGCACGGATAAGCTGAATAGCTAAGGTCTTTTTCCAAGGGTAGGGGAGTTCAAAACTAGACATCATAGGTTTAAGGTCAGAGGGGAGAGATTTAAATGGGACCTGAGGGGCAACTGTTTCAAACAGATGGTTGGTGGGGGTATAGAATGGACTATTGGAAGTGGTCGAGATGGGTGCAATTAGAATATTTAAAAGACAAATGGACAGGTACATGAATCAGAAAAGTTTAGAGAGACATGGGCCAAACACAGGCAAATGGGACTAGTTTTATTTGAGATACTTGGTTGGCTTGGATGAGTTGGCCCCAAGAATCTGTTTCTGTGTTGTATGGTTCTGTATGACTTAGTGCTACGAAATAAGCCAGGCTTTATAAAACATCTTAAAGTAGGGGAACACTTAGGAGGCAGTGACCATAATATGGTAGAGTTCAGTCTGCAGTTTGAAAGAGAGAAGGCAAAATCGGATGTAATGGTGTTACAGTTAAATAAGGGTAATTACAAGGGCATGAGAGAGGAACTGACAAAAATCGACTGGAAGCAGAGCCTAGTGGGGAAGACAGTAGAGCAACAATGGCAGGAGATTCTGGGTGTAATTGCGAACACAGGTCAGAGGTGCATTCCAAAGAAGAGAAAGATTATCCGAGGGGAATTAGACAGCCATGGCTGACAAAGGAAGTCAGGAAATGTATCATCGAAAAAGAGAGTGCCTATAAAGTGGCCAAGAGCACTGGGAAATCAAACAATTGGGAAGACTACAAAAACAAACAGAGGATAACAAAGAGAGAAATAAGGAAGGAGAGGTAGGCTAGCCAGTAATATTAGGAATGATAGTAGAAGTTTTTTTCAATACATAAGAAACAAACGAGAGGCAAAAGTAGAAATTGGGCCACTCCAAATTGATGCAGGAAGGCTAGTGCTGGGAGATAAGGAAATGGCTGAAGAACTTAATAAATATTTTGTGTCAGTCTTCACAGTGGAAGACATGAGTAATATCCCAACAATTAAGGAGAGTCAAGGGGCAGAATAGAGTATGGTAGCTATTACAAAAGAGCAAGTGCTAGAAAAGCTAAAAGATTGATAAATCTCCTGGCCCCGATGGGTTACATCCTAGAGTTCTGAGAGAGGTGGCTGAGGGAATAGCGGAGGCACTGACTGTGATCATTCAAAAATCACTGGAGTCAGGGAAAGTCCCAGATGATTGGAAAATCACTGTTGTAACCCCCTTGTTCAAGAAAGGATCAAGACAAAAGATGGAAAATTACAGACTGATTAGCCTAACCTCGGTTGTAGTTAAAATTCTAGAATCCATCGTTAAGGATAAGATTTCTAAATTCTTGGAAGTGCAGGATAGGATTAGAACAAGTCCGCACACATTTAGTAAAGGGAGGTCGTGCCTAACAAACCTGTTAGAATTCTTTGAAGATGTAAAACCCAGTGGATGTTATCTATCTAGATTTCCAAAAGGCCTTTGATAAGGTGCCTTACGGAAGGATAAGGTGAGGGCCCATGGTGTTCGAGGTGAGCTACTGGCATGGATTGAGGATTGGTTGTCTGACAGAAGGCAGAGAGTTGGGATAAAAGGCTCTTTTTTGAAATGGCAGCTAGTGACAAAAGTGATGTCCCGCAGGGTTCAGTGTTGGGGCCGCAGTTGTTCACTTCATATATTA
Organism: Chiloscyllium plagiosum; assembly: GCF_004010195.1. Lineage (NCBI taxonomy): Eukaryota > Metazoa > Chordata > Chondrichthyes > Orectolobiformes > Hemiscylliidae > Chiloscyllium > Chiloscyllium plagiosum. The sequence goes on along the minus strand of NC_057744.1, from coordinate 6,634,887 downwards.
ATGATCTGGATGAAGGGACTGGGGGCATCCTGGCAAAGTTTGCCGATGATATGAAGTTAGGAGGACAGGCAGGTAGTACTGAGGAGGTGGGGAGGCTGCAGAAAGATTTAGACAGTTTAAGAGAGTGGTTCAAGAAATGGCTAATGAAATTCAATGTGAGTAAATGCGAGGTCTTGCACTTTGGAAAAAAGAATACAGGCATGGACTATTTTCTAAATGGTGAGAAAATTCAGAAAGCCAAAGTACAAAGGGATCTGGGAATGATAGCCCAGGATTCTCTAAAAGTTGACTTGCAGATTGAGTCCGTGGTTAAGAAAGCAAATTCTTCAGGTGGGGATACTAGGACCCGTGGGCACAGCCTTAGAATTAGAAGGGGTCAAATTAGAACAGAAATGAGGAGATATTTCTTCAGCCAGAGAGTGGTGGATCTGTGGAATTCGTTGCCATGGAGCGCAGTAGAGGCTGGGACGTTAAATGTCTTCAAGGCAGAGATTGATAAATTCTTAATCTTGCAAGGAATTGAGGGATACGGGGAGAGTGCGGGTATGTGGCATTGAAATGTTCAGCTCTTTGAGCATTTTGATGGAACATTCTCTGAATGAGTACTTGAACTGACTGGTCAAATGTTGTTTTATTTACTTTATAGCTGATCCATCCACTCTGAGGAAGCGTCTCTCTATCTGAAACGTTAACCCTGATTTCTCTCCACAGATACTGCCAGACCCACTGAGCTTTTCCAGCAATTTCTGTTTTTGTTTCTGATTTCCAGCATCCCCTGTTCTGTCAATTTTATTTGTAGCTGACCCATGTCAGATGCCTTTAAGTACTCCAGCATATTGTGTTTGGATAAGTGTCTTGTCACCTTTTCTCAGATTTTTCTGTGTAATGTGTTTACCATTCCCAATGGACAGAGCACAGACTCTACAGGATTGGCTGTTGGAAGAAATTGGAAAATACCACAATGAAACACTAGATGGTGCTCTCATGAGGTTAAAAATCAGGTTATAGTCCAACAGGTTTAATTGAAAGCACACTAGCTTTCGGAGCGACTATCACCTGATGAAGGAGTGTCGTTCTGAAAGCTAGTGCTTCCAATTAAACCTGTTGGACTATAACCTGGTGTTGTGTGATTTTTAACTTTGTACACCCCAGTCCAACACCGGCATCTCCAACTCATGAGGTTAGTCATGTAACATTCCTATCGACAATGCAGAAAGTACTTTGGTCTGTACACAATCTCCTGTTTCGAGTCTCAATTTTAATTTATACACCCCCTATGAGGTTGGGGCATTATTATTACATTAAATGTACCATTAACAGATTTTGTTGTTACTTCATAGAGCAGTTGTGGAATTTTCACAAGTTTCAGATTAGATTACTTACAGCGTGGAAACAGGCCCTTCGGCCCAACAAGTCCACACCGACCCACCACCCACCACCCACCCAGACTCATTCCCTACACCTAACACTATGGGCAATTTAGCATGGCCAATTCACCTGACCTGCACATTTTTGGACTGTGGGAGGAAACCGGAGCACCCGGAGGAAACCCACGCAGACACAGGGAGAATGTGCAAACTCCACACAGTCAGTTACCTGAGGCGGGAATTGAACCCAGGTCTCTGGCGCTGTGAGGCAGCAGTGCTAACCACTGTGCCACCGTGCCGCCCCCCCAAGTTTGCAGTCAATAAAAAAGATTTGCATTTGTAAAGTCAGAGAATGCAGGAGAAACTCTGGCAGCCTCTCTGGAGAAAGAAGGTTAGTGTTTTGAGACTGAGATGACTCTTGTTTGGAAGAGAAACCCTATCCTTGGTTGAATCTAGGCACCAGATCTTGAAGGCAAATGGTCCTCATAAAAGCTATGATCAGTGAACACTCACTTTGTGAGCAGGCTGTGTATATTTTGAGATGATGGAGACTAGGGAGGGATCCACTACCTGTAAAAGTGCCACACTTCATAAATTTTCACGTGGTGTGACCAGAGATTGACAGTTCAATGGAATTACTCTGCAGTAAAACTGCAGGAAGTGGCATTATAAAGATTGTGGTAGTTTCCAAAATAGCAAACAACACTGCATCAGTAGATGTTTGAATGTTAGTCTTACTGTCATATTAGTCAAAACAATTTAAGATGCAAATGTCACACACTGGTCAAACTCATCCAGGATACTTCAAAATGGAGCTCCAATATACTCAGCATGTTCAAAGAACAAAGAACAGCACAGCAAAGGAACAGGCCCTTCGGCCCACCAAGCCTATGTCAACACATGACATCTTTCCAACCTAAAAACCTTTTGCCTCCTCACGGTCTGTATTCTCCTACGCCTGCCTAGTCATGTATTGTATCAGTTTCATTTTCAAGTATTTTCCCTTTTTGGGAGTGGTGCCAGGAAGTATGATTGGACAGTGGAGGGGTTGATATATGGGGAGGCTTGTGTCATAATTTTCAAAAGTTCAACTCCAACTTGAACCCTCCTCCAACCGGTCCCAGGTGGGGAGGAATTTAAACCTTTTGACAAGGCTCACATCCTCTGATTTAGTCTGGTCTAGGGTTTCCTTGACCCTGGGAAAGCTGCCACTGGGCTGAGGTAAAGGCAGCCTTAGGGTGAAATGCCCTCTGAGCACTGTGGGCCAAGTCCAACAAGATCCAGAATGCATCCTGTGCTCCTAATATGCTCCCCACTCTGAGACCTACCCTCCTCCTCCTCTCCCAGATTTATCCCATCATACAGGTCCCAATGTCAAACTTACTCCTGCTGGGAGTCATGAATTTGTATTCTAGTACCTGGTCTTGTGGATTGCTCCAGAGTATTCTGTGCCCATTGGAAGCCAAGCCCAGCAAATAAGCTGATGTCAAGGGAAGGGAGCCACTAGATGCTTAGAGGTGCATGCTGTTGAGTTAGATCACAAGACCATATGAAGTAGGCCATTCAGCCCATTAAGTTTGCTCTGCCATTCAATGAGATCGTGTTTGATCTGATAGTTCTCAACTCTACTTTTCTGCCTTTTCTCTGTAAATCTTGATTCCCATACAAAACTGTCTATCTTGGAATATAGGGAGAAAGTGAGGACTGCAAATGCTGGAGATCAGAGCTGAAAATGTGTTGCTGGAAAAGCGCAGCGGGTCAGGCAGCATCCAAGGAGCAGGAGGATCGACGTTTCGGGCATGAGCCCTTCTTCAGGAATTCCAAATATCTTGGAATATATGTGACTGTCTAGCCTCAACAGACCTTAGGGTGGCATGGTGGCTCAGTGGTTAGCACTGCTGCCTCACTGTGCCAGGGACCCAGGTTCAATTCCTGCTTTGGACAACTGTCTGTGTGGAGTTTGTACATTCTCCCCGTGTCTGCGTGGGTTTCCTCAGGGTACTCCGGTTTCCTCCCACAGTCCAAAGATGTGCAGGTTAGGTGAATTGGCCATGCTAAATTGCCTGTAATATTAGGTGCAGGAGAATGGATCTTGGTGGGTTGCTCTGCAGAGGGTTAGTGTGGACTTGTTGGGCCGAAGGGCCTGTTTCCACAATGTAGGGAATCTAATCTTTACAATGTAAAGAGCTCTGTAGAGAATTCCACAGATAATCCACCCTCTGAGACAACCAATTCCTTGTCATCTCTCTCTTACATGTGCAACCCTTTACTCTGAGATGATGCCCTCATGCCCTAGACTCAACCACAAGGGGAGACAACCACTCCACATTTATGCTGTTAAGTCCCCCGTGAATCTTAAACAAAAACAGAAATTGCTGGATAAGCTCAGGTCCGGCAGCATCTGAGGAGAAAAATCAGATTAACATTTCCAGTCAAGTAACCCTTCCTCAGAATTGATGGTAGCTAGGAAAATGTTGGTTTATGTGCAGAAGATAGGGTGGAGGGAAGGGTAAGGAGTAAATGCTAAGTGTGGATAGAGCCCAAAGAGAGAGAATAGCTGGACAGACATAGGAGTGGATGAGAGAAGGAAGCAGCACCAATGATGTCATCGATATACCAGTGAAACAGTTGTGGGTAGGGGCAGGAATAGGACCGGAATAAAGAGTGTTCCACATACCCCACAAAGATACAGGTCTAACTGGGGCCCCAAGCGGGTACCCATGGCCACCCCTCTGACCTAAAGAAAGTGGGAAGAGTCAAAGAGAAGTTGCTGAGGGTAAGGACAAGCTCGGCCAGGCAGAGGAGGTTGGTGGTGGGTAGGGACTGTTCAGGTCTTTGTTCCAGGAAGAAGTAGACAGACCTGAGACCACCCTGCTGGGGAATGGACTTGTAAAGACATTGCATGTCCATAGTAAAGAGAAACTGGCTGGAGTCCGCAAACTGGAAATTCTGAAACTGATGCAAAGCATCAGAGGAATTGTGGATATAGCTGGGCAGGGACTGGACCACAGGAGAAGGGACTGGACCACGGGAGAAGGGACTGGACCAGGGGAGAAGAGACTGGGTTAAGGTAGGAAGAGATGGGATCTGTGGGACAGGAGCAGGCAGAAACAATGGGTCTCCCCGGGCAGTCCTGTCTTTGGATTTTGGAAGGAGGTAAAAGTGACCTGTGTGGGGTTGGGTGACTATCAGCTTGGAGGCAGTGGAAGGGGAGATCACCAGATAAAATGAGGTTAGTGACCGTAGTGGACACAATGGCCTGATGTTTCATGGTGGGGTCATGGTCCAGGGGGAGATAGGAGGAGGTATCTGAGAGCTGGCATTCAGCCTCTGCAATGTAGAGGATGGTCCACCAGACAACAGTACCCTTGTCTGCAGGCTTAATTATAAAGTCAGGCCCCTTACAATCTTGTACATTTTAATAAGACTGCACTATATGTGTGAAAACCCAGATGGTACGAAACACGCCTACATATTCCACCCCCCTGTTAATATCAAGGTTATGGTTTCCAGACGTAGTGGGGAGTGTTTTATCTCTAATAACATTCAGCAGCAGGATAATGCTCAATTATCCCAATTATATCTATTCTCCACTTTTTAACACCAATTTAATTGTCTCCAACCGGAGCAGACATTTTCAGTGCTAATTAAATTTAGGCACCTTGAAAGTTAAAAAAAAACAGAGATTTTAACAACACATAAATCTTCAATTTAATTGATCTTCAATTATTAAAGTGTTAAGGTACATCAAAGTCAATGTATGTGAAGATCTGAACCCTGGGGGTGGGGGTTGGGGTTGGTGGGGCATCTCTGTTCCGTGATCGGTCAATAGGCATTCACAATGAGTCTGGTTCTTTAAAGCTTCATTCTTTATTCCTTCATAGGGCTGGGTACAGAGCATCTGCAAACACAGAGGTTATACACTTCCGTGTTCCCCAGAGGAGCTGTGCACATGGCTGAAAATAAAGACATTTTATTCTTGTCTTAAAGAAAGTTACAGGCCATGATCACATAGTACATTCAGACAATTACCAAACAATACACGATAATGTTTTATTTGACAGCTACTTGGTCCAATGATATTTCCTGGGAACCAACTTTGTTTTCCAACACTCAGGCCACCCTTATCTCACTTACCAAGCCTTTGCCCCTGCACCTGAAGGTCAGTTCGGATGGCCAGTAATGTCTTATCCAGTCTACTTATTTCTATGCTGTAAAGGGAGCATTGTCCATTAATCTCTATTGAAGCAGACTGTGGTTAGTCAATTATGCAGCTATAGCAGAATTGTTAATTTGTATCCCAGAAGCCATTTTGTCATGTTATTTGTATCGAGAAGCCATTTTATTGCCACCTAAGTTATTAAGAGCATCTGTTAAGCTGTTGTTCCTGACAACAACTAGTTACCATAGCCTGTATTCAGGTTTCAGATCCTCATCTCCCCGTTTGGTCATTCCATGACCACACCATACGATGGGAGGGCATAGATTAGATCAGTCCAATTAAATGGACGCTAGAGACTGCCATAACTCGTTCTCCTCCAAGGAAGTAGGGGGAGACAACCGTTCCTCCTCATCTTCATTTGGGAAAAAAAGCATTTTCTGGGGGGAACCGATGTTCTCAACAGAAGTTATCAGCTTGGCAATAATGCATTTAACAATAGCAATGCCAGCAAAGAGACAAAGTAAAATAATACCAACATACACGGCCAGATTTATCAACCAGTAGTACCATGAGCCAAAACCCCAATCTCCCTATCCAGTGCCTTCTGTCATTTGATTGACGGAGGTGCGGATATTACCTACATGCTTGGCAATGGTCTCGGTGAGGTCAGTAACGCCCATCATACACTTGCCCTTCAACATGGTGCAAACCCCACCCCCTTTGGTGAGTAGGTAATCGAGGGCATACCGGTTTTGTTGGGAAAATAGATGCAATTCTAAGAGCATGTCCTTGACTCTTGCTAAGGCCGCGGCCGTCTCGTTGCCCAAGAGGGTGAGACCGCAAATAAGATAATTTTGGTTTTGATGGCTAATAAAGAAATGCGTAGCCCACAGAGTGAGCTTTACTGTTGCCCAAGGCCATAGCAACCCTCCAATGCATGCAGAGTTGAGGTGAAAGTGAACATTTGGTAGGGAAGCACCAACCCCATTCCCAGGTAGTTGGACAGGGAACAGTAGTCGGGAATGGTGTGCCTCTGGCTACAGCACAAGGAGTATCTATTTCATCAAGAACAAGGAAGTTGGTCGCTCTGTCTTGGCTGAAAAAATAATAACTGGGTTTAGTGTAGATAATGGAGTGGGCTTCCCACTAAGAAGCAGGCCTGTCTTTGTGACTTACTTAAACATACGGGTAGTCCACGTCCACAAAGAAGGTCGCCCCGGGCGCTTAGGGTGAAAGCTGCTCAATAAAAAGAGGTGGGTCTTTCGGTAAGAGATGTGGTTATTGTCCCAGACTGGTTCCTTCCATCCCACAATTGGGAAGATGGAGGTGCCGTTCGGGGTCTCATAGTGAAGGTGGGTGATGCTGTTACCCATACCACAAAAAGCCTGAACACCGATAATAAGAGGGACACATGTCTCCCTTAGGCATATGCGTGAGATGCGAGGCCCCACAGGGGAACTGTAGTGGTTAGTATATTTAACCAAGGCACATGGAATAGTCTTAGTCACATTTTCGTAAGCACACTCCTATCCTGTACAGTTGTAACAATTTGGAGAGGCTAACCTAGACTTATTAGAGGAAGTCCACAAGCAATTAGCAGGTGGGGATAAGTAATAGAAACATTATGTCCGGTAAATGCCTTAAAAGTGTTCCATACACTGTCATTGGGACTTGGGAGGGGGAAAGGGATCAAGGAGTCCTTTGCTGGTGTGAGGGCTTAACAGACCACTTCATCCCAGCCAAATATTTTGTTGTGACTTTAAAAAAACAAATTGTTAGTGAAAGACGCCTTTCCCCCCTTTTCTCTTTTGCGGTGTGTAGATTTAGACCCCTTTGAATAAGGCAAGGCTTACCAGGGCCACCCATAGCACAACTGAAATCAAACTGGCACACCACACCTTGACAGGGTAAAGAACATTGAGACTTATCCTGTAAATGAACTGTCCGATCTCCTTGATGCAGTTGACCATTGCAACAGTCATTCTTGGTAATGTTCCATGCATCAAAGGAATCAGTCTCTTGGTACACGAGGACATCTTTTCGGCATAAATGGTACACAGTCTCTGGTTGCCCATCGAGGTTGGAGGCTGTGGCGTGTCCATTGTAATAGAGTATAAACCATTCCCTCCTTGCCCAAGTGTGTACAATAATGCACATAGTCAACTAAAATAGGCAGCAGCAAAGAAGGAACACAAATTTGTCCAGCAGGGGTCACCCACATTTTGGCTTGAGTATCAAGGGAGAACGCTATTTGAGGCCATAGTTTGTCCTCTTCAGCAGAGGCCTTCCCCTGTGATTTCTATACATTACCCAGGTCGGGCATACCTGTCCCTATATCGTCTCTGTCTGGGTTTTGCTAGGGGCCCCATGGGACCAGAAGTTTGGGGTGTAAGACTGCCTGCTTGGCAGCTGCACCCACTTGCCCATTACTTTGTAAATTGTATCAGTTGCCTCAGCGTGAGCCAAACATCTTGATAACTGCCAGAATAATTGGAAAAAACAGCAAGACTACAACGTGTGGGGGTTAAAAATCCTCTATGTTCTCACAAGGCTCCAAAATCGTGGGTCATACCAAGAGCACAATGAAGAGTCAATGTATATTAGCAGATTTTCCTTTTACTAACACACAAGCATGTGAATTCCCCACGTTCGCTCCAAGGTAACATTAGAAACATATCACTCCCCAGTGGCCACATTTCCACAGTTGAAGCAAGGGCCAGCCATTTGTCCCTGAAAGATTTTGCTGTCTTGTTCCTCATCTCAAAGGTGTAGTACTGGGGCTTGCCTGTCCCCATTTCCAGGGTCCCCTCGGGAAAAGGTTGCTCTGGTCGCTAGGTGGGCATCTGAGGTAGGTTCCACCCCTAGTGGGTATCCTGGTCCCAATCAATGCTGTCAGGGCTGGCACACAGCATTTGGGATCGCGAGGGCGCTGGATATAATTTGTTTTACCTGTAACTTGCATCGTGGTTCTGTCTGATTCTGGCCATCCCAATAGAAAACCACCACTCACCTCATTTGCGACTGGAAATTCCTAGTTCATATTGTTTGTCTGGATTATGTTAGTGACACCAGGAGGAAAACATTGCAAAGGCATCGGGTTAAACAAAGGTGATTGAGCTTTTTGATTTTTTTTTCAATTGTATACCACTTCTGTCAGACAGATAGCCACATATTTCAGTCTTGTAACACAAGCCATTCGTATTCAGGCTACTCCCAGAATTTTGCTGCATTTACATCCGCATCACCCTTGGACATGTTGAGCAAATTGAGTCGGTTTGTTCCTGCAGTCAGGGGCATGCTTCATTAACATTACTTTAATTTTACAGCGTAGTTGCTTTAACCCTGTTTGCACATTCCTCAGCCGTAGTGGTCTTACACTGTTTCTCAGGTCCCTTTTATTTTTTCAGCTACCCATTCACAGTCAGCTATGAACACGTCCCAGCTTTTGGACAGTTCCATCTGCTGTACATGCCTCTATCCCCCAATCACATGCAGAATTCCTTCAACTGGCCAGGAAGGTGTCTTTCCATTCTTTCGTTAGCAACTAATTAATGCAACCATGCTTCAAATGAATCATGAGGCAATGAGACAGGTCACTGACAACGTGTAAAGGAATAAAACCAAGTGATCCTGCCAGTTAGTTCTGATTTTGTGATCTAGGGCGAATACAATTGATTATTTAAAAATAATAAATAAATTAATCTGTAATTAAATGAATGGAATGAAATTAAATGAATCTGTAATTCAGAGGTGGAAACCGAACAAGTGATTAAGACATTTTAAAAGTCATCAATATAAACTGGAAATTCATTTATTCAGTATTTAATATTTAAATATAAAATGTCTACTGTTTCCAACTCTGAAATCCATTACAATTACCTGGTTCTAGTCCCTAAATGTAAATCCCAGATTAGGTTCCTTAAGTGGTCCTGCCCAGTCATTGCTCATTTACAATGCTATAGGCCGTGAAATAACTACAGCTACCTTAAAAGGTTTTGTCTACTCACATGGTAACAAAAAACCTTCTAATGCACAAATAATGGCCGAATCCAAAGACACAGATATTAAAAATAGGATGTTAATATTGTTACATGATTAATCACAGCATAATATTGAACTGAAACTTCGATTGTCATTGAGGGAGGGGAATTGATATAAAATAAAGCCAGGACTGGTACATCATAATCACCAATGAAACACAGCAGTCTTAAAATTAAGTGAAAACAAATGATTCTGAAACAAAAATTAAATCTGATAGTATCATTTTCTGAAAAAAATGAGATATATGGTTTGGGATATTTTGGATCTATCTTTATACTTCTAGTTTTACAAAATTTAACTAAATTAAATAAGGTTCATGCAATTCCTCCAACCAATGAACAAATGTTAAAGCCCGAAGTGACTTTCCTCAATGTTAGATTTAAATTATAACTAAAGTTGCTCTCATCCTGGAACAGAATGATTCTGCACCTGAGGCCAAGATTTAGTGCTACTGCTTTATTTCCTTTAGTCAATTCTTTGATTAGTACAACACGTAAAATGATCTTTGGCAGTAGCATGAAACGATGGGGAATTTGAGAACAAGTTTATACTGATGTCAAATGGTGCAGAATCGAAGGAGATTATACACTTAATGGTAAGGTCCTAGGGAGTGTTGCTGAACAAAGAGACCTTGGAGTGCAGGTTCATAACTCCTTGAAAGTGGTGTCGCAGGTAGATAGGATAGTGAAGAAGGTGTTTGGTATGCTTTCCTTTATTGGTCAGAGTATTGAGTACAGGAGTTGGGAGGTCATGTTGCGGCTGTACAGGACATTGGTTAGGCCACTGTTGGAATATTGCGTGCAATTCTGGTCTCCTTCCTATCGGAAAAATGTTGTGAAACTTGAAAGGGTTCAGAAAAGACTTACAAGGATGTTGCCAGGGTTGGAGGATTTGAGCTATAGGGAGAGGCTGACAGGCTGGGGCTGTTTTCCCTGGAGCGTCGGAGGCTGAGGGGTGACCTTATAGAGGTTTACAAAATCATGAAGGTCATGGATAGGGTAAATAGACAGTCTTTTCATTGGGGTGGGGGAGTCCAGACCTAGAGGGCATAGGTTTAGGGTGAGAGGGGAAAGATATAAAAGAGACCTAAAGGGCAACCTTTTCACGCAGAGGGTGGTATGTGTATGGAATGAGCTGCCAGAGGATGTGGTGGAGGCTGGTACAATTGCAACATTTAAGAGGCGTTAGGCTGGGTATATGAATAGGAAGGATTTGGAGGGATATGGGCCGGTCGCTGGCAGGTGGGACTAGATTGGGTTGGGATATCTGGTCGACATGGACCGGTTGGACCGAAGGGTCTGTTTCCATGCTGTACATCTCTATGACTCTATGACTCCATGTTGTCTTCCTCCATATTAAACTGATTTGAAATTAAATAAGATTGGCTTTCATGTAAGCATAAAAGTGATTAGGTAGAAAGTGACAGTAGGGCAGTCAGGCCTGTAAGAAGAACAGGGGTTAATATTTCTGTGAGAAACAAAAACTCACTCACTTCAATAATTTCAGTCCGAGACCAAAAATCTGAACCAGTAGTGTCGTTTATTTGTACACTTGCAAGTGGGAGCAATGTCTAATGCCAGGTAAGACAATGACAAATACACATCAAATCCAACAAACTCTCGAAATTTATACAATTTGAGTCCCCATATATTTTTTCTTATTTCATTGTTTGCCCCCTCCTCCACTTATGTCACTCATTTCCTTAAGACTGATCCCACAACTTCTGTTTATCCGGCCTTGTCCGTGACAAATGCCTATCTCTGGCTCCCATAAGGTTGTTTGACGTCATCCCATTCTTTGCTTACCATTATCTACTCCCTCCATCTGCGCTGCCCCTCACAGCATCTTATCACTAAGCCCTTTTAATTGGGGTTTGTTCCTGTGTCCCCATACAAGTGGGAAAACAGATGTTTATACAGGCCTTTCTTCACAATATTTTATCTAGTGCCTGTATTTCTACCATTGTTTTGTAATCACGTCTCATGCTGACATATCATTTTTAACGGATTATATACTTCCTCTATGTCGTTCCCATTCTTGTTAACTCAGCTCTTAGCTGAGAAACAATCATAGACTAATGTGAATTCATTTACTCTGTATCAGAACTTATAATTTGCAGAAATAACATTAATTCACCTATATCCCACAATTTCCCCTTTTTCTTTTGATTACCATTTGTTAC
>NC_057744.1:6614430-6619443 GCF_004010195.1 Chiloscyllium plagiosum | reverse complement strand
TTTTACTACAATTTAATGTTGAACTGAAACTTCAACTGTCCTCCATAAATCGCTGTTATGTAAAGATAAAAGAGATTAGTTAGAAACTGATAGTAAGGCAGTCATGATCTGTAAAAAGAACAGGAGTTATCATTCTTTTTTTTCATAATCTCGATAGAATCCCTAACCTTAAAAGAAGTCATGTTAAGTTTCCATAATAAAAATCAGATTCAAAACTGTCCTGGAACTCAAGCTCCAGGGAATAAAACACAAACATTCAATTACCAACAAACAAATGTTCACTCAAACCAAATCACAAAGGGTTAAACTTCCTACCAGCTGTACAGCTCTTTTCATTCTCTCTCTCTCTCACTCTCACATTGACATATAAACTCAGATATTCACAAACCCAGTCTTCGTCCGATCTGTACTTTGGCCAGAAGACAGCGGGACGAAGAATGGATTCCTTAGTCCATACAAAGCAACAATATTTAATCATCTTTCTCCCTTGTACAAGTATTATTTTGCCAATTCCACAACATCCTGCCCAAAGGACTTTCTGGAGGTATGTTGTAAGGGACCTCGCCTCCATTTCCATTGCCTTTTCCTTACTTTGTTTTCCCGGAGGCTTTTTCCTTAGCCACAGCACAATCCATATTGAGTTCCTTCGTTAGTCCCTTATTAACTACTAATACTCAATCCCGGCCACCAAGGCAATACTTAAAAGTCAATTTTCTTACCTTGGTCTGTGCACAGAGCTGCCTGGCCCCTTTTTGCCGTATTGTCTATCAACCTCCCGTCACTGTCTGATTCAGATGTCTCTCTTGTGGGATTCGTACCAGTCGCCCAAGGGAGCAGACCAAACCGGGACACGAGACCGCTCCTCAATGGGGAACGGGACGCGTCTTCCCAGTGTCCAAGGCCAGCCACTTCCCCCCGGAGATGGAAGAAAATCGCGGACAGCCCCCAGTTGTGAGAAACAAAAACTCACTCACTTCAATAATTTCAGTCCGAGACCAAAAATCTGAACCAGTAGAGCCGTTTATTTGTACACTTGCAAGTGGGAGCAATGTCTAATGCCAGGTAAGACAATGACAAATACACATCAAATTCAACAAACTCTCGAAATTTATACAATTTGAGTCCCCATATATTTTTTCTTATTCCATTGTTTGCCCCCTCCTCCGCTTAAGTCACTCATTTCCTTAAGACTGATCCCACAACTTCTGTTTATCCGGCCTTGTCCGTGACAAATGCCTATCTCTGGCTCCCATAAGGTTGTTTGACGTCATCTCACTGCAGGTCACCGCTCGGCATATCCTTTCTTTATCAGCATTTATTCCTCTCCGGGGCCACTCTGACCTTTATGACCTCTTTAATTAGGGTTTGTTCCTGTGTCCCCATACAAGTGGGAAAACAGATGTTTATACAGGCCTCTCTTCACAGCAGTTTATTTAGTGCCTGTATTTCTACCATTGTTTTGTAATCATGTCTCATGCTTGACATACCATTTTTTAACGGATTATATATTTCCTCTATGTAGTTCCCATCCTTGTTAATTCAGCTCTTAGCCGAGAAACAATCCTCTGTCTCAGAACTTATAATTGCAGAAATAACATTAATTCAGCTATATCCCACATTTCATTTCATAATCACTGATGGATCCTTAACCTTAAAAGAAATCATGTTAAATGCCCAAAATGCAAATCAAATTCAAAACAGTCATGGATCTCAAGTATCAGGGAACAAAACACAAACATACAATCACCAACAAGCAAATGTTCATTCAAACCGAATCTCAAAGGGTTAAACTTTCTGCAAGCTGCCTGGAATCAATGCTGAATCTCTGTCTGTCTGACTGTCTGTCTTTCTGTCTGTCTGTCTCTCTCTCTCTGTCTCTCACACACACACACGCACAAACATTTTAAGGGTAATGAGGCACTCACATTCCACAACACAGTCAAAGTTAGGGAGTTTAGCCACATAAATCCTGGTAGTGGCATATAGCTGCTTCGCCAAGTGTGCAACAATTGTATCATTGGCCACTTTTCCTTTTTTAACGTGACAAAAGCAGCAACCACCCTCTATATTTCATAAACAAAGAACAAACACCAAAACAAACAGAACAAAACCATGGCAGACAAACAAGAAAAAACAGCAAAGCTAGATAAGCCAAGCCAAGCCAAACAGATGCAACAGCGAAGATAATCTTGACCTAAAACTTTCACTAGTCAACAACCCAATAATGAACAACAAGACTAATGATTTCAGCAAAACATTCCCGACATTCTAAAATCCTGACAGTCTCATTATAATATATCGCAATACTTCTCTGTTTCATTTTTCTCAGAATAATTTGGAAATCAATTTAGACAATGCCAATTTGACCGAATTTGAGTCCCCAACTCATTTGAAGTACTTCCTTATGCAGGTCCCTGAGCTGGTAGTGGGAATCCCCGACTCCCTGGAGTCCCAGACTCCTTTTGAAGCTTTTCTGAATGAATTCTTACCAATGCTGATCCTTCATAGGCTGGACTGAGATGATAAGCAGCAGATCTCACTGTCGAGTCAACCACAACTTGAATGAGAGGAAAACCAAATGGAGAAAATACTCATGTCTGGCCAGCCAATTTCTCTACACTCAATAGTGGAGGACTCAAGCCTCTTAAACCGCTGTGCACAAATCGTTCATATTGAATCCGAGTCAAGGCACCAGATGAAGATTTGGACCCCAGAGGGGTTGTCTCTCTGTTGTGTGATCGGTCAATGAGCATTCACAATTGGTCTGGTTCTTTAAGACTTCATTCTTTATTTCTTCATACGGTCGGGTAGAGAGCATCTGGAAACACAGAGGTTATACACTTCCGTGTTCCTCAGAGGAGCTGTGCACATGGCTGAAAACAAAGACATTTTTATACTTGTCTTAAAGAAAGGTACAGGCTATGTACATTCAGACAATTACCAATCAATATACGATAATGCTTTATTTGACAGCTACTTGGTCTAATGATATTTCCTGGGAACCAACTTTGTTTTCCAACACTCAGGCCACCCTTATCTCACTTACCAAGCCTTTGCCCCTGCACCTGAAGGTCAGTTCGGATGGCCAGTAATGTCTTACCTAGTCTATTTATTTCTGTGCTGTAAAGGGAGCATTGTCCGTTAATCTCTATTGAAGCAGACTGTGGTTAGTCAATTATGCAGTTATAGCAGAATTGTTAATTTGCAGCCTAGAAGCCATTTTGTCATGTTATTTGTATCGAGAAGTCATTTTACTGCCACTTAAGTTATTAAGAACATCTGTTAAGCTGTTGTTCCTGACAACAACTACTTACCTCAGCCTGTATTCAGGTTTCAGATCCTCATATGGGGAACTTGAGGCCTCTTTCCAGATTACAGCATGAGCTGGCATTTTCTGGAATTCCCCATTAATTCCTGGAGTGTGACTGGACTCTTCTGCCTGACGACAACAATCTCATTTATTTTCCTTAGATTTTAATAACCAGCACCGACAAGTTTCTTTCTTCAATAAATCTTGGAATGATTCAGCAATGAAACAGGTCATTCTGCCTAAGATGCCTTTTGACAGTTCTTCAAAAAAGCTATTCAATTTAGTCACAATCCATGCATTTCCCTCCTATTCCGTAACATTTTCCCTTCAAGTTTTTATCTGTTTGTGAGTCACTGTTGAATTTGCTTCCATGACTCCTCTGCACAGTATTCTACATTTCCTCATGTTTTTTCTTGTTCTTTTTCCAATTATTGTTACACTTTGCCCTTATGTTCACTGAGTATGACTCCTTGTATGCTTTATGCATGAAAAAGTATTGAATATTCAAACTTTACTTTAACCAGCACCTTATGAACCAGCACTCTTGATAAAATTTTATATCCCTGAAATGCTGCAAAGTTTATTTATAATCATGACCTTCACAACTTTTAAGTAGTAGGTTGTGGGTGTGAAGTTGCATTATTATTCAAGCGATTGATGCTGCAAATAATGTAGAGCAGGTCTGCTTCAGGATATGAAGGGCTTCAGGGCAGAGGAGATGACCTGGGGGGAGGGGGGTGCAGTGAGTGAGATCTTAGTGGAGGGAGGAGGAGAATTTCTTCAAGGTGGGCATCCTTGGAAGAGGTTCGCAGTCAGGTGACAGTGACTAGGAGACAGTGAGGGCTGCTGACACTGGAGAGTCACAGTCGAAAACTGTGGCCGCTTTCAGCAGCTGTAGTCCTCACGTTTTCCAAATAAAGTAGAGCAATCATGTGTATACTTCCCTGCATTATACACCTATTAATTAGTGTGCATTTTTACATAGGGAGGTGATGGCTTAGTGGTATTATCACAAGATGATTAATCTATAGACCCAACCAATGTTCTGGGGATCTGGGTTCTGAATTCCACCATAGTAGATGGTGAAATTAAGGGTCTAATGAGGATGATCACTTGGGGGAAAAGTTCCATCTGGATTCCCTAATTTATTTTAGGGGAGGAAATCTGTCATCCTTACCAGATCTGTGGTTAGCTCTTAACTGCTTTCTGGGCAATTAGGGATGGGCAATAAATACTGGCCTACCCAGAAATGCCTACATACCAAAAGTCAATATATTAAAAAATGGATTAAGTAGACCTCTTGATCAACTGGATATTGATCAACCAGCACACTCCTGGTCCCACAGGTTAATAATATGTTTGCTGTGAATGCACTCATGATTGTGTTACCGTGTACCCTGCCAATATTGCACTGCATCTTGGAGTGTGTGGGCAGATAATTGTTTATCTTATACAGTCATGAATATCTCTTCACTTCAGTGGTCCAGGACATTCAGCCTCGGACCTTCGGGTGACCATCCTCCAAGGTGGACTTCGGGACAGGCAGCAGAGGAAAGTGGCCGAGCAGAGGCTGATAGCTAAGTTCGGTACCCATAGGGAGGGCCTCAACCGGGACCTTGGGTTCATGTCACATTACAGGTGATCACCATTGCACTACACACACACATAGATATTCCTACACACACACACACACACACACACAC
>NC_057744.1:6613970-6614315 GCF_004010195.1 Chiloscyllium plagiosum | reverse complement strand
TTTTGTGGGGTGAATTTGTACTTGCAGAGTTACATTGCACTTTGCTTAAAAACTGCATACATTCATGTAGAACTCTGAGCTCAAAAACTGCATGAATCTATGTAAAACTCTGTTATCTCACTTTTTAGATTAGAATCAATCTAAAATCAGGTCATAGACAGAGAACACTGGGGGCTAGCACCTTCAACATATTGTCTAGCTATCACCATTGTTAACAGCTAACCCGAGAATGCAACTTTAAAAAAACGGTTTTGTGATTTACACATGAAAGAAGTGAAACTATCACTGTATTCTAATAGATGAAAGGCTTAACAGACAATCAATTTTTCAATGTATAATTTCAGT
>NC_057744.1:6561981-6613911 GCF_004010195.1 Chiloscyllium plagiosum | reverse complement strand
GGTGTTGTGTGACTTTTAACTTTGTACACCCCAGTCCAACACCAGCATCTCCAAATCATGAACATCTCTGACATTCTATATTTCCTCCTTCACTTTTCTCAACAGTGCCAAGTGCATTTCTCCATATATGGATGGGTCTCCCAACGTTTAAACTAACCTCAATGTTTTTTGGTTTGTTATCAATATTTTTTGCACAATCTCATCATTGAGTTCCATCACTAGACTTAGTTTTTCTCAGACTCTTTAGGGAATGATGTATCACTCCTCAAGTTGATCCTCCTCAATGTTCTGGTGATTGAACCTTGCTTTGTCTGTGATAATCAAATTTCTTTCTCAAGACTGCTTCTAAAACCTTATTAGATAACAAGTGAATTTTCATCAGACTGTACAAAGACACTATTCATATATATATGATAGCAAAGCAGAAAGTCATTTCATTACAAATGACTGAACACAGAACTCAAATACTTTATCTGACAGTCCACTACTAGCACTAAGTAATACATTTGTTTTAAATGAATATAATTGCTTTAAGCAATTCCAAGCATGATAGAAAACATAATTTTACAGTATGGAAGTTTGTTACAGTGCGTGCGCATTATTTGTTTTCAAGGTCATGTACTTTTTAAATTGGCATATTTATTTCAGCCTTTCCACAGAGTTCAATTTTGCAAAAAGCTTAATTTTAGTTAAACAGAGCACAGTGATTCATAATAAAAACACAAATTTAATAACATACAAAGGGACATACAACGGGGGGTGATGCTATTTTCAAATGAAAATTCTGGTACAACTATTAACTAGCAGATCTGATTGGGCCACTTAGTCTTTGGGTCTGCTCTGCTCTTCAGTAAGATCATGGCTGACCTCAACTTTACATTCCTGCATATCCCCGATAATCTTTCACCCCTCAGTAATCAAGAACCTATCTAACTCTGCCTTAAAAACATTTAAAGCTCTGCATCCACTGTCTCTTGTAAAAGGGAATTCCAAAGATTCACAAACCATCCAAAAGAAAAAATTGTTTCCTCATCTCTGGTGACTTTTTAATTTTGAACCATCATGCATCATTCTAGATTCTTCCACAAGAGGAATCATCCCTTCCACATCCATCCAGTCAAGTCCCTTCAGGATTTTATATGTTTCTATTAAGTCCCCTCTGACTCTTCTAAACTCCAGAGGATACAAGGCCAGCCTGTCTCGCCTTCCATCATAAGATAATTCATAAACATTAACTTTCAAAGGTGCATCATTCTGTATGGACGTATCACTACCTGGTAATGGCAACTGTACCATTCAAGATCGGAGACGGTTACAGAGAGTGGTGAACTCGGCCCGGACAATCACAAAGGCCAACCTCCCATCTATAGAGTCCATCTACCAGGTCCGCTGTCAAGGAAAGGCCGCTAGCATTCTCAAAGATCCATCCCACCCTGGCAATGTTTTCCTACAACCTCTACCATCGGGGAGAAGGTACAGACGCCTGAACACACGCACCAGCCTGTTTCGCAACAGTTTCTACTCTACTGTTGTTAGAATACTGAATGGACTCACAAACTCTTAACATTCACCTGTACTTGTGTTTTTGTTTTTGCTGCCGTTTACCTATCACTTACTATCTATGTTACTTAACTCTGTGATCTGCCTGTATTGTTCGTAAGACAAAGCTTTTCACTGTGCCTCGGTACACGTGACAATAAATTCAATTCAATTCAATTCAATTACACAAAGATCTGCACCACAATATCACCTGGATGTGAAGTCTAAATCAGACTAAAATCCAGTCTTTTTTCATGAGGAGTAATTGCTGGAGAAGCTTTGTGTGTAAGGCAGTTGAAATGTAAAAGTGAAGACCTCTTGGTATATTAATACAGGACCGAATCTTATCAGAAATTGGCTAATTGTCATTTTCAGTCAATTGCATGGAGGGTTTCTCTTTGTCAGGTTTTCTTGTGCTATTTTCCAAATTTGCCTTATTACCCATGCACCCCACCAATGTGAAGCCCTGCTTGTCCTATTCTCTCACTCTCAGTAGGTGGACATATTCATCACTACTGTGGCATGCCGGCACTCCTGGTGCCTGTGCCATCCTTAAACAACCATTCTGTAACTGGTCAAGTGTTGTCAGTCCAAACGCTGTCCAGCATGGTTCATGTCTTGCCCTGGACGTGGTTGATGAGGGGAAACTGGCACCCCGCTTCACGGAAAGGGATTTGGCGATCCTGGTGGACGGGTTGGTGCAGAAGAGGGCGATGCTCTTTCCCCAGGACTGTCAAAGAAAGCCACAATAGTAAACCCCAAAAACACAGAACTGCGGATACTGGCAATTTCTAACAAAAACTGGAATTGCTGGAGAAACTCAGCAGATCTGGCAGCTTCTGTGGAGACAGAAACAGAGCTAACATGTTGGGTCCAGTGACAGAACAGTGAAAGGTGACGAGGCTCAAAATGTTAACTCTGCTTTCTCTCCACAGGTGTTGCCAGACCTGCTGAGTTTCTCTGGATCCTGTCAACTTGGTACAAAGCTGCCACCCAGGTGAATGTGGTCTCCATGATTTGGAGAAAGGACCAGATCAATAAGATTCTCTGCTTGGCCAAACACTGTCTACTTTCTGTTACCTTACATTCACCCTATCTCTGCTACCGCATTCACCTTTCACAAAGGCTCATGTTCTAACTCTACTGCATGCAACATCTTCCCTCCCTCTCTATTACCCATCCTAATATACTTCACTACTAATGGCGCGTGGCCTCTATATCTCCCGCTCACTCAGTGCGGACACCACACCACCTTCTCCCACTGACGTCAGCACTAACAGCTGTGCAAGCCACTTTCAGCTCACTCAATAAAAGACTCAGGAGGCTCAAAGGGTTGAATTTCCTACTCCTTCTCCTAATTCTTATGCTTTTAGTCCCTCCCTTTGAGTCATTTTACTTCATTCCAGGAGAGAATAGTTCACAATAGTGCAAAAATAGCCAAGGCAGATGGTGGGGTGTCCAACATTCAAATTCTCATCCCCTCTGAGGGGAGGTTCCCTGGATCTGGCTGGTAAGGAAGGGCCTCATGTAGAAATGCCGAATCCTCTGTGTCCTGACAACCAAATAAGAAGCATTGTCCATTGCTCACTCTGAATGGATTCACACACCCAAACTTCTGCACCCTGCCCATGATGCATTCTCTCCTTTGATCTCCGACAGGCACCAGTTTCAATAGCACAGTGATAGCAGTCAAGAGGCAGGTCCCACTCGACATCCACTCCTCTCACTCTGAGGAAGAATAGACGGAAGCCTCAGAGAAATGCGAGTAAGCAGCTTGCCTCCTGTACCCACTTCACCAGCTCACATATGGACAGCTCCACACCTACGTTCGATAGTTTTGAATTTTGATGCCAACAGCATGGGGTCAATTCCTGTGCTGACTGAGCTCACCATGTAGGGCCTGCTTTCTCAAACTCATTCCTGTACTTGAGGTGCAGTGACCCCCAGCTTAAACTCAAATGCAAGAGTGGCATTATGGTAACTTTATTAGATTATAATATAAAACATATTTTTTGGGTTACCAAAGTGAACAATTAAGTACTTTTTCTCTACCAGAGTTTCAATAACAGGATTTAATAACTAGGTTTCAATTATTGTTGATTATCAAAAGAAAACTTATTCAAAGGTGCAGCCATAATTGGTTAACATACACAGTCAATAATTTTGAAGCAAAAATGCTTATTCCTCTCAATATTACCAAACATATGCACAAACACATACACAAATCCAGACATACACATAACACTGCTTGCTCAGGAAACACAATCTTAAAATGTTTCCTCAGTCACTCCTTTAAAAGAAGGATTAGTTTCACCCTGAACTCAAAAACTGGGTTTTATTTTTAGAAGCAGGAGAGATCAGATGGGCAGCTTGTTCTTAAAAGACTTCTCTCCAATTGTGAGAAACTGAGAACTGCCAAATGCTGGAGATCAGAGTCGGAAAGTGTGGTGCTGGAAAAGCACAGCAGGTCAGGAGGCATCTGAGGATCAGAACAATTGACGTTTCTGACATGAGCTCTTCATCGGAAACTGAATTATGAAGAGAATGGATAAGATAGATGTAGAGAGGATGTTTCCACTGGCAGGTGAGACTAGGACAAGAGGGTATAGCCTCAAAATTAGGAGGAGCCGATTTGGGGCTGAATTGAGAAGGAACTTCTTCAGCAGCAGGTTGTAAATCTATGGAATTTCCCGCCCAGTGAAGTAGTTGACGCTACTTCAGTAGATGTTTTTAAAGCTGAGATACTTGTTTTTGAATGATGAAGAAATTAAGGGTTACGGTCAGCGGGTGATAAATGGAGTTGAGGCCATGAAAAGATCAGCCAGGATCTTATTGAATGGCTGAGCAGGCTCAAAGGGCTAGATGGCCTACTCCTGCTCCTAATTCTTATGTTCATATATTCTAACTCTTTAGAGTTTCGAAGGATGAGAAGATATCTAATTGAGGGATATAAGATGTTAAAGGGGATTGACAAAGTAGGATTGGAGTGGATGATTCCTCTTGCGGGGTAATCTAGAATGAGAGGGAATAGCTTTGGGCTCAGGAGTGGCAGATTTAAAAGAGAGATGAAGAGAAATTGCTTCTGTCAAAGGGTCAAGAAGCTGTGGAACTCACTGCTCCAGAGTGTGGTGGAAGCTGTGATAAGGTTAAGGAGGAGACAGACAGATTTCTAATCAGTAGTGGATTAAAGGGCTATGGACAACAGGCAGGAAAGTGAAGTTGAGGCCTGAGATTAGATCAATGTGATTGTATTAAATAGCAGAGCAGGCTCGGAGGGCTGAATTATCTGCTTCTGCTCCTCGCTTTTACATGCATCTGTCAAATGGTTGCAACTTAACCATCTCTGACAGTGACAACTATACCAGAGCAGACATTGTAAGAGTGCTCATGCCTTACTCAGTTACAAAAATGCAAGATAACATGCAATGAATGTGTCATCTATGTGCCCCTCAGTTAGTTTTGTTCTCTCCCTCCCATTGTGTCCTAGTGCAGTCCTGAATCCTGCAACTGGTGTGGAGGGAATCTACTGTACAGTTGGCCGCTCACATCTCCCCTTCCCCTCAGAACACACTGTTTGCCAATAGAAACTGCAAAAAGCATTTCCTCTCTTGCTTTTGGGTTAAACACTGGTCTACTAGATGCTCATGTATTTAGCTGCCGACAAAAACTCAAAAACACTGAAGGTCAGCTAATAGCGGAGGGGTCATAAGGAGCTGCCTCATGTTTTCTGTCAACCAGTTGCCTGCATAAAGGGACTTTCCTGCACAACACTCAGATAACAACTGCTGACTGAAGCCTTCAAAACTGCTTTTCCCTAGTGCCATGCAACATTAGTACCCAGTTTTAGTGATTGATGCCTTTTCATTTATGATGATTTGGAGTGTAATGTGTAAATACTTTGAAATCCACTTTTAGCATCCAATAAAATGGCTAGTAAAACAGTTATTCAGCATCAGGGGAGGGCAAGAACTGTAAAACCAACCAGGTCTGTGTGTACTTTGGACAGAGTAGGAGCTCTTTGGCATGTAACCAACAGAAACTGAAACATTCAAAGAAAGTCCAAACTATTCATCTTAGAAGCAGGTTTCAGCTAAGTCTCTCTGGCTTCTCACACTCAATGACAGATAATGCTGTCATATTCTCTTGGATATCCTTCCTAGTCAATGCCTTATTCCTCATCCTTGCCATCACCTTCAGAAAATTGCTGTTGATCACCCATTCCCTCTGCATCAAGGCATTACAAACCCCCTCCAGCTTGTAGATTCCAGTTGTGAAGGGTCTAGCATGGTTTAATGATGCAGCACACACTGTCTGGGCCCATATAGTAAGACCTCTGTGGAGTCTAGAGAAGCCCAGGCTTCGAAGCCTTATCTTCAGGAGACCAACCATCTGTTTTGTACAGCAGTGTATCCTCATTCCTCTTCGGTCTGAGGGTTTTGTGAAGTTGGAATCACCATATTTGGAGGTGGTAGTCTTTGTTTTACAGCAGCCATCCTGCTATGGGTTGAGGGCACAGGAATGTATCCATTCTCCAATGCATCCTGTCAGCACAGAGGATATAGCATCATAGAGTCATAGAGATATTCAGCGCGGAAATACACCCTTCGGTCCAACTCATCCATGCCGACCGGATATCCCAACCTAATCTAGTCCCATTTGCCAGCATTTAGCCCATAGCCCTCTAAACCCTTCCTAGTCATGTACCCATTCAGATACCTTTTAAGTGTTGTAATTGCACCAGCCTCCACCACTTCCTCTGGCAGCTCATTCCATGCATGCACCATCCTTTGGGTAAAGAAATTACCCTTTAGGTCCCTTTTAAATCTTTCCCCTCCCACCTTAAACCTTGCCCTCTAGTTTTGGACTCGTCTTCCCTGGGAAAAAGACGGTGGCTATTCATCCGATCCATGCTCCTCATGACTTTATGAACTTCTATAAGGTCAACCCTCAGCCTCCAAATGAGAGATGAGAATTTGAGAATGAGAGGTGACCTCATTCTTAAGAGACTTGACATACTGAAAGGATGAGACCACCAAAGTCTGGCAACTTAGACCATAAAACCATGAGAAACTGGATCAGGAGGAGGCCACTCAGCCCATCAAGCCTACTCCACTATTCAATAGGATCAAGGCTGATCCAACGTTCTTCATATTCACTTTCCTGCCCTATCCCTTGATTTCACGACTGATCCAGAATCTATCTCAGCCTTAAATATGCACAAGGAACCTGCCCCCACATCTCTCTGTGGTAAGGATTTGCAAAGACTCTCAACCCCCCTGAGAGAAAACATTCCTCCTCATCTTAGTTTTAACTTGGTGCCCCTTTATTCTGAGATGATGTCCTCTGGTCCTAGACTCTCCTACAAGGGGAAACATCCTCTCACCATTTACCCTATAAAGATTGTTAAGAATCCTACATTTCAACGAGATCACCTAGACTTGGAGTAGAGTTCCAACCTGTTTAGCCTTTGCTCATGAGACAAGCCCTCTGTACTGGAGATCGTCCTAGTGAACTGCCTCCTGTGAATTAATTTCCTTAAATAAGGGGAATAAAACTTCTCACAGGACTCCAGATGCAGTCTCACTAGCACCTTATATGGTTGCAGCAAGACTTCCCTATACTCTGATCCCTTTGAAATAAGGGCCCACATTCCATTCATCTTCCTGATGACCTGCTGCCCTGCGTGCTAGCTTTCTGCGTTTCATGGACAAGTCACCCCAAGTCACTTTGTATTGCAGCTTTCTACAGCTTTCTCAATTTAAATAATATCCTGTTATTTTGTTCTTCCTTTCAAAATGAACAATTTTGCGTTTTCCCACACTGCGTACCATTTGTCTACTTTTTCCCCTACTTACTTAACCTATTAGCGTCTAATCGGAAGGTGATGGTCCCACTTGCCAGGCTGTCTGGCTTTCCTTGTCATGGGAAAGGATGTTAGCAGCTGTAATCTGGAGAAAGTAGCAACTGTGACATCCAAATGTGACATGTCCATGCTCAGTAATTTAAGCATGAGCCTCTCCGTCTGTGCTAAAAAGGAATATGAGCAATGGACTCTGGCAGCCTCTTAGTAAATGCAAATTGATTGAGTGTGAAAATATGAACTAAACTAACATTGTCTCTTGACATACAATGGTGTTACCATCACTGAATTCCCCCACTATTAACATGCTGGGATTACTATTTATTAGAAACTCACCTGGACTTGCCACATATATAATGGCTACAAGAGACTAGGAATAAGTAACTCACTTCCTAATTCTACAAGGCACAAGCCAGGAGTGTGATGGAATACTCCACACTTGCCTGGATGGGTGCAGTTCCAACAACACTCATGAAACTTGACAGCATCGAGGATAAAGCAGCCCACTTGATTGGCACCACATCCACAAGCATCCACTCCCTCCATCAGCAATTCTCATTAGCAACAGTGTGTACAAGGTGCACCAAGGATCCCCAGATAACACCTTCCAAACCCATAACTATTTCCATCCAGAAGGACAAAGGCAGCAGACATATGGGAACACCATCACCGACAAGTTCCCGTTGAAATCACTTGCCATCCTGACTTGTATGGCTGACCCCACTTGAGAAGAGAACACAATGCCTTAGAGGAAGCACCAGCAAGACTGGGCTCTGTGCTGCCTCTTCTCCCACCAGCTCAGATACTAACACCTTGATGGGTACACTAGACAGGATTAGTGTGGGGAGTACCTGCAGCTGACTACTTCACTGCCATGTTTCTGCAGCTGGACAGGAAAGAAACATCTTGGACCACTGGCACTCGGAGACTGCTGGAGACCAGGCACCTGGTCAGCCCCAAGCTGGAGAGGATCCTATGGCTTCGGCAGTTCAGGACTCAGCTCAACTGAGAACCTATACTGTGGAACCTTTAGAGATTAAGGATACAACTTCTGTTCTGGGCTCTTCTGAGAAGCAGCTGGTTCAGTTCCCACTGATTGTTGTTGAAGACTTGGGCTCAAGTTTGATGGGGCAAAATTGGTTGAGAAAGATTCACCCAGATTGGCTCAACACTTTTTGATTTAAAAATAGCTGCCTGAGTGAAGTCCTAATTAAATACCTGGACATTTTTCAGGAAGGGCTAGGGACTATTGAAAGAGCCAAGGCCACCTTGCACATTGAGCAGGAACCAATTCCATGGTTCTGCAAGGCCCACCCCCTGCCATTTGCAAGTCGAGGCAGAAATCAGAAGGCTGGAACGCAAAGGAATCATCAAAGCAGTCCAGTTTGTAGAAAGGTCAGTTCTGGTTTTACCGATTGCCGGTGGGTCGGTTTGCCTTTGTGGGGATTTTAAACCAACAGTAAATCGCATTTTGCAGTAGGATAAATACCCAAGCCCTTACATAGAGCAAAGCTGGTAGGGAGGCTATCCTTCACAAAGCTGGAGATGAACCATGTGTACTTACAATTACGGTTGGTACCAATATTCGAGACTGCCATCTTAGCTAGCATCAGCTGGTGCAATTTTTCAGTGGACAATGGAGAACATTTTACAAGGTGTACCCCAGGTTACCATTTAACTAGATGATGTGCTAAAAACAGAGAAGATCAATAAGGAGCGCTGAGAGAACTTGGACAAGATCTTAGACGTTTTTCACAGGTGGGCATAGGCAATGTGAGAAAATGTGTGTTCTAGACACCCCAGTGATCTACCTGGGCAACAGGGTTGACAAGATTGGGTGACACCCATTGGAAGATAAAGTGAGGGCAATAAAGGCTCCCATGTCTGTCTTCCCTTGGGCTGGTGAATTATTAAAGAAAGTTCATATGTAAGCTGGCCTCCATCCTGGCCCCTTTGCATTAGCACGTAAAAAAGGGTCAGCCTTGGAAATGGTTGCGTAGCCAAACCATAGCTTTTGGAGAATTGAAGAAACAGCTGTCATCTTCTAAGATAATGGCATTCTATGAACCCAAGCGAAATATGGTATTGACACGCAATGCCTCCCTGCGCAGCATCAGGGTAGCATTAGCTTATAGCAATGGAGAGGAACTCCCAAAGGTATATGCATCCACGACTTTGGCTAATGCAGAACATAGATATGTCCAGCTAGAGAAGGAAGCTCTGTTGGTCATACTTGGAGACAGGAAATTCCACCAATACCTTTAAGGCAGTTACATTTGTAATAATAACAGACCACACACCCCTGTCTGGTCTACTTAAAGAGGACAAGGCAGTGCATCCAAAGCTTCAGGTTGAATTCAGTGGTGGGCTCTAATACAAGTTGGAACACTGTCTGGGAGGTCAGGTAGCAAATGTGGATCCATTGAGCTGCCTTCTGCTGGCAGATACACCATTAGTAGTATCACCACTGGAAGAGGCTGTAATGTTTTAAAGTTTCTGATACATTTCCAGTCACAGCTGACAATATCAGACTTTGGATGCAGAAAGATCTGGTCCTGGCGAAACTGAAACAGCTGGTGGTGATGGGGGAAACCAAAAGGCCATCACAACCAGAATTGAAATCTTTTTGGACCCAGAGAGAACAGATTGCATTCAAGGATGGTATATTATTATGGGGAATGAGAGTGATTGTCCTGAGCCAAGCTCACCACCAGATACTGGCTGAACTCCACCAGGGTCATCCAGAGTTTCAAAAATTACAATGTTGGTGAGAAGTTCTGATTGGTCGTCAGGATTCAATGCAGACATACCCGTGTTTGTAGGCAGTGCCCAGAATGGCATCAAGGTCAAAAATTACCACCAGCAGCTCCCCCACATTCACAGGAATGGTTGGGTAAACCCTGGACTCGGTTACACATTGACTATCCAGGTACTTTCATGGGCTCAATGTTCTTGGTCATTGTGGACACCCACTCAAAATGGCTGGACGTGCACAGCATTCATTCATCAAACACGGGGGCGAGGACAGAAAAACTGCATGCATATTTTCCAACAACCGGGCTCCCAAAAGTATTGGTCACAGATAACAGGTCATCACTTACCAGCAGGGATTTTGAGTATTTTCTATAGTTGAATGGTATGCACCATATAAGGACAACTCCATATCATCCATTATCGAATGGTCCGGCAGAAAGAGCAGGCCAAACTTTGAAGACAGGCTTAAAGAAACAGCCTGTAACTTCAACAGATACCAAACTATCCTGGTTCCTGTTTGATAGGGCCAACCCTCATGCAACTCCAGGAATAGCTGTAGCAGAGTTGCTAATGGGGAGAAGACTCCACACCAGGTTAAATCTGATCTTCCCAGCCCTGGGGAAGTGGGGCTGAATGAATCAGCATTACGAACACCAATGCTGGACACAAGACTCCACAAAGCAAAAGAGACAGTTTACTTCAGGGAAGATTGGTATAGAAACCATGGGAATGGCCCTGCATGGGTAAGAGGCATGGTCAACATGAAGTCAGGTCTGTGATGCCTGAACTTCAGGTAGGTATGATGGTCCTGAACAAGCACATGAACAATCTGAAAGCTGCAAACTGGCAAACAGTGTGGGAGCAAAACATGCCCGGCTCCTCGGCAGCCTTTCAAACCACTGGAACCCCTGGATTCTCCCTCTCCATCAAGTGCTGAAGATACCTTGCAGTCTGAGGTGGACACGGTGGATGTCACTGCTTTAACACCTTTGCATCCTGAAGAAAAGAATGAATTTCTTCCAAGATGCTCCGGGCAAAAGAGGAAAGCTATTGTGCGTTACTTGTCACCTGTGCCATAGGCAGAGTTGGAGAAACCTGACCCGGTGCTAAAACACCCCAGGAGGAGCTACAAAAGAGAACTAGCCCATGTCCTTGGACTTAGCATGGGCAGCACAGAGGCTCAGTGGTTAGCACTGCTGCCTCACAGCACCAAGGACCTGGGTTCGATTCCTGCCTCGGTGACTATCTGTGTGGAATTTGCACAATCCAAAGATGTGCAGGTTAGGTGAATTGCCATGCTTAATTGCCTATAGTGTTAGGTGCATTAGTCAAGGATAAATATAGGGTGGGAGGTTGCTCTTCTGAGTGTCGGTGTGGACTTGTTGGGCCGAAGGGCCTGTTTCCGTATTGCAGGGTATCTAATCAGAGGGACAGGGATGTAGTCATTTTAACAAAGGCTGCCAGGTGGACCTCATAGAATAGGAGTTCCCTGATTGGGGGCTGTTAATATGGCCCAATCAGGGAGTCCTGGCTGTCAGAGGTTCTGTTCACTTTGAGGGAGCTAGATCAGTGTGAAGGGTTCTCTACATGTAAATAAACAGTGGCTTTGTGACAGGATATGGGCGTCTGTGCAGTTATTTCAACTGAGGTGATTTAGTAACTACTGAGAGACAACAATCTAGACGGATAGACCATATCCCCACGAACAGGGTTAACCCTTCCAGACTAAGATGAAGAGTAATTTCTTCACTCAGAGAGATCTGGATCTTTAGAATTCTCCAGAGGATTGCTGAGGCATTGATAATTCTGGATTGAGACTGTCAGATGCTTGGCTACTTATGGAATCAAGAGGTAAAGAGAGCAGGAGGAAAATGAAGTTGATGTAAAAAATATTTCATTGAATAGCAAAGGAGGTTCAAAGGGGCCAGTGGCCTACACTATATTACCTACATTTTTAAATTTCTATTAGCTGTGCAACATTTATCTCTTACTAGTTAAAACTAGTATTGCCTTGTCCGTCTCTCATTGTTTTGTGTACAGCCATTACTCAGATTTATTTCATATTGTTTCACTATCTTGAAAACCTCTGTGGTGTTACATCTCAGGTTCCTCCCTTCAATATTGAGATGTTAAAGATTTTTTCCATTATTCTTCACACCTGACATCTCTAACTAACAATGGCAGGCTCAATAGCTCTTCTGATTGCCAGTGCATGCTCTATGAGACTGTGAGCTGAATGCACCACTGAGGGAATCCTGCATCGTAGGGGGAGCCAATGTTTGGACATGACTGACAGTCACAAAGGAGGGGGTGTGATAAGACAACAGAAGTGGAATGGCAAATTATTGAAGGATAAAATGCAGAAATTGTTGTCAAGTGCCTGTATTTATTACAGCAATTAAGTGAATATGCCAGTATTTGAAGGCATTTTTGAGCCCATATACAGCAAAGGTTTTCACACTGCAAAGGAAACATATAAATATTCACAGTTTCGCTGAACAAATAGAAGCAAGTTACAATGTATGACATCCAAAGAGGTTGTAATTCTGCATGCTTTTGGGAAGCAATTATCTTAATGAGTAAATTAATGGTTGTAACTGGAAAACCTCTGTGAGATCTCTTTGTCAGAAGTCACACAACTCTAGTTTATCATCCAACATGTTTATTTGAAATCACAAGCATTCAAAGCACTGCTCCTTCAGACAGAGGTGAACATCCCTGAGGGAGAAACTAGTACAAAACCTAATCAGAGTTTGAAATAAGTGCTCTGGTCACACTGAAGCTCCATTCTCAGTTAGGCAACACAAACCAGACTGGTTTGCACTATTACTGGATTTTCATGTCAGGGTGTGTCAGAATACTTTCAAACAGATTGATTAAATTAACTTGTTTGATTTGTCAATGACTATCGCCACATATATCTTGATGAAATGTTTTGTTTTGCATACAGTTCCTTCACAGGCTGGAATGAGTTTCGTTTAAGTCTGATAGGGAAATTTCACTTTTGTTTCTGCAAAAGTGTACCATTATCATATCTGTTTCAGGATGATTGTCAGTTCATGTGTTGACCATTTTTGGTAAATTGAAAACAGGAAAGAGCAACTGCTAAGCACTATTTTCATTTGGGGAGCGGTTTGCACGCTAGCCTTTTGTGGTTATGTTTCCTCACGGGGGTGGTATGCCCAAGGGGACAGTCTTTATCTGAGTGTTCACAATGCTGTCAGCCAACACTGGTATGTACTATAGCACATTGCCTGAGCGTCGTTATCTTTTAATATCTTTTCATGAGTTAAGGTCAAGTGTACGCCTTCAACCCCTCATGGTTGTTCCAGTATTCAAACTGTCTGACGCTTACCTCACCTCTACGAATCTACTTTCTTCATATCCTCTGAAACTGTTATAACTGAGATTAGGAGAGTGCCATATCACTGTAGCCCAGTTGGCTGGACAGCTGGTTTGTGATAATCAGTAATGCCAACAGCATGGGGTCAATTCCTGTACTGGCTGAGGTCCTGCCTTCTCAATCACACCCCTGTAACCTGTGCTGTGATGACCCTCAGCTTAAACTATTTAATGAGAGAGTGGGGGTATGGTAACATCACTAAATAATGTCATAAAATATTTCCTGGATACTAAGGTGTACAGTTAAATACTTCATCCATATCTGATTTTCAATAACAAGATTTATTAATCAGGTTTAATATTCAACATAATTATTTGCTGATTATCAAAAGAATACTGATTCAAAGATGCAGCAATAATTGGTTAACATAATACAGTCAATAATACAGAAGGAAAAATGTTAATTCCTCTAAATATCCTGATGAAGGGCTTATGCCCGAAACATCGATTCTCCTGCTCTTTGGATGCTGCCTGACCTATTATGCTTTTCCAGCACTATACTCTCAACTCCTCCTTCCTCTAAATATCCCCAAACACAGTTATTTTAGTTGCATATTGCAGAAATACAACATTCAAACTATTTTCTTCTTACTTATAAGATTTCCAAATGCTTGGACCAACATTTATCCTCCAACCAAAACCAACACAGAGAGCCCTGTGAAGGAGGAGAAAGGGACAGTTGCAAATCAGCACCCTTTGTATTGACTCCGGTGAGGATGAAAGTGGTAAGAATAGAAAACCGACTGCAGGTTGGCTATAACCCCTCTCTGCATGACTGCTTAAGAACAATCTCACGTTTAACGTCATGTCATTCACCAACCTAACCCTGGGATCTTGCTGTGTACAAATTGTGTACTGATTTTTATCCATGAGAGTGGCAATTATGCTTTGAAAAGTATACCATTTGCTACCAAGTTCTTGAAGTCACTCTTTTTAAAATTCTTTCATAGAATGTGGGTGTCACTGGGCCAGCATCTATTTCCCATCCCTAATTGCCCTTGAGCTGAGTGGCTTGCTCAGACAGGCAAGAGTGAACTACATTGCTATCGGGGTCTGGAGTCACATATAGGTAAGGACAGTAGGTTTCCTTCCTTAAAAGAGATTAATAAGCCAGATGGACTTGTTCAATAGCTGTTACAATTAGATTGGTTTTAATTCCAGACTTCTATTGGATTCAAATTTTCACCATCTGCCAGTGTACGATGTGCTATGCCCCAGAATATTAGGTTGATTTACTAGCCCTATAACGTTACCACTACACTGTCATCTTTAATTCATTTTCTCTTTCAAGACAACTGTAAGTGAAGGGAAATATCATGTTCTAGCTCCTCATTATATCACTCCAATCTGCTTGGGATGGTCTCTGCTGAAAGACTGGATGTCATTTTAGCAATATAAAAACAGAAATTACTGCGATTTCTCAGCATGCCTGGCAGCATCTGTGGAGAGAAAGCAGAGTTAACATTATGAGTCAGGCGACCTTTCTTCATAGCATCCTGAAGAATTGGTCACTGGACATGAAATAGGCAAAAGTGAGGACTGCAGATGCTGGAGATTAGAGTTAAGATTAGAGTGGTGCTGGAAAAGCACAGGAGGCCAGGCAGCATCTGAGGAGCAGGAAAATCGATGTTTTGGGCAGGAGCCCTTCAGCAGGAATTCCGATTTTCCTGCTCCTTGGATGCTGCCTGACCTGCTGTGCTTTTCCAGCACCACACTAATCTTGACACTGGGCATGAAATGTCAACTCTGCTTTCTCTCTCCACAGATGCTGCCAGACCTGCTGAGCTTTTCCAGCAATTTTTATTTTTGTTTCTGATTTCCAATATCTGCAGTTCTTTGTTTTTTGTTGTCATTATTGCTCTCCTCCCTTTTTAATCCCAATCTCTGATCTTTAAGTGATCACAGTTGGATGGGTCAAGAAAGGAGAAACCATTCTTGATCAATGAAAATAATATCAATAATTAATATCTGAAAGGTAGTGAAGGCTTGCAAACCTGACTTATCTGAGCGATTCCTGAGGAAGTGAGGGGAGGGAAGGAAGGTCCATTACAAACAGTAAAAGTTTGAAGGAGTTGGGTGTAACTTAAGTTATTTAACTTAGAACATCCTTCATATTAAAATTTCAGGTTATGACAAACAATATTGAGAAAAGGAAACTGAAACTGAAGCTAATAAAACCCAGATATGCATCTGTCGCTTTGCAGAATAACAGACTCAGGCAAGAGGTAAGTGTCAAAAAAACTTCATATAGTTCAGTTCATTTTTAAGTTGGAAAAGAATTAAAAAGGAGATGAGGAAAACATTCTCTGCTCAGCACGTTGCTAAGATCTGGAATTTATTGGCAGAAGAGCTATGAAAGCAGATTCACACAACTTTACAAAAGGAAATTGGGTAAATATTTTGAAAAGCAAGCAGAATGGCAGGAAAAGCAGGGGAATGTGATAGATGTTTGAAAGGAACAGAACAAAAAGAAATGGGCCAAATAAGCTCTTTTAGTGCCTTAGTACGATTTTTAATAATTGTGTTATTGAATAATGCAATGCAGGACATCGACAGCAGTGTATGATCTTTTGTTGACTTAAATGAGAGGAGAACAACAAAAACTAATACTGCGCCTTTGGGATTAAGACAGTTAAGGCACACGAATGATCTATGTGTGAGACAATTAGAGTCTTCAAGTGCACGAGACAGTTTAACAAGATTTCTCTCAGTAAATTGTTCAGCACAGTGAAAGATTACAAGTTTAATTTCAGAGGTGAAATTAATACACTGCCACTTTATCAGTAAGGAAACAATAGCACTGAAATAGATTCCCAGTGATCAGTTGAGTCTAAGAATGAAATATAATATTATGATATAGTTGGAAGATTAATCATTGTGGTTAATCTGAGTTTCTCCAGCATTTTCTATTTTTCTTTATTAAATTCATCCCTTACAATGTTGTCTTCATGCTTTGTGAAGCTTGTAATTCAAGATAAAGATCTTGTTAGTTTTAGGGAGTGTCCAGTTGGTTGTGTAACGCTTTCTACTTTATCTTTTCTGGTTGATGTTACCACATTAAAATTGAAAAATACAGCTACCATCCCCACGATGATAGTGCCTGCCCCTGTGAAAAATATTGTCAGGTCTATGGGACAACTCCGTTTTTCCAAACTTGCTCTCTGGAAAATGATTTCACTCTGGTGAAATTACATCTAGAGTGTTGTGTGAAATTCAGGGCAGTGTGTTAATAAATTCTAACAAGGGGCAGGAATGAATTCTAACAAAGAACAGGAAATGTTACTTTTCACTGAAATTAGTGATTCTTAATTGTTATGTTTCAGAATTGTGATTCATTGTGCAGAAATAGAAACAATTCTCCAATTGCATGAGAATTGTCACCTTCATTGCTGTCAAATCAGAACAGAAATTCAAACATATTTTCTATAGAGATCAGATAACTGAGATTGCTAGACATAATAACAAAAAGGCGAAAGACAAACGTTTATGCACCATTTTGCACAGTACAGGACAGTTAAAAGAACTTTACAGCCAGTGAAGTAATCATAGAATAGAATCCCTACAGTGTGGAAACAGGCCCTTTGGTCCAATATATCCACACCAACTCTCTGAAGATTAATCCACCCAGACCCATTCCCCGAGCCCACATATCCCTGAACACTGTGGGCAATTTGGCATGGCCAATTCAACCAACCTGCACATCTTTGCATTGTGGGAGAAAACCAGAACACTTGGAGGAAACCCACACAGACAGAGAATGTGCAAACTCCACATGGAGAGTTACTCGAGATTAGAATTGAACCTGGGGCCTTGGTGCTGTGAAGTAGCAGGGCTAGCTACTGAGCCACTGCGCTGCCCCAAACTTTGAGGTGTAGCCATTGGTTTAGTGTATGAATTATGCAGCTAATTGACGCAGAGCAAACTCTCACAGTCTTGGATAAAACAATAATAAGTTAATCCACATTTATGATTGAAGATTAATTGTTAGTCAAGACACTGGTCAGATATACCCTCCTGCTCTTTGAAATTTTATATCCAGCCAAGCAGATAAATAAAGTAAGAGCAAATTACTGCAGATGCTGGAATCTGTACTGAAACAACAAATGCTGGAGATCACAGTGGGTCATACAGTTTCCATGGAAAGACAGCAAGCTAATGTTTTGAATCTAGATTACTCTTCATCAGAGCTCTGAACATTAGCTTGCTCTCTCTCCATGGATGCCTTTGGACCTGCTGTGATCTCCAGCATTTTTGGTTTTCAGATAAATAAGTCCTTCGTTTGACTTTTCATGACTGTTGGCCTGGATTTTTGTACTGAAGTAGGAATTGAATCCGAAACCTTTGAATGCGAGGCAAGTATAATATCAAAGGATCTGCAACTGACACAAAGTGCTGAAACATCGGATTTTGTTTGACAAAACAAATCACCCAAAGTACGATTTCAAATACTTCTTTAATAGAGCTGCTGTTGATGATTGGGAAATTGTTATGATGCCTTGAACAACTTCTCAAGGCTGA
Source organism: Chiloscyllium plagiosum (assembly GCF_004010195.1). Lineage (NCBI taxonomy): Eukaryota > Metazoa > Chordata > Chondrichthyes > Orectolobiformes > Hemiscylliidae > Chiloscyllium > Chiloscyllium plagiosum. The sequence goes on along the minus strand of NC_057744.1, from coordinate 6,595,838 downwards.
AGACCATTATTTTCCTTTGTTTCATTTTGATTCTGTCCCTTTCTGAGGTGCTGGCACATTGCCACATCATCCCCGAGGAGCGACCTTGCTCTCTGAGCCTTGGCTGTGGGCGTAAGATGGGGATTTTTTGGCATCCGAGTAAAAACCAACTTTTTTCTTTGCCAAACATCCACGGGAGTGAGTGCTCTTCATCAAGTGAGAGAACTGGAAAGCTTTAAGGAAAGGGGTCAATTGCTGCAGTCCAACAGCAGAGACCAGCTTTCTCAGTTTGCACAGTTTTGTGATCAAACACTTTGCTCAAGGTAAGTGGACTTTTCAGGGTAAGTGCCACTAGTGAAGTTTACCAATGAGCAGTTATGACATGAGGGGAATATAATTTGGTCTAACTGAAGGATTCATGACAGAATTAAAGTGTCTTCTTCTGGATTTGTTTTTCCTTTCTTTTGTTAAAGATCAAGTTGAAAAATTCATCCGATTACCATGGCATATGCTTACGGAAATATGTGGGCTGAAGAAGATGCACCTGGTTTCATTGAAGCATGTCTTAAAAGCTACGAAGCACCAAAGAATGGCAAGATCTATGTGATGTACCATGGAACCTCTATCTTCAACGTGGATGCCATTCAGAGGAATGGTTTCTGCCAATCTCCTAAGGGCATGCTGGGCCGCGGAGTCTATGTCAGTCGGGACATTCAGAAAGCCTGCAGATATCCACTGGATGCTCCTGACCATCAGAAGGTTGTGCTTAAATTAAGAGTTAATGTGGGAAAGGTCAAAATGATAGATTACCAAGGGCACCCATTGCAGAAGACATGGCATGATCATGGTTATGACACGGCCTGGTGTCCTCCAGGCTGTGGCATGGTACCAAGTGGTCTGGAGGAGGACTGTGTCTGGGATCCCAGGAGAATAAAAGTTGTTAAAATAATTCATCAATCAATTCAGCCAAGCCCACTGTACTACCCCGATTGTTACTGAGTGGAATGGAGACCTCAACTCCTTAAATGGGATAACAATGGTGGGGTTGGGATGGGGAAGGAGGGAAGTGGAGGATATTCAGGAAAACTCTTACCCTGATATCCTCCCTAGGGCTAGGGAGGGAAGGTTCAAACCTGTTGTCACTCTGGAAGGTGGCCTTTGGTGAATAACCTGGGATGTAGGTTAATGCTCTATAATCACAAATCCTGCCAAGCACTCATTAGAGTAAAGTTCTTGGAGGCTGTCCTCCTGGCAATGTGTCATACATATGCAGCACCATCAGAGCATTGTTCTCATCCATGTCCCAGTAACCTTCAGCGCCAGGAGTGGAGTCTCTGCAAAAACACAACGTGTTTACATTCACACAGGAAACACGGCTATTTTCCCAATGCACTGAAGGGTCACCACCAGCTGTGAAACAGGCCTTTAAAGTGGGAACTGAGTCACTGGGGAGAAAAGACAGTTGATGTCACGAAATATTTTACAGAGGTTCAGAGGCACAAGATGCAATATTTTTCTTGAAATCCAATGTGTCAATGTGATCACTCTGTAACATTCTGTATACACACTTTTGGTGATTAGAAAAAGTATTGTTATTTGCATTTCATGTGTTCAGCTGAATAAAATCATTACCTGTCTTTTTTTTGTGGTCTCTCAATACTTACTGAATGGGTTGGATGCTGAAAAATGAATATTTGCCAAGCAATTTTGAAATAATCATTCTATAGATGTGAAAGACAATGGCAGGATGGTGTATTGGCAAAGAATATTCTTTGTTCCCTCTGCTTGGTGGGAATTAGCTGGAATGGAGGTTAACCTCCAGGAGACAGCCCATGCTCCTTTCTTTCCACTTTCCACTTTATACATTAAGGTGGCAAGTCTCATGTGTGAACACAGTAGAAAGACAAAAAAGAACAGAACTGTCCATAAGTCTGCTTTTTAAACAGGAAGTTACTGGGGCAAGGTTTCAGCCAGCTCAGGAGAACAATGTGCAGTGTAGTTAGCAATTAGTTTGTTGCAAATAAACCGGGTGACCCACTGATGTTAGCAAGCATATCAAACTGATTATTTTGTGTTCTTACATATAACTATTTTGAAAAATGCCAGTATAATTGAAAAAAACTTGCCCAGAACAGTCATCTTTGAGTTAGCTCAGCATTTCTGGCATTGTGCCCTTGTTTGGAAAGCTTGACTCATTCAATACTTCCGACAAAGGCTGGGCCTAGTATGTGGAAAGGATGTGTTACTTTTTTCCGGGCAAATGGCCATGGGGCAGATGAAAGACAACAAGTAATCCTTCTGACTGCTTGCAGTCCCGTAGCATTCTCGGTTATTAGATGCTTAACTTTCCCCGATGCACCAGGTACTGAAAGATTTCAAGTGTTGACGGATTTAGTTAAGGAATATTACAACTTCAAACCTCCTCTAATTCTGAGACACAATTGGTTTTACTCGGCTGTTGGAAAAACACGGGAATCCATATCGGGATTTGTCATGAGGTTAAGATGACTGAATGAGCCATATGATTTTAAAATGAGATGCTGAGACACCGTTTGGTATATGGGTGTAATGACATTACCATGTAGAAGAGCCCACTGGCTGAAGTCCAATGGGACTTCAAACAGGAACTACAACTGGCTCTGTCATTAGAAAATGCAGCAAGTGGAGCATGTGAGCTACAGGGTATCCCAATGAGAGTGGATACCCTCACCTGTCCAAGGGACCTTGGGGAACAGAGGTCAGCTCACAGCAAAATCCCACAAGTCTTGCTAAATGGCTACATTTTCTTCAGGATCTGGGTTGGCAAGCCTTTGTTGTTGCTGCTGGAATGTAGATCAAGATAACAAAGGAGTCTTATGAGGCCTGACTTTAGTCAGAGAGCTCACAGGCTGGTATCCAGGAGAGTGCACACCCTGGAAAATCCACCTACTTGTGGTTTGGTACAGTCACGTTCCTGATGAAGGGCTTATGCACGAAACACCGACTCTTCTGCTCCTCAGATGCTGCCTGAACTGCTGTGCTTTTCCAGCGTCACTCTCTTTGACTCTGACTCTCCAGCATGTGCAGTCCTCACGTTCTCCAAGGAACAGTTAAATTGCTAAGAAACATCCAAATCTGAACCAATTAAAATAAATATCTGGCTAAAGGGTCACCCAGTTTTCATGGAGATCGATACCAGCACAGCTGTATAGTGGTTGCAGAACTCGTCTTTAACAAGATTCACTGTAGACTCCAACCCTTACATTTGTACAAGACCATGGACAGACTGACAGCATACACCAGGGAGCTGTTACAGATTAAGGGTATGACTTCAGTTCTGGTTTCCTATGAGAAACAGTTGATGCAGCTACCTTAACCTTCTGTTGGGACATAAGGCATGGCAAGTGTCTGAGGTATCAGTGGGGGGGCACTTTGGGGCCAGTGATCATAATTCTATTGGTTTTAAAATAGCTATGGAAAATGATAGACCTGATCTAAAAGTCAAAGTTCTAAACTGGAGTAAGACCAATTTTGACAGTATTAGACAAGAACTTTCAAATTTTGATTGGGAGAGACTATTCGCAGGTACAGGGACAGTTGGAAAGTGGAAGGCCTTCAAAAATGAGATAGTGAGAGCCCAAAGATAGTATGCTCCTGTGAGTGTGAAGGATTGGATGATTGGAGAATTTGTGGCTCTGGTCAAGAAAATGAAAGAGGCATATGGCAGGTGCAGACAGCTGGGTTTGAGCGAATCCCTTGACGAGTATAAGGTCACTGGGAGTATACTGAAAAGGGTAATGAGGAAGGAAAAAGGGGACACGAGATAGCTTTGACAAATAGGGTTAAGGAGAATCCAAAGAGATTCTACAAATACATTAAGGACAAAAGAGTATCTAGGGAGAGAATAGGGCTCCTTAAAAATCAGCAAGGCTGACTATGTATGGAACCACAGGATATGGGTAAGATACTAAACAAATATTTCATGTCAGTATTTATTGTGGAGAAGGGCACAGAAGTTAGAGAACTTGGAGACATAAACAGTGATATCTTGAAATGTGTTAATATTACAGAGGGGGAGATGTTGGACTTCTTAAAATGCATGAAGGTGGATGAATCCCTGACACATGATCATCTGGTGTATCCCAGAACTTTGTGGGTAACTGAGTGTTGCTGGGCCCATTGATGAGATATTTGTATCATCAGGAGCCAAGGGTGAGATGCCAGAAGACTGGAGGGTGGCTACTGTGGTGCCATTATTTGAGAAAAGTGGTAAGAAAAAGCCAGGGGGAACTATAGACTGGTGAGCCTGACTAGATTAATTTAGGGTATGTTGTCGGCTTGGACGGGTTGGCCTAAAGGGTCTGTACCTGTGCTGTTAGCCTCTATACATCCTGGGGTTCTATTCAGAACATTCATTAACCATTTCCTGAGAAGCAAGTTGCCATGGATGCTTGACTTGGTAGCCATGCTAGGTTTGGCCAACATGTTGAGATACATTAGGCGAGACATCAAACTTGCGATTACATCATGATCTGGAAGGAGAGGAAGCTGGGAATCGTTGGCCCAGCTGCAACCTTGCATCTTGCGACCCGAAAATGAAGGGTGAAGACAAACCCTCATTGGTTGACACCTACATGTCACAAGCTCCCTGGTACTGCACCATCAATTCGGTCACTAATTCATCTACCAGGGGTCAAAGGTTATATTTGGTGGTACAGAAGGCACTGTGGCATTTTCTGAGTCCACAAAAAAAGCTTGTGCAGCTCTCAGCCCTTGTACACCCACTCCATCACTGCAATTACTTCCTTGATTGTCCTTCAGGTAACCACTATTTGTTGACCAAGCTGTCATTTATCACCTTTATGCTAGACTTCTCCTTGTTGGTGTTTGATTAAGACATTGCCATTAAAATAATGTTGGACTTCCACTGTAGTCTCTGAAGGGTCTGTCCTTTGTTTCCACTGGTCGCCCATTCAATATTTAGAACTTCCCCTACAGTAAACTGATATTCATGTGTGTAATTGTGGTGCTCAAAGCAGCAACTGTTTTAATAGAAATGAAACATGCACACACTCTAATAAAAGGATGATACACTGTTGTCTTAAGATCATAAGAAATGAAGGCAGGAGATGGTAAGGACCTTGGTAGGACCTTGGCAGGACCTTGGTAAGGCCACATTTGGAGTACTGTGTGCAGTTCTGGTCGCCTCATTTTAGGAAAGATGTGGAAGTTTTGGAGAGGGTGCAGAGGAGATTTATCAGGATGTTGCCTGGAATGGAGAATAGGTTGTACGAGGATAGGTTGAGAGTGCTAGGCCTTTTCTCATTGGAACGGCGAAGGATGAGGGGTGACTTGATAGAGGATTATAAGATGATCAGAGGAATAGATAGCTTTAAGCGGCAATTGGATAGGAATATGGATAGGTGCTTAAGCTAGGACAAATGTTTGGCACAACATCGTGGGCTGAAGGGCCTGTTCTGTGCTGTATTGTTCTATGTTCTATGTTCTATGGTTATTGACCCATCAAGCCTGTTGTGCTATTCAATATGATCAGGGCTGATCTGATTGTGGCTTTAACTCCAGCCTGTCCCACATAACCCTCAAATACTTTGAAAAACTTCTAACTCATCCTTGAATCTACCCAACAATTTAACATTCACAGCAGGCAGGAAAGTGGATTTGAGGATTATCATATCCGCCATGATCTGATTGAATGGGGAAGCAGAATCAATGGGGTGAATGGCCTACTTTTGCATCGTATAGTCTTTCTGATCTCCCTGTGGAAGAAAGTTTCAAAGTTTAATGTTCGTCAGTTCTTGCTTGGTGAAAATATCACCACTATCAAGATCAAGAAGTGTTGAACAATCTCTCCAACACTGGTACGGACTTTTATTCCCCTCTTAATCCAATTTACAATCCTGGTCAAATATCAATGACAGGCCTTCAGCCATTGCACATCTGTATTGAGCAATTCTCTCATTAGATTCCTCCAAATGTGTTGTTTCTCTGTCAAAAGCCTCCTTAAAATGTGTCATTGTGTGTATGTGAGAATCTATAATATTGTATAGGTTTGTTTATGACAAGTTGAGTATGTGCATGTATTCCTTTGCAAATGTAAAAAAAGTGTGATGCCTTTCCTTTTAAACAACATCCTAACTAGTTAATTTACTTGATCATTAAAAACTGAATTACTGTAGCTATTTCATGTGTGGTGAATTGCTTATCGACCATATTAACAAAATATGGCAGAAATACGTTAGTGTCGTATTGATACAAATGTCTTATAAAATATTTATTATGCAAATTAAATTTCATTCTGCCAACTGATTGATGTGGGCAGGATGAAATACTGCCATCTAAAGTACATTTGTGTATCTGAAGGAAGCAGTGGGTTACAGCAGTGAAATTTGAGTTAACTGAAATACAATTAACCTTGACGTTTGGTGAAGTAACAAAACTACAAATAGTTGAAAATAAGATAACCAGGAAGAACGATATTTGAGTGAAGTGGGCAGAGGAGAAGGAAGCCTCCACTTACTTGTAGCAATGGTAGGAAATGCAATTTGAACTGGGGGAGGGTAGGATTAGTATTTCCGATTGCTAGTGGAGTAGACAACAGGAAGATGGGTGACAGTGAGGGATGGAAGAAGGGCACAATCAACTTGAACAGGGGGAATGAAGAAAAGTGTGTGGGTAGGGAACGGCAGAGTGAGAAGTGTGAATTAAATGTCAGGTAAACAGCGTGTGACCTGGTGATTCAAAAAGGAGGAAGAGTTATACTCTAAACACGTCTACAATGTGAAAAAGGGAGTTTACAATTAAATACGAACAATTATCCACAATCAGTTTATTGCAGATGTCATGTCCACAGTAAATATGCGAGACTGGATCTTTTTAACATCAGTAGCTAATAGCCTAATGTGATCCAATTAGCTCAATAACAGGGATTAACCTTTAGTGACATCATGAATGTAGTTGACCCAGTGTTGTTCCAGGTCATTTCTATTCACAGTATATCCCTGACTGAAGATTTTCCTATTGCAGCCTCTGTTATACACACATGTCTTCCTCAATGTCCTGTACAATAACCAGCAGTAGTAATGTAGAACCATTTCTCCACAGCAGGATTATCCAAAACACAGCCAATTAGACTACAAATAGTTGTGGCAATCTCATTTCTGACTGGCTTTTCCCATCAGAACCTTGATGGCGTAGGGGTTTGGAAAGGATGGGGGTGGGGGCATGGGACAGAGTTGGGGCGAGCAGGCTGTGTCACAGTGGGTTTGATACTGATGGACAATAGAAACGTCTTCTTTTTCTGGTGAATGCTGGCGCTCAATGTTTTGGGATGTGGGCCTGGAAAATTCAGAGCTCTGCAGGCACAACAGCCTCCCAATCCTGTCTCCACCTTGGCTCTTTTGATCAATGCAGGTCCATGAGTTGTAGGCAGACAGTTATGAAGAGCCTCACTGAGTGATTCCTGATTGGATGATTCTTGTTGGGATGGGTTTTGAGGTGACATAGGGTGGGGTTGATGTTGGGTTATGATCAGCTAAATGGGCACCGAGCACCAGGCTGCAGTGGCAGATATCCAATCGGGCTGCCTGAGACTTCATCCCTACTTGGGTGTTTCAGTCAAAGGCTGACCTGCAGAATGCCTCCCACACACCACTGGTGGCTTGGCTACTTCTTGCATTATTTTTCATTCAACTTAATAGAACTGGTGGACAGGGCACCATCTGGTTGAATCATACTCCCACTTGCTTACCAGGTGCTGTAGCTTCTCTGGGTGCCTCACCTTTACAAGATTTCAGACCCTGACCAGACTGATTCCTGGGATGGTGGGACTGATGTATGAAGAGAGGCTTGATCAGTCAGGGCTGTATTCACTGCAGTTTGGACGACTGAGGAGGGATCTCATAAAAACCTTAAAAAATCTAATTGGATTAGTCGGGGTTAATGGAGGAAGGATGTTCCTGATTACTGAGGAGTTGACAGGATGGTGTGGTGACTCAGTGGTTAGCACTGCTGCCTCACAGTGCCAGGGACCCAAATTTGATTCCAGTCTTGGGCAACTGTCTGTGTGGAGTTTGCACATTCTCCCAGAGGCTGCGTAGGTTTCCTCCAGGTGCTTTGGTTTCCAACCACAGTCTGAAGATGTGCAGGTTAGGTGGATTGGCCGTGCTAAATTTCCCCATTGTATCCAGGGATGTGCCGGCTAGGTGTATTGGCCATAGGAAATGCAAGGTTACAAGAATGGGATGGGTCTTGGTGGGATGCTCTACAGAGGGTCAGTGCAGACTCAGTTGGCCTCCTCCTGTGCTGTAGGGATTTTTTGAAGCAGGGGTCTCTGTCTAAGGATATGGAATTGGCCATTTAGGACTGAGATGAAGAGAAATTTATTCACTCAGAGAATCATGAGCCTGTGAAATTCACTAATACAGAAAGCAGTTGAAGTCAAACATTGAATGCTTTCAAGAAGAAGTTATGGTTATTAAGTTTAATGGGATCAAAGGGCATGGGGCAAAAAAGGAATCAGGATCCCGAGTTGGGTAATCATCCATAATCATTTTGAATAGCAGAAAGGCTTGAAGGGTTGAATGGCCTACTCCTGTTCCTCATTTTATTGTTTCTATGAGTGCACCAATCCAGCAATGAATGGGATGTATTTGGATCTTTACCCACGCAGACGCGATTTGAGATTGTTCTCCAACCAATGGAAACTTACATTACGTCGACAGAAGATGGATTTGGAAGAATTCTGAGGCCAAACTTGAATGACCAGTGTGTGATCCATGATATGTCCCAGTTCCTCAGTGTCAAACTGGATATAAAGGATTATCCGTATCCTATGGAACTGATCCCAACAATTGAGATTGATGAGTTTGGTTGAACGTGAGTGGGCAGATTTCAGATGGAGAATGAACACTGGCATTAGGTTATCAGGCCTGTTTCTGTGTTGCAATATTTTGGTACGCAATCTTGTAGCTAGCTACCTGATGAAGGAACAGTGCTCCGAAAACTACTACTTCCAAATAAACCTGTTGGACTATAACCTGGTGTTGTGCGATTTTTAACTTTGCCCACTCCTGTCCAACACTGGCACCTCGACATCTCGCCCAGGATTGTGCATGGTTTAAATGTGCACTGACCATTGGGTTTGAGAGGAAATAATACTAGTTAAGAGATCTCTGTCAGTCTCTGACAATGGCCTGTACTGAATTCACTGTAGAATTCTTCCCAAGTCTAACCTTTCTGATTAACTTATCTTGAAGTAATGCTGCGTGACATTGAGGCAGATTAATAAGGAGCCTCAGTCATCGCTTCCAGCTCTCGACATCTTCCCAAAGGCATCACTCCACACGGGAGAAAAAAAAGTAAATCTGTCTTTGGACATGTATCAGGCTGAACACTGGGATTGAGATTTCTTTTGTGTTTCGATCAGCTTGGTTCTTTCTGGAGAGAAGCTGGGGGGAGACTGTAAGAATTGTCTTTACATGTTTGTCTTGAAACACCAGAATCGGTTCAAATACGGTAGTGGATTTCGAGTGGAACTGAATTGCAGCAGGTACTTTATTTAAAGAACGTGATCTACCTTGTGTGTCTCTTTGTGAAAGTTAACATTTTACGTAGTGCACTTTTACTCATCCAACTAGCTTTTGTGAAAAAGTGTGAAGAGCAAGTATCTAATCAAGCTGTTCAGAAATGTTATTACACAGCTCAGGAGCAGGTGGGACTTGAAAATGCACACATTATGGCTTCAAGGCGGCGATGCTGTCATTGTAACAGACCAGCCTTCTCAAGGTACAGATAATATTCTGATATTTGCATGCTGTATCAGGATTAGTAATCAAACGATAATCGGTATTTTCTGAAATTTCTCAATAACACCTATGTGATGTAGACAATTTGTGGGGATTGTTGAGAAACAAATTACAGTGAGACAATTAGATTAGATTAGATTACTTACAGTGTGGAAACAGGCCCTTCGGCCCAACAAGTCCACACCAACCCGCTGAAGCGCAACCCACCCATTCCCCTACATTTACCCCTTTACCTAACACTACGGGCAATTTAGCATGGCCAATTCACCTGACCTGCACATCTTTGGACTGTGGGAGGAAACCGGAGCACCCGGAGGAAACCCACGCAGACACGGGGAGAATGTGCAAACTCCACACAGTCAGTCGCCTGAGTCGGGAATTGAACCCGGGTCTCTGGAGCTGTGAGGCAGCAGTGCTAACCACTGTGCCACCGTGCTGTCTATCATTGTATTAACAATGATCTGCAGTAAAATCTCTTAGAAACCTAGTTTCCTTAAAGTTGGTCTCAATCAGACTGGAATAAATCACCTGACCGGAGTAGATCACGTTGCGGAATTGAAACTGGAAAACATGAGTCATATGGTGACAAGAGGTGAGATGTTGTTCTGTGGTTTGGGCAGAGACCTTTTGTATATTTCAAACTAAGAGAGATTCTTGATTAGTCAGGGAATCAAGAGTTATGGGGAAAACACAGGAAAGTGACATGCGGAAAGTTGGATCAGTCATGGTGCCCTTGAATGGCGAAGCAGTTTGAGGGGCCAAATGGTCTCTTCATGTTTTTATTTTGTATGGCCATGAGCTGTCGGGGCAGCTGTCCTCTGACACTGCTTCAATTGATCTGGGAGTGTTTAGAGCTGCAGTAGGTGTCAGAGTTGGAAAGTGAACCATTTCTGGGAGCAGAATTTTCACTTTGAAAAATGATCAGGAAAGAAAGGTACTGTCACTTGTTCCAGATGAGGATAAATAAAACAGCGCTTTCACTGTCAGCTTAAGTTAAATTTTCTGATTGCATAATGTTTCATAATCTGAACATAAACATGTAACTGTTTATATTATTTGAGGCTGAATGAGAAATTTCTGTTGCCAACTAACCAGCATGTCATGTCAGGAATGGACAAGCACTTGATGTGGTCAAACAACATTACTACATCCCGAGTCTGAATGGTGGCAGTAACCTGACTAGTTTAGGAAGGTTTTGTACCTGAGTTAAACTAAATCATGGAGGAGTTTCAAACAGTCATATTCAATGTTTCCCACTGTTACAACAAATCACATTTATATAGCGCCTTTAAGCTAAAACATTCTATGAAAGGAAATATGACTTTGAGCCACATAAAGAGATATTAATCAGAGGAGGAGAATCTTAGTCAATGAGGTAGGTGGGTACAATTACAACTTTTTAAAGACATTTGGATAAGTACATGAATAGGAAAGGTTTAGATGGATAGTTAGCCAGGAGCAGGCAGGTGGGACTAGCTTAGTTTGGGATCACAATCAGCATGGACTGGTTGGACCGAAGTGTCTGTTTCTGTGCTGCATGACTCTATGACTCTATGTTGAGTGGTCTTTCGCTTTTCATTGAACATCATAGCACATATTAATCCTGCATCTTTTAAAATAATTGGCTACAACATATAAAAAGGTAATTGAAAGGAATGGCTATCACTTAAGAAATTAAATAGATAAAACGGTTATTAATTTTTGTTGGTGTTACTTTGATCTATGACAGTCATGGTCAGGTCAGTTCAAGTTATAGTGGGAAATAATTGTATTAGGGCACATAAATGTATTTCAGGACACATTTAACTCATGTTGTTTATCTTTATTTATATATTTCTGTCTTAAACTTTTGTGTCCACATTTATAATGAAATCTACCTATGTAAACTTGTCACATTGTGATTGCAACCTCTTGCCAGTAGTGATATGTGGTGCACCAAATCACAGGAGGTAGGTGTGACAGATACAGGAGTGCATCCTGTATACAAAAGAAAGATAATAAAATGTGAAGTGCAGTGCTCCACACCAAAAGAAACCTTTATGGAAAAATCTGATTCATGTTTTAATTCCTGGTCTTTGTTTCAGCGTAAACATTAAACAATTTTTGAAATCAAAGAATTCCTACAGTGTGGAAGCAAGCCATTCAGCCCATTGAGTTTACACTGATCCTCGGAAGAGCTTCCCACCCAGACCCACCCCCTGACCCTGTCGTATCCCTGTAACGCTGCACTCCCCATGGCCAATCCACCTAATCAGCGCATCTTTGGACTGTGGAAGGAAACCAGAGCACCAGGAGGAAACCACACAGACATGGAGAGAATGTGCAAACTCCATACAGATAGTCACCTGAGGGTGGAATCAAACCCAGGTACCTGGCACTGTGAGGCAGCAGTGTTAACCACTGAGCCAGTGTGTCATTCCAAATGGCAAGGATCAATAATGAGCTACCAATAAAGACCATTATTAAGCAGTTGATTTGTAAATATCACAAAACATGCTGAAAACCTTTGAGGTGAATTTATCCATTTGTTCCACAATTTACCCCTCTTGTTTGTGGAATCTAGAGAATGATAGAATAAAGTGCCAAGAACCCATTAGTTGTCTGAGTGTTGTCGATGAATCATTTGTAAGAAGATAGAAATTTAAGGAGACTTATTTGAGTAGCACCTATGGAATACTGCACATATAGGTCCAAGCCTGATATCCATGACATGGTAGGTTCAGTACATCAATCTGAGGACTGACACCAAACAGAGACCAGGACCTTCCCATGGCAAAAAGAAAATGTGATAAATTCATTAAACAATTCTATTTCAAGAGAGTTCTCCCACAGTCTGAATGGATGTCAGGATGACACGGTTTCCTGGTAGATTTCCCTTTTATTTGGTACAGGGAAGGGAACAACAGTGAATTCCAGATTACTCAATGAAGAGGAGGCCCTGTGTAGTTGTCCAGAAAGGCGCAGCAACAATAACTTTGTAGAGGCCAATGAGGAAAGAAGAGCTGGTCTTTAAAAGATTATTCTTTAAGAAGATAATTCTTTACAATTATTAGGAACACTGCTGGCCAAATTTTCCAGTGATCATGAAATACATATATTTGTAAAGAAAACACAGACTTAAACCAATGGGGAAAGAAAAGGTAAATTAACATAGTTGCCTTTAGTATAAGAATGATAGATTCTTCTTTAGGACAGATCTTCGGGAAGTAACACTCTGCTTTGTACCCTATCGTAAGTAATAGCCATGAAAACTATCGCTGTGAGTTCTAGCATGGACCTGTACAGGAACAATGAGATCCACACATATCATCGTATCAGTGCTGCACCAACAAACTGCAAGGAGCAGAAAAGGCTTCGCTATTCAATACCTCCTGCCCAAACTCCGAAAGGCAAACACTTGTTGGCCTATCTCCCAAGGATTCCAATGGACTCAGGTCAATATGGAACGTTTTCAGTAAAGGTAAGTAAATGTATTGAAATTACTAGAGCTAAAGGAGAAAATGTTTTTGTTGTTCAGACTGGCCAGGAGAGATATATAAATCTCCAAGCAAAGCCATCCCAAATTGTGACTTGACCTATTTTTCTTTCTTTCATGGGTTTAGGGCATTGTTGGTGAGACTGGCATTTATTGCCCATCCCTAGTTGCCCAAAGGGCAGTTTAGAGAAAACCACATTGCTGTGGGTCTGGAGTCACATGTAGGCCAGATCAAGTAAAGATGGTAGATTTCCTTTCCTACAGGGCATGAGTGAACTAGATGGTTTATTCCTGACAATCTGCAATGGATTCATGGTTATCATTAGACTTTTATTTCCAGATTATTATTGAATTCAAATTCCACTATCTACTGCAGTGGGATTTAAATCAAGGTCCCCAGAACATTACCTGGGTCTCTGGATTAATCATTTAGTGATTGTCATTGCCTAACCTCTAACTTGAGTAATTAAAAACAGACCAAAAATGAAAGGCTCACCAGTTTTGAATAAAATCTTTGAGAGAAAGTGAGGGCTGCAGATGCTGGAGATCAGAGCTGAAAATGTGTTGCTGGAAAAGCACAGCAGGTCAGGCAGCATCCAAGGAACAGGAGAATCGACGTTTCGGGCATAAGCCCTTCTTCCTGAAGAAGGGCTTATGCCCGAAACGTCGATTCTCCTGTTCCTTGGATGATGCCTGACCTGCTGCACTTTTCCAGCCTCACATTTTCAGTTTTGAATAAAAGCCCACCCCCCACAAGAAGACCTGTTGGATAAAGACATTGTATGGTGTGATACTAGCGCCAATGAGAAAGTTCAGACCTCCTCTTTTTAGGCAGATGTTAAAATCTTAGAATCATAAAATCCCTTTAATGCAGATAGAGGCCATTTGACCCATTGAGTCTGCACCAACCCATCCATACCCACACCATCCCCCACCCTATTCCTGTAACGCCACATTTGCCATGGCTAATCCACCTAACCGTCACATCCCTGGACACTTGGGGGCAATTTAGCATTGCCAATCCACCTAACCTGCGCATCTTTGGATTGTGGGAAGAAACCGGAGTACCTGGAGGAAACTCATGTAGATACAGGATCAATACTCTGCATTAACAGTAAGGTGTGGCTCTCAATAACTGTCTGCCAACCACTGCAGGGAGAATGGGTGTATTATCAGGAGTGGGTCATTCTTGTCAGCGAGAACAGAAGGCGCCAGGGGCATCAGGTTAGGTAAATATTTAGTGGGTACTCATGGCTAGCTCTCATTAAAATCAGCACCTTTAAGGAGAAATAGAGAGAAAGAAACCTCTTTGTCTAATACGTTGTAAGTTACTGCTGGTATGCCTCTCCCCTTCATGAGATGGAGACAAAATTGATCTTGTAGAAAGCAAGGATTGCAGATGCTGGAGATCAGAGTCGAAAAGTGTGGTGCTGGAAAAGCACAGCCAGTCTGGGAGCATCCAAAGGGGCAGGAGAGTTGACGTTTCAGGCATAAGCTGTGCTTTTCCAGTGCCACACTTTTCAACTATGAAACTGATCTTGGGCTATTAACTTCCAAATAGGTGATAGCAGACCATTCTACATTAGCCCCATGTGCCCTTTCAGTTAAAGTGCATAGAAAAAAATGAAGGGTTATATTTTGATTCATTACCATCCATTTTGTTCCACTGTCCAGGATTGTTTCATCCCTAGTAATGTTAGTAAATTAAAATTAATCGCTTGATTTTGTGAACCTTAGAATCAAGAGTAGATACAGCAAGGTATAGCATTGAGATTTACAGACTGCACTTTCAGTCAAATCCAGACACAAATACATAGTTGTCAGAAGTTTGGATAACCACTGCTGTTACGTCCAAGTTGACCTTATTTGTGCTTAGTGTTCAGATTATGAAATTGAAATCAAAAGGTGAACTAGTTTGAGTGATTCCCCAGCATTTTACCAATGTGAAAAGACCCATAATGGAAAACGGAATGAAGTGAAAAAGAAGAGAGAAGATCGGGACTGATCATAATTAGCTTGCTTGAGTCTTAAAGGATTTCCAGTTATGGCACAAGGGCAAGACTAGTCCTACAACTTTATGTGGATTGGAAAGGGGATAACTAAAGTAGCAGATAGTTTTCCAGCAACACATTTTTAAGCAATGATTCTTGATTCCAACACAGAGAGCATAGAGAAATTTACCTTACAGGCATTAAACTATGACAAGTAATTCATTTAGTGGACTCTAACGTCCAATTGAAATTAACAAATCCCTCTGATGCCTGGATAGGTTTGTCTTAGAGTAGGAGGAGCCCATGTGGAAGCAGTTGTCTGTATTGAGTTAAGTGGTCTTGATATGAGCATTGCGATTTGCCCTCATATCCTAGGACAGCAGAAGTTAATTTTGTCTTTGGGTAGGAAGGTTGAACTGGCAATACATGATCAAAGCTGGCAGCCTTTGTAAAGATCTCCAGTCTCCATTGAAGACAATTGGAGGGATCTGTCACCCAAAGTCAGAATTTCCTTAAATGTATTTTATTACTGTAGATGGAAATGCTTAGGGAAAGATAATTGTTAAGAATATTTCAATAATTTTCTTTTCCTTTATAGCCAGAAACCAAGTTGATAGAAACATTGGGAGAGATTCCAAAATCTCCACAACATAGAGATTCCTCATCGTCTGGAAGAACGAGCATTATGTCAAACCTCAAACCATTGGCTGGCAGAGAGAATCGCGAGACACAAACAACAAATGACACATCATCTCTGTATTTAGATTTCGGTCCAGACACAAACTGCTCACCAGCTGCCCCCACCGCAAACCCCAAGCAGAAACTAAGTGTGGCCATCAATGTGGATGAGCATTCCAGGCACCGTCGGATATATTACAGGGGCTCAAATTTGCAAGACGTTAATTCCAAGACGTGGTACCCAAGGCATGCTGGCAGCTTACCCAATCTTCCAAACAATTCTCGGAATTTACGTGTTTCAGCAAAAAGCGTCTTATCTTACCCCGGATCTCCAAAGCAAAGGTGCAAACTGATGAATGACAACCAGCACCAGTTCATGTTTCCATATCAGCAGAAGCGACAGCGTTATGTGATGAAAGATGGGAAATGCCAAGTCAATCTTGGACACATTGAAGAGAAGCACAAGTTCCTTTTTGACATTTTCACTACTGTAGTAGATTTGAAGTACCGCTGGTTTCTCTTTGTCTTCATGATGTGTTATCTTTTGACTTGGGTGACTTTTGGGTTTTTGTACTTCCTGGATGCATACATTAGAGGTGATATTAACCATGTAGGTGAAACTGATTGGAAACCTTGCTTAGAAAATGTGGATGGCTTCATTTCTGCCTTACTGTTATCAATTGAAAGTCAAAGGACAATTGGCTATGGGTCTCGCATGGTAACATCGAATTGTGCAGAAAGTGTCATTTTACTCATAGCTCAATGCATCGTTGGTTCGATGATTGATGCCATGATGGTGGGCTGTGTGTTTGTGAAGATCTCTCGTCCCAAGAAGCGAGCCGAGACTCTGAAGTTTAGTAAATATGCAGTGATATCGCACAGGGATGATGAACTTTGCTTGATGTTTAGAATTGGTGACCTGAGGGAAAGCCACATGGTTGATGCAAAACTGAGGGCCAAACTCATCAAATCCAGACAAACAAAGGAAGGTGAATTCATACCTCTAGATCAAACAGAAATCAACCTTGGCTACGACACAGGGAAAGACCGCCTGTTCCTGGTAGAACCCCAGACCATTAGCCACATCATCAATGAGAACAGTCCATTCTGGGTAATGTGTGCTGAGTCAATGAAGAGGGAACAGTTTGAAATTATTGTAATTCTGGAAGGCATAGTGGAATCCACAGGTTAGTTGCATCCTATCATAACCTCTTAAATGCACCACAATGTGGAACAATGTTCAACATTTTCTGGAAAAAGTGAGGACTGCAGATGCTGAAGATCAGAGTCGAGAGTGTGGTGCTGGAGAAGCACAGCAGGTCAGGCAGCACCCGAGGAGCAGGAGAGTCTGGCTTCTCCTGCTCCTTGGATGGTGCCTCAATATTCTCTGGAGATTTAGAACATTGAGAGATGAACTAATTGAAATGTACAACTTCTTGGTATGAGAGATTGATTTCTCTGGCTGGAATGTTCAGTTATAGGAGTCATATTCTCAGGATAGGTGATTGACTGTTTAGAGGTGAGGTGAGAACATTCTTTACTTCAAGGGTTGTGGATCTTAGGAATTCTCTATCCTAGAAATCTATGATGTCAAACATACTTCAGACTAAGATTGATAGATATTTGACACTGATTGAACTAATGGATTTGGGAATACAGAGAGAAAACAGAATCGATGGAGAAAAGCTGCCATCATCTTATTAAATGGCAGAGCAAGCTGAGGGGTTTAGATGGCTTACTCCTGCTCCAGTTTCTCATGCTCTGAGGAATGGAGGGGCAGTCTAGTGGGGAGAGGTTGAGTAGGTTGGGCCTGTAATCATTGGAGTTTAGACGAATGAGAGGCGATCTTATTGAAACATATAGGATAAGTTGGTGACTTAATAGGGTAAATGCAGAGTCGGTGTTTTTGTTTGTGGGAGGATCAAATTCCAGAGGGCATAATAAGGTGTCACCCATATAAGACAAAGGCGCAGAGGAATTTCTTCTCACAAAGCGTAGTGAATCTGTAGATTCTTTACTGCAGAGGGCTGATAAAACTGGGAGGTTAGTATAGTCAAGGCTGAAACAGAACAGACAGATTTTTACTCAGTAAGGGAATCAAAAGATATAGAGAAAAGGTAAGACAGTGGAGTTGAAAGTGGTCAGATCAATCACGATTCTCATTGAACGGTGAAGCAGGCTCAATGGCTGGCTTTGGCTCCTATTTCTTACGGTCTGGTGCTTCTTATGATCTCCTATCTACATATTTAATCAAGCTACACTTCTCTGTAAAATGTACAAATGAAAGAGCTAAGACAATGACTGATGAGTTGCCCTTTACTTTTGTTCACTTACAGGAATGACCTGCCAAGCGAGGACTTCCTATAAAGAAGATGAGATCCTCTGGGGCCACCGGTTTGAGTCTTGCATCCTCTTAGAGAAAGGTGCATTCCGAGTTGATTACACCAAGTTTGACAAGACATTTGAGGTACAGATGCCACCAGGCAGTGCCAAGGACATGCATGAGGCAAAAGAAATAGAGAAAACATACCTGTCCTCACTCCGTTTGTACTGGGAGAATCTGAACCATTCCTGTGCCAAAGAGCAGGGCCATAGTTTGACTGAGAATTCCAATATTATGGAAGAGAATAACATGGAAGATGTGGGGAATGACTAAAGATTGCAATTTTCTTGTAATTAATTAAAATAGCATTCTGAAACCAGGAGGATATTGAAGAATCTGGAGGATATCGAAGAATCTTTAAAGCCACTGAGGATCAGAGTAGAAATAATTACTCTGAACTTGACTAAGACCTTCAGCAAGATCTACATAGGAAAGGAAATGGAGCATTGTTATTGCAAAGTCTGCAATACTGGTATATATTGGAAACAAAGGTCTAAGGTTGAAAGATTGCTAAGTAGGGTGGGTAGATATTCTAATTTTGCACTTAATGGATTATTGGGAGTCATTTTGAGGATATGATAAGAAACCACAAATAAGATGGCAAGTGGTTTGTGTAAACATTTGACTTGTTGGGCTGAATGGCCTTTCCTCATTCTACGTTTTGAAACTTTTGTGAATGAAGCTTCCTTATTGTTCCTCCATATTGGGGTGTGATACTATACAGGCAAGCCCTAGGCTGCGAATGGTTTCTGAACACAATGCAGGACAATATAAAATATCTGACCTTAAGTATGAGGAAACGTTTGTGAGTTGGATCTTTAAAATTAATATTACACACCCCTGTATGTGATTGCATTTGTAAGTACAAACCTCTGTAAGTTGGATATTCATAATCAGGGACTGCATGTTGTTTCATTATGCTATCACTTATGAGAATTAACTGGATTCAAGTAACAGAGCCCATCTCACTTTAAAGTTACCACAGTTTCAATAGCTATTAGAGAAGTTGCAATATGGTGCATAACCTACAATGGCTTGGAAATTCCTGGGCTCATGAAAACTGAAGAACGGTTAGAGTCATAGACACGTACACACGGAAACAGACCCTTCGGTTCAACTCATCCATGCCTACCAGATATATCCTAAATTAGTCTACTCCCATTTGCCAGCATTTGGCCCATATCTGTCTAAACCTTTCCTGGTCATGACTCCATCCAGATGCCTCTCAAATGTTGTAATTTTACCAGCCCCCACTACACTCTCTGGCAACTCATTCATACATACAACACCCTTTGTGTGAAAAGGTTGGCCCTTTGACCCCCTTATAAATCTTTCCCCTCTCACTCTGAATCTATGCCCTCTAGTTCTGGACTCTTTGGGGAAAAGACCTTGTCTATTTACCCTAACCATGTCCCTCATGATTTTATAATCCTATATAAGGTCACCCCTCAGCCTCCGATGCTCCAGGGAAAACAATTGCAATCTATTCAGCTTCTCCTTATAGCTCAAATCCTTCAACCCTGGCAACATCCTTGTAAATCTTTTCTGAACCCTTTTAAGTTTCACAACATCTTTCCTGTAGGAGGGAGACCAGAATTGCATATAGTATTCCAAGAGTGGCCTAACCAATGTCCCATACAGCTGTAACATGACCTCCCAACTCCTGTACTCAATGCACTGACCAATAAAGGCAAGCATACCAAATGCCTGGTTGTTATCCACTTCTGTGGAGGTTGGGAATGAGGATAATAAGATTAGGGAGGCAAGACATTTTGGACAGGTCTAGGATTCATTGGCTATGATTCCATATCTATGAGAATGGAAGGGGCTTTGAATGGGCTTTCTACCCACCTGACTCTAAGCATTGTCTGGCTAGTTACATCAAAAACTTTGCCTTTTAGAATCTTAGAAAATCTCAGCTGAGATGTAGCCTAAGTCAGGCCTACAGGAGACCTTTACATGGTAGTTTATTACCCTGAGAACTCCACTTACTGCATTGGGAAGGGAAGATCCTTTAACTTGGTCCTCCGCGCTCTCAGTAATGGGGAATGTTGCAATTCCCACATTTAACCCAGACCACTTCATCAAAGTGAATAATCCTGTCCCTACAGTTTTCTGGGTGCGGGTTCAACATTAATGTGACATAGACTAACACCAGCGGTGCAAGCCCCCGGGAATTTCTGCACCATTGTGTTCCTTTTCTCTCTATAGCTGCTTCTTATTACAACTCATCTATAGCCCTAGCTAAGGCTGTAAAGATGTTTACATAGGTGCTGGAAAGTTCTTTTCTGTTGGATCTTTGATTCAATGTCTGAATGTTCACAATCTGATTGTAAAGTATCATTCTCTGTATTCTGGAATTGTATCAGCATTACATATATATTGATTAAAATATATCCATTTTATTCAATGATGTGCAGGGTTAAACAACAACAAACAAATACAAATTTCTGTCTTTAATTATTCTTCCTAATTCACTTGCTGCACTGAAGCTTTGATGAGGCAGGAGAATGATTGGTTGCATAGAGGATAGAGGGTCATACAGCACAGAAACAGACCCTTCGGCCCAACCAGTCCATGCCGAACATAATCCCAAACTAAACCAGTCCCACCTGCCTGCTCCTGGCCCTTATCCCTCCAAATCGTTCGTATTTGTGTATCCATCCAAATGTCTTTTAAATGTTGTAATTGTACCTGCATCCACCACTTCCCTCAGGAAGTTCATTCCACAAGCAAACCACCCTCTGTGTAAAAATTTGCCTCATGCCTTTTTAAAAATCTCTCTCCTCTCACCTTGAAAATATCTTACCTAGTCTTGAAATCCCCCATCCTGGGGGAAAAGACAGTTACCATTGACACTATCTATACTTCTCATCAGGCCACCCCTCGACGTCCTCTGCTCCATAAGGCATGAAAGTGTAAATATCCAGTCACAGAAACAACTTTCCTCTATCCATAATGAAAGAGCTCCACACTTACGTCCTTGGTCCTGATGCACTTTTCCAATAAAGCTCAATGTAAGTTGGAGAAACAGCACCATACCTTCTGACTGCGCACTTCACAGTCTTCTGGACTCAACACTGAGTTCAATAACTTTACATTATGAGTCCTCTCCTGAGTTGCGAGCTTCTTTTTCATCAAGGATCAGTGTTTGTAGCAAAGACAGCAAGGCAGATTGTTATGTGATAGATCGGGAAAGGGGGAAGTACGAGGACACATAGATGTCCTTGTGTGCCAGTCCCTGAAAGTAATCATGCAGGTACAGCAGGCAGTGAAGAAGGCATATAGTACACTGGCCATTGTGGCAATAGAATTTGAGTACAGGAGCAAGGATGTCTTGCTGCAACTATACAGGGCCCTGGTGAGACCACACCGGGAGTACTTGTGCAGTATTGGTCTCGTTATCTGAGGAAGGATGTTCTGGTGATGGGGGAAGAACATCAAAGGTTTACCAGACTGATTCCTGGAGGGAGGTTTTGCAGATCTGATGTACGAAGATAGACTGGATCAGTAAAGATCATGTCAACTGGAGTTTAGAAGGTAGAGGAGGGATCTCTAGAAACCTATAAAATTCTAACAGGTAGAGTGGCGAGCCTGTGGAATTCTCTACCACAGAAACTGGTCGAAGCCAAAACATTGAATATGTTGTCGAAAAGGAGTTAGAAAAAGTTATTCCAGCTACAGGGATCAAAGGATATGGAGATCAAGTGGGAACAAGGTACTGAGTTGGATGATCAGCCATGTTCATATCAAATTGTGAAGTGGGCTCAATGGGCTGAGTGGCCTGCTCCTGTTTACCTTGATTTAAAAGCAAGGACTGTGGATGTTGGAAATCTGAAATAAGAACAGAAAGTGCTGGAGAAACTTAGCAGGTCTGGCAGCATCTGGGAAGAGAGAGAAAGAGTTAATTTCTCGAGTCCAATATGGTTTCTCTTCAGAGCTCACTCTTCATCCTGGTCAGCTGTACCACCCTTTTACCTTGCTGTTCTTGGACAACCTGTTTCCACTGATAGTCCCTATGTGGAAACTCACCATATAGAACACAGCCTCCAACTTCCCTCTTTGCCCCACAGCCCTGACATTACACTTTGATGATGCCCACCCTGACTCTATATATGTCCCTCACCACCAGAGGCCATGGTGGTGCTCAATAATCCCCCCATTCCATAACCTTTTATGCCCCTCCCATTCTGTGTACCACCTCCTCTCGCCATACCTCAGCTTTCCCCCGTCGTTGGTCTTGTCCCTGGCTAAACATATGTTTCTGCTCCTGACCCCCTCCCAAAGCCATGGATCTCCCACACCTCTCACCACAGAGCATGCTTTCCTTATCAGCTTCGGGTTTTTCCCTCCACTATTCATGGATCCCAGGATTAATTGCTCTCCAGCCTCATGTTGACTTTGACACACCAGGCCACTGACCGCTGTCCTTGCAGCTCCATAATTGAGAGTATGCTATTCGTCTGATGGCTTGCATTGGCTCTCCAGCACTGACCACAGCCCACTCCCTGGCCTGACATCAGATGTTAGATCAGGGTGGTGCTGGAAAGACACAGCAGGTCAGGCAGCATCTGAGGAGCAGGAAAATCGACGTTTCAGACAAAAGCCCTTCATCAGGAATAGAGGCAGGAAGCCTCCAGGATGGAAAGATAAATGGGGGGGACCTGCTGTGCTTTTCCAGCACCACTGATCTAAACTCTGGTTTCCAGCATCTTGCAGTCCTCACTTTTGCCTAGTTGCTTTTAACCTTACTGCAAATCCTCTTGCAAGGATGCCTACCATGAAGAAGTACTTCTCCTCTCTCCACAAGAATCTCAGTGGGTTTCTCTCTCTCTCTCACTGCAAACCCCAGGTCATCTCCTCTGCCCCCTTCCCACCTATCCGCTCCACCCTCCCCTCTGACCTATCACCTCCACCCCCACCCCCATTCACCTACTGTACTCTTTGCTACCTTCTTCCAAGCCACCCCCCCCCCCCCCCCCACTCCCCAGTTATCTCTCCACCCTGTAGGCTTCTTGCCTCTATTCCTGATGAAGGGCTTTTGCCCGAAATGTCGATTTTCCTGCTCCTTGGATGTTGCCTGACCTGTTGTGCTTTTCCAGCATCACTCAGATCTAAACTCTGGTTTCCAGCATCTGCAGTCCTCACTTTTGCCCTGTCATCAGATATATCCATTGTGACCCACTCATGTTGAGTGCACAATGGACTCTTGATTGTGCCCTTGACTGTGTGTGAACTCTTCCTTCGACTGACAGTACTGACAGCCCCCTGAGTGACAGGGGTAGCATGGTGGCTCAGTGGTTAGCACTGCTACCTCATGGCACTCGGGACTTGGGTTTGATTCCAGCCTTGGGTGACTGTCAGTGTGGAGCCTTCACATTCTTCCTGTATCTGTGTGGGTTTCCTCTGGGTGCTCCGGTTTCCTCCCACAGTCCAAGATATGCAGGTTTGGTGAATTGGCCGTGCTAATTTGCCCATAGTGTTCAAAGATGTGAAGGTTAGGGGTAAATATAGAGTAATATGGGTAGGGGAATGGGCTTGGGTGGGATACTCTTTGGAGGGTCAGTGTGGACTTGTTGGACCGAAGGGCCTGTTTCTACACTGTAATGATTCTATGACAGCAGACATCCACCCATCCACTGACTTGGATTACACCCTTCCCACCTCCCACCTCCCATATTGTGAGTTGTGGCTTTATGTGACAGGGAGCTGACGTGTGCCGTAGGCGTGAGATTGAGGTGTCACTGTGGCATCCATCCCTGGACTGACAAGCAGTTCGGCTCTGCGCGCGTGTGTGTGTGTGTGTCAATATGACAGAACCGCCAGGCTTTACACACTGGCTGATGTGCCGTTGTGTTAGAAGGCACAGTACAGCATGGCAATGCAATCCCAGGCAGGGAAGCTGTGAGCATGCTAAATGACAGAACACAAAGAGAGCAAGTGAGCAACCCTGAGATGCAGCCTTGTCAATTCTGAGCGTTGGGCACTCATTCCTGGGCACGCAGTGTCCTGGCAGCAGCTTTTCACTGCTGCTTGGCAGCTGGTGCAAACTGCAGCTTTAAAGGACAGTAGCATTTGACAGGTGGATCAGAGAGGTGGCGTGAAGGGTCTAACAGGTTGGCGGATGCCAACATCCATGGAAGTAAGCTGCGTGTGGCTGGTGCCTTGGGGCATGTGTTGAGATGTTGTTTGAGACAGCAGCTTGGAAGAGCGAGCTTGAGCTGACAGGTGACTGCGCCGACTTCCATATCAGGAATTTGTGATGTCTAGATTTAGGGTAGCATGGTGGCTCAGTGGTTAACACTGCTGCCTCACAGCACCAGGGACCCAGGTTTGATTCCAGCCTTGGGTGACTGTCTGTGTGGAGCTTGCACATTCTCCCCATGTCTGTGTGGGTTTCCTCCCACAGTCCAAAGATAAGCAAGTCAGGTGCATCTGCATAAAGGTGGAGTTGATGTTGATACAGAACACAGCACAGTAATCAGTGAAAGTCATTGGTTCAGTTGAGGTTTTAGTCAATGTCAACTCCATCATGTTGAGGATGGGTAGTAGGTGCCTTTGGTGAGAAAAAATATTACTTGGTATTTGCCCAAGATTGGTGGCTGTCCCATAATAAACACAAGTGATGTAAGGGGTGGGGACTGTGTCTGTAACAGGTCCATTAAAAACCCTTTCACCTGACTGTCTTTTACAGGATAACATGAGACAGCAACCATGGAATCATTAAACAGCTCAGCTATCTTTAGATTTTTATCAGGATTAGCACTGAGCAGTGTAAAGGATTAAAATCAGATTGCATCTTCCTCACTGGCTGCTGCTAAAAATGAAAATACATCCTTAAGTATTGGATCTAAATACAGGAAGTGACACACACAATTACACCCTTTGCAGGTGACCCTCCAGAACGTTCTATGAAATACATTTTGGTTCATCAGTTGTTTTAGCAGAAACTGCTACACAAAATTGTTATTGAAGATATCAACATGAAACAGTTATTGAGCTACTTTGACTCCCCATTGAAAATGCTATTTAAATCTTGTTTTTGAACTTGAATGTTTCTATTGCAATTCCAACAATTTACATCAGTGTCTGAAATACAGACAATAAAACCATAGTTTACACTGAGAAAGGGTCAGTAAAGCTAAAGTAAATCACAAAACTAAATTCAATTTTCAAATTGAAAATGAAAACTTGTACACCATTTATTATTTTTTTTAACTACTTAATGTTAAAATTAAAAATCACACAACACCAGGTTATAGTCCAACAGGTTTATTTGGAAGGATTAACTTTCGGAGTGCTGCTCCTTCATCAGGCTTCTGTGGAACAGGATCATAAGACACAGAATTTATAGCAAAAGATCACAGTAGGATGCAACTGAAACAATATAGTTGTTCCAGATGTGCTTCCCTATGTGGTATCCTTTACATCGGGGAGATGGAACGTAAACTTAGGGAACAGTTCAACGAGCATCGCAGCCAGACCCACAGTGGCTGACTGGACTTCCCAGTCACTGCCCATTTTAATTCCCCTTCCCACTCCCTTTCCAACATGACCATTCTTGGGCTCCTCATTGCCATAATGAACCACACCGCAAATTGGAGGAACAACACCTCATCTTCCACCTGGGCAGCCTACAGCCCAGAGGACTCAACATCGAATTCTCCAATTTCAAATAACCTCCCTTCTTATCCCCCCACGACTTCCTTCCCAGCCCCTCCCCCTCCTTTCCACTCCTCCCTGCCACCTACCAGATTCATTCCTCCCATTGACCGACCAGATCTTTCCCTCTACCTGTCTTCACCTATCCCCACTTCACCACCCTGGCCCACCACCCCATTATCTGCAGCTCCCCCCACACCCACCCCCAGTCCTGAAGAAGGGTTACACTTGAAACATCAACTTCTCCACCTCCTGATGCTGCCTGGCTTGCTGTGTTCTCCTAGCCTCCTGCCTGTCTGTTTTGGATAGTAGTATCTGCAGTTTTTTTTGTCTGAGATCAGGTAAGGATGGCAGTTTCCTTCCCAAAAGGATATTAGTGAACCAGAAGAGTTTTTACAACAATTGAAAATGGTCATCATTAGGTTAACTCTTAATTCCAGACTTTTCAAAACAATTTAACTTAGACTTCACCACCTGCAATGGTGCGAATCAAACCCAGGTCTCCAGATCATTTACCTGAGCTTCTTGATTACTAGTCCAGTGGCATTACCAGAAGATCACCTCCCCTATTCTTGGATACATGTTTCTGTTAGAATATTTTTGATGACAGAGTCAGGGTTTTATACCCACAAGTTAGTGCTGTCCTGGAGGCACGGTCTCGGACAGTTTTCTGTGAAGCAGCCTGGTGTGTCCAGCTGTGAGAGTGATTGCTGCCATCTGGTGGCTACTGTCATATGACTGTGTTTAAGATTTTATACTCAACATTATTTAATCAATGGACTTGTAATGCCACCAAATACGTTTGATATAAGGATTTAACTTGTCATCGTACACTGTAACATGACACAGTGTCATATCAAGACACTGGCGTAATAAGTCAAAGTCGAGAGTGTGGTGCTGGGAAAGCACAGCAGGTCATGCAGCATCTGAGGAGCAGGAGAATCAACGTTTCGGACACTCTTCACTCAGGAAACACTGACACTCCTGCTCCTCGGACACTGCCTGACCTGCTGTGTTTTTCTACCACCACACTTTATTGACTCTGACTCTCCAGCATCTGCAGTCCTCATTTTCTCATAATAAATCAAAGGCAGACTTATCATAGACTTAGAAAGATGCATAGAGCTGCAATTTCATTGAACATGTAAAATTGTTTTAATTTTTAACAGGTGCGGGTGGACCATCTCGGACATCTCCCTCTCCTTCCTGGTGCTCTCCACTACCATTTCCAGCGACCGACTCAATATGGACGTCTACTTCAAACCTACCGACCCCCAAAGCTACCTGAACTACACCTCATCCCTCCCTTCCTTCAGTAAAAATGCTATCCCTTATTCCCAATTCCAACGCCTCCGCCGCATCTGCTCCCAGGAGGACCAATTCCAGATAGCCTCCTTCTTCAAAGACTGCAATATCCTCTCCCACATGGTTGACAATGCCTTCCAGTTTATCTCCCTCCATTTCCCACCACCCCTCCAATTGCAACAAGGACAGAAACTCTCTGGTCCTCACCTTCCACCCCACCAACCTCTGGATACATCGCATCATCCTCCGCCATTTCCGTCACCTACAAACAGACCCCACCACTAGAGATATATTTCCCTCTCCACTCCTATCTGCGTTCCAGAGACACCATTCCCTCCATGACTCCCTTGTTAGGTCCTCACCCACCACCAACCCATCCTCCACTCTTGGTACCTTGCCCTGCCTCCACAAGAAGTGCAAAACCTGTGCCCAAACCTCCCCCTTCACCTCCATCCAAGGCCCTAAAGAATCCTTCCACATCCAACAGAGATTTATCCGTATTTCCACACACATCATCTACTGTGTCCGTTGCTCTCAATGTGGTTTCCTCTACACTGGGAAGATGGAACTCCAACTTGCGGAACATTTCAGAGAACATCTCTGGGATACACACACTAAACAACCTCACCGCCCTATGACTGAACACTTTTACTCCCCCTCCCACTCTGCCAAGGACAAGCAAGTCCTTGGCCTCCTCCACAGCCAATATCTAGCCACCTGAAGCCTGGAGGAAGAACACCTCATCTTCTGCCATGAGACCCTCCAACCACATTGGATCAATGTGGATTTCACCAGTTTCCTCACTTACCCTCACCCCACTCTTATCCCAGATCCAACCTTACAACTTGGCCTTACAGCGCCAGGGACCTGGGTTTGAGTCCAGCTTCGGGAGACTGTCTGTGTGGAGTTTGCAAGTTCTCCTTGTATCTGTGTGGGTTTCCTCCCACAGTCCAAAGATGTCAGGTTGAATGAATTGGCCGTGCTTAATTGCCCATCGTGTTCAGGGATGTGTAGGTTGAGTGCGTTTATCAGGGGAAATGTAATGTGGAGTAATGGGCTTGGGTGTGTTACTCTTCAGAGGGTTGGTGTAGATTTGTTGGGTTTCCAGAATAAAAACCTATAATAAATTCCAAAATGTTTGAATTGAATTCAAACTTCAACATGGTAGGATTTGTTCCCTTGTTCCCCAACACAGAAGCTTATTGGGAGAGGGTCAGATTACTGGTTAAGAGAGATCATTATACAAGGTCAAAATTTATTGAATAAAACACAATAACGTTAATCCCACAGGTCTCTCACACGCAAACATCATAGAGAAGTCTGGGGATATTTTCTAAACAATCTGTTCAGAGAGGTTCTGGAACAATAGGGACGTGAACGTGGCTCAGAAAATAACAAATGTTGGAAATCACAGCGGGTTAGGCAGCATCCTTGGAACTTGCTCTGTCTCCAGGCATGCTGCCTAACCCGCTGTGATCGCCAGCATTTGTTGCGTTCAGAACAGATTTTAGCATCTTGCAATTTAGTAATTTACTCCTCCTGGCTCAGGCACAGGGACAGGAACAGGAACGCTACCAGTGCGCCTCAAGAACTGGTTAGTATCAAATCTACAGTGAATGGGAAAGCTGGGTTTCCCGCGCTGGAGTTTGAATGGGTAGAGCGCGGGGCCCGTCGGGAAGGACTACATTTCCCATCGCACCCAGCGGCCCTGGTTAGTGGGGGAGGAGGGAAAGGACTACATTTCCCGTCGCTCCCTGCGGCCCTGGTCCATGGTGCTGAAGGGCAGGGATAGAAAGGACTACATTTCCCGTCATGTCCCGCGACCAGCGCGCATGCGTGGGTGGGGGCTGAGCGGGTTCGGGGGCGAAAATGGCGTCGTTCGTGGCTGAGGTGTTGGCATCGTCGGGGAAGCTGGAGAAGGAGGATATCGGCACCAAGATCAGCAAGCTGGCCCGCCGGGTGGAGGAGGTGAAGGTAAAAGAGAGCGGAGGGTGGTGTTTAATTCTAGTTCCGGGGTAACTGGGGCCTCTGGGGGGGGCTGGTGTCTGCAATGAGCCATGGAGCCAGAGCAGAGTCCAGGCAAACCCTGTCCTTCCATCCACTCTCTTGTCTGTCTGTCTGTCTGTAACTGTTCATGCTCTGTCTCCATCCCCTTCAGCCCTGGAAAAACCTGACTTTTATTGCCAACCACCTCATCACAGACTTTCCTTTTCACCCTGTCCTTCCATCCACTCTCTTGTCTGTCTGTCTGTAACTGTTCATGGTCTGTCTCCATCCCCTTCAGCCCTGGAAAAACCTGACTTTTATTGCCAATCACCTCATCACAGACTTTCCTTTTCATATAAACTCACTCCTCCAGCCACTCTCTGTTTGTCGTAGTCATAGTCGCTTGTTAGGTCTCTTTTATATCTTTCCCCTCTCACCCTATACCTATGCCCTCTAGTTCTGGACTCCCCGACCCCTGGCTCAGTGATATGCGTGCTGTCCACTCAGTCACAGCAGATACAGGAGCAAATAAAGAAATATCATATATAGAGTCATAGAGATGTACAGCATGGAAACAGACCCTTCGGTCCAAGCCGTCCATGTCGACCAGATATCCTAACCCAATCTAGTCCCAGCACTTGGCCCATATCCCTCCAAACCCTTCCTATTCATATACCCATCCAAATGCCTCTTAAATGTTGCAATTGTACCAGCCTCCACCAATTCCTCTGGCAGCTCATTCCATACACATACCACCCTCTGTATGAAAACGTTGCCCCTTAGGTCTCTTTTATATCTTTCCCCTCTCACCCTAGACCTATGCTCTCTTGTTCTGGACTCCCCCACCCCAGGGAAAAGACTTTGCCTATTTATTCTATCCATGCCCCTCCATAAGGTCACCCCTCAGCCTCCGACGCTCCAGGGAAACAGCCCCAGCCTGTTCAGCCTCTTCCCTATAGCTCAAATCCTCCAACCCTGGCAACATCCTTGTAAATCTTTTCTGAACTCTTTCAAGTTTCACAACATCTTTCCAATAAGAAGGAGACCAGAATTGAATGCAATATTCCTTTTGTATCTGTTCGTGCTCTGTCTCCATTCCCTTCAGCCCTGGAAAAGCTTGCCTTTTATTGCCTACCATCACAGACTTTCCTTTTCATATAGAGCAACTGTGGATGCTGAAGGTCTGAAACAAACACAGAAATTACTGGAGAGACTCAGCAGGTTTGGCCGCATCTGAAGGTTTAGAGAGAAAACAAAGAGTTAATGTTTTAGAGTCCAGTAACCTTTCTTCAGAATTCATTTTTAAATCCCTGTCCCACTCATCCTCTTGCTCAGAATCTGTTTACATTTTCAACTTCACTGAAAACTAAAATACTCAGAATGTTGGAGGTCTGAAAGTGTACTTTGTAGCTCACAAGCACCTCAACAGTCAAACTTTCATTTGACAGGTACTGTTTTGCTCCAAACATTTCACCATGGAAGACCTGTCTGTTCATTTCCAAGTATTGTTTTTTGCACTCTGGGTATCAATTAATGAAACATGAGCAATATGCAGAAACTGCTCTTCTCTGATGGAACATTTTTTGAAGCTTTACACAATGAGGTTATAATGCAATGTAAACAAATTGCTGGAGAAATGACGATCATCTGTAGAGAGTGATAAAAACAGAGTTAAGTCTAATCTTTCTCAGTTCTGTTGAAAGATCATGGACCTAAAGCATCAGATCTTTTTCTCCATTTAAATGCTATCAAGAAACCATAAGAAATAGGAACAGAAGTAGTCCATTTGGTCCCTCAAGTGTGCTCTGCTACTCAATAGGATTATGGCCCCCACGACCACTTTCCTGCCTTTCCCCAGTAGTTCCAGCATTTTGTGTTTTCGTTGCATTGTAACTTCATTGTGTAAATGTTCAAAATATTGTGGACATTTTGTTTATTTTCCCAGTGTGCAGATTAATATTGATGAGTTATACAGTACTCCTAAATCAGTTTTCTTCAGGTATTTTTAATGCATAGGCATACATTGTTTTAATTATTATAGATCTGACCTAATTCTGACTGCATGTAGGTATTAATTCTTTTACAATAAGCATTCATGTTTAGAAAGCCGACATTTTAAATTACTCTGCTGGGTGGTTTTTCACACATCACATGAATAAAAAACAAAGCTTTGACATGTCCTTGATTACATGGACTAAATTCTTTTGAGAAGGGATGTTGGCCACGAGTATATACCTATCATTACATCTCCCAGTGACTAGGGATGACGAATCATCATTAGCAAAACCTAAATATGGTACTCGAGCCAGAATGCAGGAAGAAATGGAATTAGGTTTTACTGTCATGTGTACTCAAGTACAAGATATAGGAGTACAGTGAGAAGTGTACAAAGTTGCCATTCTCCGGCACCATCTAAGGTACAAAAAATCAGAATTAACGGAAACAACTATCTTGAATACAAAATGAAAATAGCCATTTTAGATACAAAAACCACAATTAAATCAAAAACAGAAATACACGAAACAGAGCCAAGAAGAAAGGGAAATGTCCGTATCTCTATAAGGCAAGTGGTCTCCATCCCTGAATCAGTGAGACACAGCAAACTCACTGCTGCTGCCATCCTCCTGAACGTTCTCCAGCCACTGCTACCGCAGGCTCCCGGATCATGCTGGTGCCTCGACCGAACCTCTGAACTCGCTCCTCGATCTCAGGAGCCAAGCCCGATTTCCCTGGAACTTGCTCACTTCTGCCACTGTCATTGTCTACCTTTGGAGGTTGCTCCTTGATCGTAGGATCACATTGATGCTGCCACCAGTTCCTAAACTCGCTCCCTCCGCTGCTGGGCCTTGGAACTTGCTCCATATCTGATGCTGTTATTGCTATCAGCTTCCTGAACTCACTCCTTGCTCTCCGCCTCATTGCTGCCATTCTGATGCCACCAATGCCCCTCTGAAACTGCAAACACTTCAAAGGAAAATAAAAGCCGAGCTCCTGACAATAGCATGTACTATTGTCTTTTCAATCTTGTATGAGCAGGGTGTTGAAGAGCTGATTCCATAATGAATGAGACGCAGAATGAAATATTGATGTGAAAAGTCACTCTGAGCCACTGTGGATCAAGTACTATGAATCTCTCTTAAGCATAACACATAACTGAAAAATGGGAAAATTCAACCCATGATTTTCTGGTAGATAGTTTAAAATACAAACTTAATTTTGTATTAAATCATCAATTTTATTTAGTCAAAGATATTGTTAAGTATGTTTTTCCAGCATAGAAACTCTTTATACTTGAGGTTTATATAATGCTCCAGTACTGTTAAGGGGAGTAAGAATTTCTTAAAGCTTTTTTTTCTTACAGGGTGAAGTATGTGACATGATCAACAAGAAGTATGAGGAGTTCATCCCAAGTTTAAAAAACGGAGAGGATCTGGTAAATCAAGTGGACGACATCTCAATGGAGATAGATGTTCTTAAATCACAGATCGAAAATGAGGTAAGTGAAGCTAATGAGAATCCCACAGAAGTAAATAGAAGATTGTAGAAAGACCTTATTGCCTGAGCTAAAGATTATTATGAGACGTATTTGGGTGTAGAACTAGCGCTCAGAATACAATGAAGGTTTGGAGATATACTGTCAGTTCTGTCTCATTGCAGCTTGATTTGATTTATTGTTGTCGCATGTACTAAGATACAGTGAAAAGTGATGTTTTGCGTGCTGTACGGGCAGATCATACCATACGAAAGTGCATCATGTAGCAGAACAGAGTGCAGTGTGTTATAGTGGCAGAGGAAGTGCAGAGAGAGAGATCAACAATAACATTTGAAAGGTCTTGTCAAAAGTCTGATAACAGGAGGGAAGAAACTGTTCATATGTGTATTCAAACTTTTATTTATTCTCCCCAATGGAAGAGAGTATAATAATGTTGGGCGAGGTATTTGGTTATGTTGGTTGCTTTCCTGAGCAAGTGGGAAATATAAATGGAGTAAGTAGATGGAAGGCTGGTTTGCGCGATGAACTAGGCTGTTTTCACAACTCTGTAGATTCTTGCAGTTTTGGGAAAAGTGGTTGCCGTATCATGCTATGGTGCATTCAGATAGGATGCTTTCCGTGGTGTACCTGTAAAAATCGGTAAGAGTCTTTGTGGACATGCTGACTTTCCTTAGCCTCCTGAAGCAGTAAGACGTTGTTGGGCTTTCTTGAGTGTCACGATGAGGGTAGACCAAGATAGATCATCTCTACCTACCTCGACACTGTCCTATCCCCCTAGTCCAGGAACTCCCCACATTCGTTCGAGACATCACCCACACCCTCCACCTCCTCCAAGACTTCCGTTTCCCTGGCCCCCAACGCCTCATCTTCACCATGGATATCCAATCCCTCTACATCTCCATCCGCCATGACCAGGGCCTCCAAGCCCTCCGTTTTTTCCTCTCCAGACGTCCCCAACAGTACCCTTCCGCCGACACTCTCATTCGTTTGGCCGAACTGGTCCTTAACAATTTCTCCTTCTCCTTCGAATCCTCCCACTTCCTCCAGACCAAAGAGGTAGCCATGGGCACATGTATGGGCCCCACCTATGCCTGTCTCTTTG